>NC_067292.1:20682106-21046901 GCF_020740795.1 Apus apus | reverse complement strand
CGAACATCTCGTTCTGATTGGTTCTATGTTCCTCTGTTGTCTGGACAATTTCTCATTGTTCTCTTCCAGCTGTTTCTCAGCTGGATAATTCTTCCACAGTCTGATTTTGTCCAATTTCTCCAACTTAAGTTTCAGTTAACACATCTTCCCATTGTAGATTATTTTGTGTCATTATCTTGTTGTCTGCATCTTGTTTCAACATTATTGCAGGTGGCAGAGTGAAAGTCTAAGCTTCATCACAGGAGTTCAGCTAAAGATGAGTTGGAATTGCAGCCTAAGGCCTTATCACTCAAGCTACTCATGCTAAGTCAAGTCAAAAGTCAAGGTACTTAGGTCAAGTAGCTGTCAGTTTGCTCAAGTCTTTAACGCGTATACAATGCAAACGGGTATCCCTGTAATTAACACAATCAATATTCCTGCAGCCAATGCTGCCAAGGCCCAGAAAAAGGGGTTGCTGCAAAAGAAATGGCTTGTGAGTGGTGCTGACAACACCAACACTAAAGAGGAGCGAGCTGAAACACCCAGGTCACAAGGCCGAGCTGTGATTTTGAGTTCTAATGCAAGAAAAGAAGGGCCCGGTCAGCGCTTTGATAATGAGCACAGACGCTCAAGGCCCAAGGATGGGGTGCAAGGTGTATGCTGTGCTCCTGCAGAGCAAATTGAAAATTGGAACCCGAGAAGAGGCTCAGACATGAGATGACAGACTACACAAGCTATGCCATGACACACACACAGGATGAAGCTGCCCTGCCTGGCACATGCTAACATCGGGATGAAGAGTAACCCCCTTATTTCACCTGCCCAAAAGGAACAGTTCCCAAACAGCCCTCTCCCTTACTCTAACTTTAAAATCCCTCCCAGCAATTCCCAACCCTGTCCGCTCCATTCCCTGAGCCCTCCCCTAGCACTCATCCCTTAGCTTTCAGAGGGCCAGAGGTCTCAATCCATCCTCATTTCAAGAAAACTCCACGGTTGGTCATCTACATTAATCTGGCAACCACCAGATTCCTCTTCAGCACCTGCAAAAAGAGAAAAAAAAACACACCACAGAACATTAAACTACCTTCTTAGCCCAAAATATCCCACATGGAGATACCAAGAAGAGAAAAAGCTGCATGCAAGAAATACTCTTCTGACTACACACGCTGCTTACCTAGAGACTCTGGCAGATTGTGGATAGTCTGGTTTCAATAAGCTTCAAAACACAGTCACCCAAAGAGCTCCAACAGCCCGAAAGGTACCATCAGCTGCAGCAACAGCACAGCCCTGAAGCCAGCACAGCCACAGAGCACACTGAGCTCGCCGGCCACAGACAGCGGCTCACACACCCTGGGGCTCACCCACCACCCTTCCCACAACCCCCTGGGAAAGGGGCAGGGCCAAACACCAGCTGGAATTAAGTGTCTCAAGGAGCAGCAGCTGGTTCTGTCACCTGTCTCTGGGATCACGCCCCAGGGCACTGGGGACACCCCCGGGGGGGCACAGAAATAGGTGGGGACACACTGCAGGAGGTGGGGGCAGGGTGGGACAGAGACACCTGTGGCAACACAGCCATGTTGGGAGCAGGACTATGGGGGTCCCTTGAGGGGTCTGAGAGGGATTGGGGGGGTGTCTGGAAGGGATTGGAGGTGTCCTCAGTGAGTCCTGGAGGTGGATGAGAGAGACTGAGGGGGGTGTGCAGAGGGATTAGGGGGTCCTAGAGGAGGCTATGGGAGTTCCTGGGGGGTCTGGGCATTCCGGGGGGGCTATGGGGGTCCTGGGAGGGTTTGAGGGGGTCTAGAATGGATTGGCAGGGAGTCATCAGGGGATCCGAAGGATGGGTGAGAAGGTATTGGGGGGTCTTAAGGAGGCCTGGGGAAGGTTGAGAGAGATTGGGGAGTGCAAGGCAGGGGGGGCTCTGGGGTCCTTGGCTGGTCTGTGAGGGTCCCTGGGGATCTGGGGAGTCAACTCAAACCCCAGCTGGCAGCAGAGCCACTGGCCTATCCCTGCAGCTCCCCAGCAAGACATGACATGGAGTGTCAGTGCAGCAAGGCTCTGATCCACCCCTTCCTGCCTGGCCAAGCTGCGGCTGCTGCAGACGAGTGTCTAGAGCCTCAGCTTCCCGAGGTCTCTGCTGCAGAGCCACAGATCCCACCAGCTGCTGCCTGCTCCAACTCCCCCTGCCTTGCTTCAGTTCTCTCAACCACAGATTGCAGGGGCTTGGCATTGTTGTTGGGACTCTCAGGACCTGAACAGAAAGTAGCAAGTTAAACTTCAGTTCTGGTTTAAACAGTAAAGGTGAATCCCAAAAACCAGAGAACAGAATTGCTCTCTATTACTGTCGCAAGCCCCACCCCACCCTCCCAAGGGAAGACAGAAGGGAAATAAGGAAATTTTAAAAAGGGTAATAAGAAAATAAACTTTGGAAACTGAAACTAGTAACACATTTACTATAAAACAAGGTAAAAGGATAACATGTGGGGGAAGAACAGTTAAGTATCTATATACAAAACTGATCTCGATTATGGCAGGGATATGGGAAAGGCAGGGCTGCTCCAGGGGAGAGGTCCACGGCTCCTCACAGCACCCGATGCAGGTGGATTCTGGAGCGAGCACATGGGAAGCCCAAGGAAGCAGCAGCGGCCCCAGCCGGAGAAGGGAGCAGGCCCAGCTTCCGGCTCTCCTGGCTTTGATAGATTGTGACAAGGTTGGGTGCTGGGTGATAATTCCACAAAGTTGCACTTCAGCTTCTGTAATACCAAGTAGAATCGTGTACTCTGACACCACTGACTGGTCCAGAGAATGAATTTTTTTGTAAGGATCAGCATACACAGACTACAAAAGTCTGATTTTTCTTGTTTGTTTCCTTTCCTTTTTCAGAAGGAATTAAAAAAAGGAAAACACATACACAAAGTTACAACTTGAACAAGATGGAAAGAAAAAGGACCTTTTTAAATAACAAAAGGACAATGTTGATTACCAATTATAGGAATAATTATTTTCTTGCTAAAGAAATAAAACATGCTTAAACAATGATTGGAGGGACAGTCAGGGGCTTTTGCTAAAGTAGAAATTCCCAGCCGTGTGCAAGAGAGATTAGAGAGGCAGCCAAGAGCATTCATATAGTGCTGCTAGAGGCTGGGATAGAAGTGTCCATAACAGAGTACCATCTCCATAATGGCAGCCTCTTGCTCCCAGTGGCCCCACCAATCATCCAGGTTGCAGATGCAAGAACTCCAGCATAGCCCAACACTTAGCTCCCAGTTTCAGGAATCCTGAGAAGCCAACATAGCATCACTAGTAAGAAATATGAAAGAAAAAAGGAAATATGCAAGTAACTTGTCAGATACGGTCTTGGCACTGTGGCAGAGGATTAGGCTTATATTGTGCATTTATTGCACAATTCCCTAGAAAATAAAAGAATACACCACCAGCTAAAAAGAAAGCTGACTTCTTGATATCCTGGAAAAGATAACCACATTTAAAACCATATACTGCTAACATGAAGAAAGATTTTTAAATGTACCAAAAAACCACCCCCATTAAAATTAATGTGGCTTTCTTTGTTACAGGTCTGTTGCCTTAACATGTACCTTTAATTTAAAAATGGAGAGTTCCATATGACTAAAGACTGTGAAAACCTCTTCAAACATTTCCAGGTGCTAAACCAAACCCAATTACAGTGTAGGCCACAATGGGCCAGAACAGGTACAATGCCAGGGTGTCTTAGAGTTGGTTACCATCCAATCTTCCTTCTGATCTATATCCTCTTCCTTCTGTGAGACACAACAAAAGACAGATCTCGACTCACCTCATGAGTTGGAGGTTAACAGGATGGTATATTTTGTGCTCCCATCCATGTGCATTTATGGGTGATTGAAGCACCAGGCGCACTTCTTCTAAAGAAGGCGTATCCACTAAAACTAGCTGTCCTGGGGAATGGAGCAGGTTTGCAGGGTTCATTAGTCTCCCTTTTCCTGGGGAATATGAATGATGGTTTAGGACAGAATACAGGAAGTCATGGGCATCCAGTAATTCCCCAGATAACTATTAAAGGTGCAGCAGAATATGATGTTACTAACATTCAATTACCAAAAATCAGAATAAAAGACACTAAAAGAGATACCATATGAATAAAGAGTATCTTCTGTGATTTGTAGGAGTCAATATAACCCATAATACACACAGCAAACAATGAAGCTGTGTGTGTTAGAAAAACAAACTAAGCAACTGCCACGGAAACATTAAAATGATATTAGAAACACACAGTACACAAAATAGGTCAAAAGCAACATCTGAAGCACAAAAAATGGGTACAAGAAACTTTCACCAATAGGTGAAATCCACATACACCATCTTTCCCCTCCTGTTAGTCCAGGAGTGGACTAAAAAGACTTCTACATCTAGGGTAGCAACCCACAAATGGGAAGCTCCCTGAGTTTTAGTTACCACTTTTGAGACATTTGGCACTTCAGTCGTTAAAAGTGGTGTTGGCATTCAGTGCCTGTCATCAATTGTAATCGGCCACTGACGATTGGCTTTTTAACTGGCCAGGCAGAATTAAAGGCAAAGTGCACACAAGTGATAATACCTCTTGCTTTTAAGTCTGTTACCACCCCAACTGCTTGTCTGAAAGGGGCTTGAACAGCAGGACACTGTCCCCTTTCACTGACTTTAAACAAACTCTCTGCCCTCGTTTTCAGTACAACTTATATTTCCTTCTAGTACCATAATAATTTCTTCCCTCATGTTTGCAAAACAACATTAGCTGCAGTATAATTGTGGCCATTTCCCCCCATCTTTCAGAGTTTGATGTGGCTACCAACCATTACAATACATTATCAAATTTTCCAGGTAAGGAGTTACTCCCAAACTTATATCTCAGAATACCTCCTGTCTAATATCTCAGAATAACTCCTAATGGTGCACATTTGGTAATGTCACCTCCTGCTGAGGATACGTTACCCATTTTAATAACACAAATATAAGACACAAGGAAAACAAGATCTTTTGAGAATATAACTTTTAGACTCATTTTAGTCAGATCCCAATTAATACGCAGCAGCAAAAACTATAGTCCAATAAACAAAATAAGCAAGCAATTTGAAAGACCAAAATTACCACTACCAGAAAAATCTTAATCCAATCACAAAGGCAGAAACCATCGTCCAGTAAACAAAAGTTACTGGAGTTTTAGGAGATTCCAAGATAATGGTACGAGGGACCCTGGGGAGACAAGTGCTTCCTGTAGAGGCTGAGCAGTACAAAAAGAGAATGTCATTTCCTGGCCCCACCCAGGCCAGCAGCAACAACCATATTCAACTCCCCAGCGTATGAAAAACCTGTAATTGCAAAGGGGTTGCTCTGAAAAGGCTACAAATCTGCCTGGAGTTGCAAGGAAATCTGAGCCTCCAACACTGAAAGAACAGGGCATTTCTCTGCTGACTCAAAGAGAGGAAGGTCTGAGCCCTTCTCAGCCTCACAACTGCACTTTCCTACTTCATGGTGCACCATGCAAATTCCTCTGGGGAAGCCTGCAATGCTCCTCTGGATGCTGATCATCAGCTTTGCTGCAGCCCTTAAAGGTAAGAGCCTCCACATCCCTGGGAAAAGGACATAGACATGGGATTTGTTGTGTTTCCCTCTGTCTGGGACCTGTATCATTCCCAAAATACTTTGCCCTTTCCCGCCCTCCCATAGTATGTGCAGATCTTGGAGGACCAACAGAAGGATGAAGAGCGGACATAGCCCTGCAGGCAGGTATATGCCTGACCCCACCACCAGGGACAGAAGAGATGTCCACCAGCTCCACAGCTGGGAGTGGTGGGACCCCAAGCTGAGGTCTTTCTGACTTAGATCTGACAGATCTGAGCTCTGTCCTCCCATGGTATCTTGATCCCTCCCTCCAGATCCCCAGAGCATTGCTCAGCCCTGCACTGTCTTGCCGTGGGTGGGAATGGGGGGAGCCAGGCTGGCTCTGTGCTTATTTCTAGCTGGATAAGAAGGAGCAGGGGCAGGATGGTTCTGGTGACATCATGTGTCATCTTGACAATAACTGCAGGAGGTAAGGCAGGTCCCAAGATGAGTCCTGGGAACACAGCGCCATTTCTGTGCTCAGGTATTTTCATACCCAACTATAAAGCCTATCCCATGCATTCCTGCTGTCATACCTCATTTATCCATATATTGGGGTATCCAGCTCATGGAGAAAGAAGGGTTGTGTGGGGAAACAGGGATAGTTTGGAGCTTTAACTTCCTTCTGTAACACGAAGAGGAAGAAGTTGTAGACCCCTACCCCCGCTCTCCTCCAGCTCTCTCCTTTCCCAAAACAAACACCACGCCCTGGCTGAATGGACAGTCTGTCAGTGGTGGGGAGCAACCCTGAGTGAGGGACACAATAGGTTGAAGTGATAGGGAGCCTTTGGGCACCCTGCATCTATCCCCATGTTGCTATGACTGTGGCCATGTGTCTTGGCAGATGTGAGCCCTCAGGTGTGGCTGGTGGCAGGTGGAGAGGGGCTTACAGTACCCAGGAGCTCAGTGCATCTCTCCTGCCAGGCCTCTAAACTTTGGGTTTCCCTTGTTTCAGCAGATGCCTACTGTGGACATACCCAGTTTCTCTCCTACAGCAACCACAGTTCTTCCACATTGCAATATGGGGCTGCTGTGGACAAGCAAGCCACCACCTCTAGAAGCAGCTCCCAGAGCACATCTCTGGTCTTGCACATCCTGCATTCTTGGGATCCTAGCAGCTACTTCTGCATGTGGGCACTCAGCACAGCTTGCAGGAGCAAGGCAGGGACCAGGCAAAATCCTCACTGAGTCACTGCTGCCCTTGGGACTACCAAGTCCAGTGAGCTCCCGCCTGCCCTCTACCTCCAGCCCCTCCAGTTTCCAACCCAGAGCACTGATGTCCCCTACACAATCACCACAGTAAAGAGGATGAGAAGATAGACACTCCTGTGGATGCAAGACGAGAAGGAGAAGGCATACTGCTGGGGAAGAGGGAGTGGAGCAGGGAATGCCTCTCTTTCTGCTGAGCCAGGGTTGGAAAAACCTAACCAGGGCCCAGGATGATCCCGGCTCTTTTTTGTACTCCTGCAGCTGCAGGATACACTTGGACCATGGTCCCACAGGGGTTGTGGATGAGCACCAAAGATGATACCAGCATGATCAGCCCACCTGTACCCATGCAGCAGCTGGGACTGGTTTGTCCCCTAGACTGGTGTTCCCAGTGCTGCTGGGCTGTGTGTGGTGGGGCTAGAAGGGTCCAGACTTCATCTGCCCATTTGCATTTCCCTTCTAGGAGTCAAGAGCTGGGCTCTGCTCCTCTCTGTGTCCCTTTGGGGTTTAGTTTCTCTTCTCCCTGCCCCAAAACAGAAGGACATGATCTCATAGAGAACAGATCCTTGGCTTTGACCTTGTCCTGTACAGCATTGCAGGGAGGTGAGAGCTGTGAGGGAAGGGGAGAGAGACTGAGACTGAGCAGGCTCAGGCTGTCCCTTCACACCTTGGCCCACTACTGCAAACTCTAAATGCCACTGCATAAGATGAATCCTTGCATGGAAATCATCTTCCCTTTTCAGGTGGGGTGGGATGCTGATGCAGTGCAGAGAAAAGAAGTTTACAGGTATTTTTCTGAGCATGGAGTAAGTGGGAGACATTCCTAGACAAAGCCAGTAACTGCCCCAAGGAGCCACTCATAGTCTCACTCTGAGCAGCTTTGGGATTTTCTAGGGGCAGGCCATTTCCTGGAGAGGTTTAAGAGCCCCATGCTTCTTGTCCCTCCAGGGCTCATGTGCAAATGACAAACCAATTCCCCATGTGTCCATGTCCAGCCTGTTCTCTGCACTCTCTCTGCACAGGGTTTAGGTCCAGGCATAGCTGGTCTTCAAGGGAGCAGGAGGACTGGAAAGAGTTGATGACTCCATGCTCTCCTTCTGCCAAGCTTTCAGATTCATATTTAAAGATACAGTATGTTTACCAGCAGTTACCCAGATTTTTACACATCTCCTATTTCAGCAGTCCTTTGGGCAGCACAAAGAACAGTGTGTGTGGTGTCTGGGCAAGCCACTGCTTCCAGGTATAACTCCTGGAACTAAAGACCAAAATTCCCTACAGCCCCAGGATGAACTACTGCACTCATGAGCTTTCTCATAGACACTAACATCTGTCCTGTGTCTTTCCAGGTACACTTTCTCCTATAAAGATGGTAGCATCTGGTCCCAAGGAGGGGAAGGTCTCTGGATCACTTCCACTCACCTGTACTGTAATGGGAGCACCTCTGGATAGCCCTCGGTATGACTGGAATTTTGTCCGTCAGGCCCCAGGAGGTGAGCTGCAATTTCTAGGTTGGATCTATCCTTTTGGGAATAACACAGGCTATGCCCCTGCTTTCCAAGGCCGAGTCACCATCTCTGCAGATAAAGACAAAAACAAGGTCTCCTTGCAGCTGCATGCCCTCACAGCCTCAGACACAGCCACCTACTTCTGTGCCAGGCAGCACACAGGGACACCAATGGGGGGAGAGACAGCACAACAAGGGGAAGGACTGCTGTGGTGACAGGGCCCTTCCTCAAAATGGCACAGTTGCCTCTAGGAAATCTCATTGAGGCTTTCCCGAGGCACTCAGGTCTATCCAGTAACTGTCTACACCTCTGAGGCTCAAAGTGTCCCTCCATTTGGACCCCACCATCCACCCACAGACACACTCTACACCTCACCTCTCAGTAACTGACCTTAGACATCCAGTCAATGCAGTAGATAGCCCTGGATCCTCTGGTTTCCCAGTTGCCTCACGTGCAAAAGCTGATAGCTGGTCCAGACCTCTGGCCTGTACTCTGGTGCTTGGTCTGAACATCCTGCCCCTTCCTCCAGCAGCCAAATCTATGATTCCCTCATTTCTACAGTACCTGGCCCAGACTTATGGCTGCTTCAGTTCCTGTCTCCCAAGCCTCTTACCCTACTTGTTGCCTACTCTGGCTTGATATTCAGTAGTGATTGCACTTTGTTTTTTCAGGTATATATCCTCAGATCTTACAAGCCAAGTTTAGCTTGTCCACACTGTAGGAAAATGTTCTTTTCTTCCCCACATAAGTCTAAACAAAATGTCTTTTAAGCCAGCAAAGGCCTCTCCTGATCATCCCCAGCTAACAAACTAAAACAGACTTGCTTCTCAAGGACAACTGAACCCAAAACAACAGCTGTGGCCCGGGACAGAAAGGATGGGCGACAAGCCACCCTGTGTCCCTGGCAGTCACCGCCCTAACGTGGGGCTGATGGACGCTCGTTGGCTCTGGACAGTGACACTGACTGGACCGGTGGGTCAGGGGGTATCAAAGGGGCGAGGGCAGCAGGTGGGCCCTTCCCTCCTCCCTGAGGCCCGTTCGGACGCTTTCTGCCTGGGACACCCCCCTGCTGCGGACACTGGTGCTGGGACCCTGCCTGCCTGCCTGCCCCGGGTCCAGCCTGAGCCTCAGCGCCGAGCGTGCCGGGGTCCCGAGCCCTGGGGTCGGGGCCGGAGCCCCCTCCCCGTGTTGCTGTCGCTGGAGGGGAAACCAGTGGCCACTGCACCCGCTGCCGAGAGGCTGCCCCTCCGACACCACGGACCTGCCATCCCACACCGACCAACGCTGCCGCTGGGAACAGAGCCATCAGGGACAAGCCGGAGGACAACATCACCACACACAGACACACACACACACACTTCTTTCCTCATAGTCCCACACACAGCGCGAGGACCGGCATCGGGTTTCTTTCCCTCCTCCCTTTGGTCCTTAATCCTGCCCCTTAAAAGCACAGCACCTTTTGCATTGCCTCCCTAAAGGACACTTTCTCACTATATACATATATATATCCCTGGTAGCCATTCACATTTGCATTTTCCCTAAACATTATCCCTCAGTTTGTGTTAACTCTTAATCAACCGATTAGTTGTGGAGCAAACCTTGGAATTTAGAGGCAATTTCTGAGCGTTGTGGGGTGGGGGGGCTTTCTAGCTACCACTCTGAAATACGGCCCCGCGGTGGCCGTTCCTCCGTGAGAGGCAGCGCCGCGTGTGACCCTCGGTCTTATTCAAAAACACATTGGGGGGGGGGGAGTCGCAAAAGCATCCTGACAGCTGGTAGCCCCCCAGTACAGGCTTGTGACACATACATAATTATATCTGTGTTGTTACTGAGTCCATCAGGCTCCTGAGGCACACATAGAACTGTAGGAGAATCTGTTAAAATAATTTTATAAACTCTGACCTATCACCCAGGCCAAATCTCTTCTGGCAAGGCAAGAAGATCTCTCTGTGAATGCAAGGCATAGCAGCTTGCAGACACTTGTCTACTGAGCAGTGTCTCACTCACACTGACACAGGGAGGCTGCATCATGATACATCATAGGATATTCGTTAGTAAATTCAATAGAAATATAGCCTAATAAAAGTTTACTAAAATAATGAATTTGCTATACTAAGAGGGTTGCTTTTAAAACAAGGTGCTTTGTGAAACTATCAGTCAACTATGCCAAGCATCCTGTAGGTTGTTATAACATTAAGTCTTCTAAGACCCTGTGGTGCCTACAGACACACTGATGTGGATTCTGACCCACCTGCGCAATTGACCAGCGGGAGACTGGAGACAGGACCAGGACGAGAGACCAGGACAAAGACGACAAAGGACTAGAATCAACAAAGACCCCCACAGGAGACCCTCGAGCATGCATAATTACAAAGATAGCCAATTCCAGGAAATAAAATGACTATGTAGAAGAATTCTGGGAACTCATTGACATGGAACTGAATATGCATGTTTTTGATGTATATTAGTTGGGGTGCTTCACTAACTTGTCGGAGGTGGATAATTCTTGTCATGGTGGATAATTCCCCAGTGCTGCCCAGCGCTGCAATAAGGAATGCCTGCTCAATAACAGCTTGGTTGTTGTTATTGGGTCTTGATCTCGGAATCCTTACCCACCCGCACCCAGCCTCCCACTGCGCTGAGGAGTGTTAGAAAGCAAGGGCGTTTGGAAGCTCCGAATTTTTGTTTCAGCCATGACACATCCTTCCCAAATGAAACTCAGGTACCCTGAAGAAAAATGTAGAACCCAATCTTGTCACTGCCACCTGTTGCTGCCATCCCCTAAACCACGCTTCACATACATTCAGTAAGTCGTGGGATAGGAAAAAAAAAAAAAATGTGAGGTTGAATTCAGTCTTTTAATCATTTTCTTGAAGCAGTCAAAAATCAGAAGCTGGGAAGCTCTTACAGCAAAAGGCAAAAGAGAGAGACAGTTTGAAAAGAGATAAATTCTGACATCGATTGAACCTGTCCTGATCTAAGGAAAACCAGACGGCCACCCTTGGTAAAAAGGACTAACACATAAGGAGTAAACAGGATGGCATTGCTTAGCATAGATAAGGCTTGGAATGTATAGATAAGACTTAGAATGTATCGATAAGGCTTGGATTGTGAGGGAGGGTATTGTGTAAGAGGATGTTCCCCCAGAAACTTGCTGAGAAGGCTCCCACGTGGAGCAGACCCCAGAAAGGAATGCCAGAGGTGAAAAGTGCACAGCGATGAAGACATACGGCCTTCATCCCAGAGACCCCCGCCCGCGACCACTGCGCAGACGCAGCAAGGAGGAGCCCGGAGGGGGCAACTATGATACTGATTTCCGGGAACTAATTGTAATAACCCCTCCCTGTCCTCGGACACCTAATGTATATGCAACAACATGGATGAATATGTATTACTTTGTGTCATATAATGAGCTTGCCAGCAGCTGCAGGGTGTGCACGCGTGGGGAGGAGCACCCCGTGCACCCAGCGCTGGATAAACATACCTTCTTGATAACCTTACTGGTTGTAAAGTCGTTATTCCGCACGTCAGTCCTTGGAAATTCAGAGGATGTGTAATGAAATACACGATGTGTGTGCCTCTCCAGCATGAACTAGTTTATCCTGATCTCTCTAGCTCTGCTCCCATATGAACAAGCATCTCAGGATTCCTGCCCCCCTTCTGATTTTCTTCCCTGTTCATCTCTTTCAAGATCCACAGTATAAATGTGCATTCATGAACATTCATTCATGAAGTTATGTGTTTCCAAAGAAATCAGAAATTCTTAGCATTTTACTTTCTGTTTGTCCCAGGTGCCCATGAGTGGTTTGTGCTGGTTTGGAGGGGTTTTTGTAGTGGGGGCAGGGCCCCACGGGTGGCTCCGGTAAGAAGCTGAGAAGCTCCTCCACCTCCAAACCCAGCCAAGGAGCCATTAGAGGGACAATAGATGCGCCTCTTCCATTAACATACGAAAGAACTGAGGTAAGAGCTGAGCAGAGCAAGCTGTTAGGAAAAAACAAAAAAAAAAAGAAAAAAAAAAAAGAGCTGAGCTGGAGAGGCAGAGCTGTGCCTGAGCTTGGTGAGGAAGAAGGGGAAGAAGGTGCCCAAGCAGAAGTTTCCCTGCCACCTATGGCGAGATGGCAGCTGTCCCCTGTTGTAGTTATTAATTGAAAAAAGTAAAATTTGGGGGGAAATCACATTTTCGAAAAAATCACATAAAAGAGAACATAAGGGACACACAGAATAAAAACAAGGCCCAAATAACAGTGGAACAGTAAGAATTAGACAAAACCAGATTCCAATTAGAAGAAAACACTCCCCAGGTAGTCAACAGCCCAGCCTTGAGACAGGCCAGCAGGACACCTGCAGGACAGAGGGCAGGGATGGAAGGCAGTACTCCCCACAGCTTATCTTGGTTACAGCCTTGAGCAATGGGGAAAAAACACATTGAGTAATTGAAATCACCGTATTAATATATTAACGAGTCATTAGCAGACTAAAATCCACACCCACAAGCTAGAGGGACCCCTACTAACAACAAGTCCATCACTCTTGGAGCAGGTGCAGTGACATTTCTGAGCACTGCCACTTGGAATGGAAGGGACAGATTAGTGACCCATTGTGTGTGCCAGTGATGGAATAATGTTAGAAATCAAGTTCTTTCTCACATTTTTGGGTATAAAAGTAGCACTTGCATTTTAAGAACCTGAGCTTGCTCTGTGGAACACCCCCCTGCTCTGCACAGAACTGGGTATTAAAGCAGATCTCTGAGTTTTGTGTTTGGATTGGCTCCTTGCACAGCAGGTGACGGAACCGCCGTTGGGACAACACCCCTGCATTCATGGAGAACCGTGATGGAACATTCCCTGAAGATGCCAGGAGAGGTGAACTTGGATTTGCTGCCCATGGACTTGGATTATGCAGCCATTAAGGGCCCTGCACCAGGGGAGGTGCCTGTTCCTGAAGCCCCTGTGACTCCCCATTTTGTTTCTTTTCTTGAACATAGCTTTTTCACCAATATGGTATTACTGATACAGTTATGCAGATGAAGGCAGCTTTCCATCTTAAGGCTCCCTTCTGAACCTTCATTTTATGCCAGTTGCATTTAATTTATGATGTTTTTCTTTTCATTTTTTTTGACAGAATTCTATCATTTTAGTCCTGATTCCCATACCTGATTAAGCACTGTTTCTCATCCTGCGCAGAAAGTTTGCATACCAGAGCAACAAAATAACCCATTTTGTGCCAATGATACACCTTTGTCCTTCAAGAGTTTTCAACAGTTTTACAGCCTGGTTCCTGTCAGAGGCCTATGACAGTTCTGAGGCCTGGAATCCCTATGCAGTCTTTTCCTCACAGCTGTCTGCAGAAAGTCCATGGGCACAGGTACAAGAAAAATCTGTGAAAAAAATCTGGGGTGGAACTTTTTTAGGTGTGTGAAGGAATACATCTCATCCTTCCAAAACTGGAAGCATCTCCAAACACATATCCAAGAAACAGTTCTCACTGGAGATGAGGACTCACCAGCCACCTGAACCTGAGGTAGAAAGACTGTCTTCCATGACATCTGACTGCAGGTCCTCCAAAGACACCTTGGACCAAGCTTGTGTGGTGAGAATCACAGAAATTGACAGCCTGCTTCTCTTGACCACTATTATCACTGAGAGCCATCACTCCTGTCTACAAGAAAAATGGAAGTAGAGGTAACAACTTTTCTGTAACTTTTAATACTCTTTGTGCTGTTAATCATTGTCTAACAGAGGCCATAAAATCTAAATTCCTTCATAAGGATGCAATTATCACATTGTAATTAAAGTGAGTTTCACTTGCATGATAAAGAGGTCATCTTGACACACAAAGGAACATAGAGGTTCCATGGCAGGTAGAGGAACCCAAATTATTCCCTGACTCAGCTTCTGCCAGGCCACCACAAGTGATTGGCTCATGAAGGGAGATAACCACATATCCACTCATGTGGAGATAACCACAAACTTGAAGAAGCAGTAGAGGCACAATGGCAGATCTTCACTAATATGTTCAGAAAAAGAGGCGCCCTGCTCCCAGGGCTGTCCCAAGAGAGCCATGAGCTTCATGGGCCAGGTATGAAACTCATCAGCATGAGTCAACAGGAGGAGCTCTCTGGAGTACCTTTGAAACTGAGGTGAGTCTTACTGCCTTAGGGGGTACAGGGCACATTACGGGATGCAGGGAACATCTTAGGAATTATAATAGGGTTTTTATTCCTGGAAAGAAGCAGCTGAGCCCTGCTAATGTGGTCTCCTGGTAACCAAACAACCATGTTCAAATAAGCCATCTACTAGATCTCCTCTAAGTCCACCTTCATCCTCCTGGGACTCTATCCTGGATGCAAAATTCCTTTTTCTCCTTTTAACTTCCCTGTCTTTAATTCCTCTCTTGTCCTCCCTTCTTCCCTAACTCAGGATTGATTTTCAGGATTCAATGTTTCCTGCAGTTTTCTTTCAGCTTTACCTAAAGTTATCAAATAAATTTGTAAAACTCAAATGAAAAGCCATCTAGTTATTTGAGCAAGAGATGTTCCCCAGACACTCACACAAAATGAAAAATAGACATAAATAAATAAAGAAGTTAAAACAGCTAGCCAAGCAGTTGAATAGTATGGCAAACTAGATTAGAGAAAGTAAGGAAACTGTACTGGAAAGGGCTTATTACCGGGAAAAAAAAAAAAAAAAAAAAAAAAAAAAAAGGAAAACACACAACAGTGGCAGTAACCAATATAAAAGTCAAGTACCACAAACCCCCAAAGTGGGGCATCCTTGCTTCAGTGACCATGGGATGGTGGAGTTCAGGCTTCTTAGAAGTGGGAACAAAGCAAATAGCAGGATCAAAACACTGGACTGATTTGTTTTTTTCAGGGTCCTGCCTGTAAGAATTCCAGGTGTCAGAGACAATACAGTCTTGCCTTGATCGTGAGGAATTTAGCTTTCTTTCATTTCTTGCCTAGTAACATATTTTTTTAATTCTGACTTAGATACTGAGAAACAAAAGACACAGACTACTAAGCAAACACCTAGGGAAACACCCTTCCCCAGCTTCAAATTGAGTCCAACATCTCTCCCTCTCCCTTGGCTTTTCAACATCTCATTTCCATCACAAGATATACTCAGTCCTTCCTAATTCCTTTAGTGAGACAAGACACAGCTCAGGAAATTGAGATTGTGTTTCTCATGGTTCTTTTCTGCTTTGCCTTGCTGCTGTACCGTAGAGCTCAAGGGGCTTGGGAGATTACGGATATTTATAGTGTAAAGTGATTGACTTGCTGTCAAACCCTCCTTTGGTGCATGTACAGGAGTGCAGCCATAGCAGTTACAGTTTTGCCTAGTCCTGAGAAGATGTGGCCTGGCACAGTTCTCATGCTTTGCACAGCAGGGCTGATTTCAGTCAGGTCTGCTTGTCAGTGATGCCTGAAACAAAGTACTTTTCAGTCAACTTGAGTAGGTGTCCCTTTTGTTTCCTTTACTCCCAGCAGCTAACAACTTCTCCTAAATATATTTTAGCAGAGAAGCCATGTAATCCTTGTATTGAAGCTTTGACAACTGGTGGATTGGTTTTATCTGTTTCATCACCAACTGGAACCAGTTGTGAAAGGCACAAAGCAGTACCTGGCCTCTGTCCTGGATTAAACCAGGATGAGGCCAATTTCCTTTTTACTGATTTTCTTTAATATTTTTTTTTTCTTTTAGAGAACTCTTTTAACTAGGAGCAAGTTTCCAGCTAGTGGACTGATAACACTGGAATGTTTATGTTACTGCTGAGACGCCAAGGTCATTTTGCTCTGCTTGCTGAATCTGCAGCTTCAGATGTTAAAGGACCAGAAGAGTTGTATATGCAGCCATCCTGTAGGGAGGAGTGGACTAGATGGACAGCCAAATTGACCAAAATATTCCATTCCATATATCTACGTAAGCTCAATATAAGGTCAGGGATCACAGCAGTCAAGCCCCTTCCTGCTTCTTCTCCCTTCTCTCCCATCCATGGCTGGTGTTCGTGGAGGACTCCATCTGCCCATCCCCATTGATCTCCAGGCTCATGTATCACTTTCCTCTCAGCTCCTGTCTGCTCTGCCCTCTCTCCAGCAGCTCCAGGACATTTCAGAACTGCTCACCCCTCAGGGGATGCTGGGGGAATTGCTGGTCTTGGGGAGAGGCAAGAGGTTTGCACATTCCTGAACACATTTGTATATATTGTATATATTTTATCATTAGTGTTTAATTAAAGCTGTCTAGTTTAGTTTTCAATCCAGAAAGTCTCTCTACATTTACTCTCTGTCCTTCACTACCTGGGTGGGAGGAGGAGTGGCTTGAGGGCATTATTGTCGCTGGTTTAATTCTCCATCCTGAGTCAAACTGTGACAGCCTCCCTCTGCAAAGGACACCCCGATAGGACCTTGCTAGTGAAACGCTGAAATTTACACCAAATAAACTTTGAGTTTATGACTGTCCTGAAGAGAAGAGAGGTCCAGGAGAACTGGTTGTTTTTAAAAATAATCTCCTCCAAGCTCAAGAACCCATGTACAAATTTCATCCCCATGTACAGGAAGCCAAGCAAAAGTGGCAGAACAGACGTTGAATGAACCAGCTGCTCCTGACAAAACTCAGACATAAAAAGGAAATATACAAGTACTGAAAGCAGGGCTGGGTGACCTGAGAAGAACACAGAGACTATCAAAGCATGCAGGCATGGAGATAGGAAAGCCAAAGCTCACCTAGAGATGAATCTGGCATGAGATGGGAAAGCAACAAGTAAAGCTTCTCCAGGCATGTCAGCACCAAAAGGAGATGTCAGCACATTGGCAAATGGTCATGCTGCTAAACTGGAATGGGACTTGGTGACAATTTGCATAGAAAAGGGTTGAAGTTCTCAGTGCCACCTTTGTGCATTCTTTATTAATAAAATTCATCTTCAAGAATTCCAAGCCCCTGAGGTCAGTGGGAAAATCCAGAGCAAGGAAGACCAAGGTCCTCCTGAGCTGATAAGGATCAGGTTGAAAGAACTTTTAAACAGACTCGACATATACAAGTCATTCTGATCTGGCTGGCTGCACCCACAAGTACTGAGGGAGCTGAGTAATGTCATATGAGGGCACTCTTGATTATCTTTGCAAGGTGATGGGAATCTGGGCAGGTTCAAGAGATAGGAAAAAAAAAATATCACTCATCTTCAAAAAGAACAAGAAGGAGGATATGAGCAATGTCGGGCTTGTCAGCCTCACCTCTGTCTCTGAAAAGATGATGGAAAAAAGGATCCAGAGAAACATTTCAGGTGTATGAAGGACAAGATGATTTGGAACAGTCAGCATGGGTATCAGGAGAAACTGTGTTTAACCAATATGATAGCCTTCTTGAATTACTAGTGTGGTGGAGTAGGGGAAAGCAGTGGATGTTATTTATCTTGGTTAATCCACCTTAATCTGCCATAAAAGTGATGCTGGCAATGCCAATTTTAATTTGAGGCAATTGCTCTGTGGTTTGATTATCTAGCAGTAAAAGGGCAGAGGAAGACAAAATGCCACATTCAAAAGACTTCAAAGAAGGGGGGGGGAGGTCACCTGACACTGACATGAAAACACAAATGTTTTTGTATGAAAATGCATCACAGTGTGGAGTAGGTATCACAGTGGATTAAGGAGACTGAACCACCCAACATAAACTGACTTCCTGAAAAGCCTCAAGGTGCAATATTCTTCATTTCCTCATGTCATCTTCCTGCAGACAACTGCATCCTGAAGAACACATGATGCTGATTGTAGTTCAAGCTATGGGATAGTCATTATGTGCCATGCCAATTTTTCTTCCACTCAAATATGGATGTTGGGTACAAGACCATTTGATTTTGAACATATAATGATCAACACCAGCTCAGCAGATAGGTCTGTACCTGCCCCAGTTTAGAGCTTTCTGTCTAAGTTACTCGTTGTGTTCCCTTACATTACAGAGAAACAAATGATTCTCAGAAGAAATGTGTCCCTTCCCAAGGTATTTTAGACAAACAAAATAGCTCAGTCAATTGCACTTGGGGCATGAGTCTCTCCACAACACTCAGATGACTATCTCAAATGCAGCCCCTGAAGGCTCGGTGAGAAGACTTTAACACCATGAGGCTGGATAACAGCTTCAATTTTTCCTGACCAGCCACACAGATCATGACCCTACTCTCTACTACTGAGCATGAACACTGAAATGGGCCCCTCTACCCTCATCCTGACTCAGAGCAAACAATGTCCTTCCATCTCCCACCACAGTCTAGTATTACAGTTCTCCCTCTTCCACATTTCTTCTTCAGCTTGATGGTTTAAGAGACCGTGTATTAATCTTCTCTTTAATTGCATGGTTAGTATTTTATTTCAGGGCCCAGATCATGTTCCGTAACAATGACAGTTTCTTCCCAATCAGTGTCCTCAAGAACCACTTCAAGGAACATATTCTGAGTTTCTGACAACTTACCTCACTGTCATAAGGAATCTAATTTAATACATTAATTCTAAAACACCTTAATGGGCTATAATTGCTGAGGGAATATCAGTTCTTTCAAATGTTAATCACAGCATCTATTGTCTCTCTAATGGCTCGGCCTTAGCTAGCCAGAGGTGTGAAGATCTTAAGGTCACTTAAAGAATCACCTACAAAGATGTCAAGAAGAAGTGATTTTTAATATAGATTTATGAAAGTGCAACTTAACAGAATTCGATGGCAAGGATCACTCTTGCTTACTATGTAGAAGGGGTGTGTTGGGGTTGGGAATGGATGGCAGTGATTTATGCGGGGATTAAGGGAAATTATTGATACAGGGATAGAGGAGACTGAGTCAGAAACAGTCTGAAGTGATTTAAACAGGGATCAGGGAAAAGAGTGAAGAAGGCCCTCCCGTTGAGTCATGAGGTTCAGAGTGGACCCCCTTGCTTTCTAAACTCCTTCAGAGAGGATTCTAGGTGTGGTTGAAATCTCTCCTAGTTCCAGATTGTTCAACAGTTTACAGCTAAGAGGTTTAGATGTAGAGATTTCAGTGTAGCACTTTAACATGTAACCATGGGTCTGGTGTGATGTGAAAAGCAGTAAGTTAAGATTGCTTAACACTATCACAGTAAATCACAAAGTTAAATCATACAGTTCTCTAGTAACTTAATAAAAAATCAAGAATCATTTATAATAAATACAGAGTTTAAGGTAAAAATCTAACAAAGTTTCGTAAACTAATTTTTGCACAAACACTCGTGTATACACACAGATACAGAGGTTAACCCGTTTAGATAATAAATCTTGTTACCTAATTTCATTAAAGAAGTTGCATTCTTCCCCAACCAATTACCCAATGGAGTCAAATTATACCAGCCTAATATAATTTTATATCCCCCATACCTAAGAGAAGTCAGCAACTTACTCTTTCAACCAGATGAATCAGCTTCCTTCAGGAGATACATGATGCAGGCTACAGCTCAGTGCAATCTGACCGATTTTTATAGGGTCTAAGATTGACTTTGTTCAATGTTTTTCCATATAGCCGCAATCTGAGTCAGGTGATCTTTGGCAACTTTGAGAGTGGGCCTGTGTTTGAGCAGGGGGGCTCAGGTACATTCTGAAAGCGGAGTTTCAGGTACCATTAGGGAGTGCCTAATCACCCCAAATCGCTGTGTTTGCACTAGGGCAGAAAGGTATTATGCAGGCTCACTGCTCCAGCAGGCAAAATCAGAAAGTACTGGATGGTCTATTGCACTTGCTGTCGAAACAAAAACAATGTCAGGTCACTGCACTTGGAACTAAAGCAAGAACAATGTTAGATAATTTTGACGGTTGCAACGAGGCTCAGTGAACAGGGAGGTCTGCACCACCACAGGAGCAGGGGGAGCTTTTCAGCTTCCTTCAGGAGCCACCCCTGGGGCTCCCTCCCATGCTACCAAAAACCTGCCAAACCAGAACACTGTTAATATGAGGTTATCTTAGATTTGCTACCTCAGGGTAAGAGAACCATGGTGTGTCTATTTTCAAGGATTGTTCTGTTTAAACACTGTTGGGGAGGAGGAAGTACTCATACATTTAGCCTAGTGCAATTAAAGGTAAATTGATCATATCGGTGGCTGTGTTTACATCCTTGCATCGTAAGGTTAACAGTCACACAATACCCAGACACTACAGCTCTGCTTCCTTAGTAATCACCAAAGCAGCAGCTGCTTTGCTGCCCAGCCTGAATATGAGGAATGTATCCAAATAAAATTTTTCTTGCCTGCATATTATGCTTCATAGATGTCTTTAGGTGCAGATGGCACTAAAGATACAGAACTTGTCCATCATGCAGGATTTGATCAATCCACTTTGCACCACCCAGAGCAAAATCCTGATCAAATAACTCCTCTCGTAGAAAAATACAACTCTATTTAATAAAGAACAATAATTTCTTTTTCACTTTTGAAGGTAACAAAATCATTATAAAGACTAGTTATTCAGCCTGGAGAAGAGAAGGCTCCAGAGAGACCTTATAGTGAGTGGCCTTCCAGTACCCAAAGGCGCTACAGGAAAGCTGGGGTGGGACTTTTAACAAGGGCATAGAGAGATAGGACAAGGGACAATGGTTTTAAATTGAAAGAGGGGGGATACAGATTAGACATTAGGAAGAAATTCTTCTCTGTAAGGGTGGTGAGACACTGGAACAGGCTGCCCAGAGAAGTTGTGGAAGCCCCATTCCTGGAAGTGTTCAAGGCCAGGCTGGATGGGACTTGGAACAACCTGATCTAGTTGCAGGTGTCCCTGCCCATGGCAGAGGTTTCGAACTAGATTATCTCTAAGGTCCCTTCCAACCCAAATCAGTCTGTAATTCTATGATTCTGTGACTTCTGAAGTGACCCTCAGCACTAGCCCATTCAGAAAGATAACAATGCAGGACTTTAGGGTTTTTTGAGAATGGTTTGATTTACAGGACACAAGGCCTGATTGCAATGGATGGGAAAACCCTATCTCACAGGGGGAAAAGGGTATTAGGGCACGAGTTAGCAGGGCTCACCGATAGGGCTTTAAACTAGACTTGAAGGGGGAGAGGGATAAAACTAGGCCCACCAGAGATGAGCCTGGGGTGAAGGGCCAAGGATGGGGTTGAAATTGATAGCCCAGCTCAAGTGCATCTACACTAATGCACGTAGCAATGGCAAGAAACAGGATGAGATGGAAGCCATTGTACAGCAAGACAGCTATGATGTAGTTGCCATCACGGAAACATGGTAGGATTACACTTTGTCATCATCCAATGTCAGTAGCAGCCACCGGAAGTCAGGGTGTGGCCGCAACTTCCACTCTTATTGAGCAGTTTGATTTAAAAGGGACCGAGGGCGCATGTGGCGGTTGCCTCACACAGAGGAACGGCCACTGCTGGACCATGTCTTAGAGTGGAAACTAAGATACCACACTCACCACGCTCACAACAATTACTGACACTAATATTAAAATATTGAATTGGAAAAGCCAAATTAAAAGACAAGGGTTCAGGAAAGGTAAGTTGAGGGATGTGTCAGGAAAATAGTTCAAAAGTAAAATGCCCTTATTAACTAACACTGTACACTCCCAAGGAGGGGGGCAAGGATCAAGGAAGTAAAGGGAGGAGGACACACCTGACAAAAACTCCTCTTTTTGAGGTCACGATATGTATGAGCGTGAGTTGGAGGGACTCGGATGGACAATAAGGGAAGGAGCAAGGGGAGTAGGGTAGCTTCTTCATCAGTCCCAGCAAAACCTTAGACGGCAGCCAGCCTCAGCAGGCGAAACTCCAGCAGACAGGTAGCCCGTTGGTTTCCCCTCCAGCGGCAGCAACACGGGGAGGGGGCTCCGGCCCCGACCCCAGGGCTCGGGACCCCGGCACGCTCGGCGCTGAGGCTCAGGCTGGACCCGGGGCAGGCAGGCAGGCAGGGTCCCAGCACCAGTGTCCGCAGCAGGGGGGTGTCCCAGGCAGAAAGCGTCCGAACGGGCCTCAGGGAGGAGGGAAGGGCCCACCTGCTGCCCTCGCCCCTTTGATACCCCCTGACCCACCGGTCCAGTCAGTGTCACTGTCCAGAGCCAACGAGCGTCCATCAGCCCCACGTTAGGGCGGTGACTGCCAGGGGCACAGGGTGGCTTGTCGCCCATCCTTTCTGTCCCGGGCCACAGCTGTTGTTTTGGGTTCTGTTGTCCTTGAGAAGCAAGTCTGTTTTAGTTCATTAGCTGGGGATAATCAGGAGAGGCCTTCGCTGGTTTAAAAGACATTTTGTTTAGACTTATGTGGGGAAGAAAAGAACAGTTTCCCACAGATGGCAAGCAGCATCTCTCTGGCTGTCTTTGTTTCCAGCAAGGCGAGTCCTGGTGCCTGCTCCCAGCACGGGTTCTGGTGAAGCAGATCCTGGTGAGGTGGGTTGCAGCACAGCTGCTCCCAGCAGGACGGCTTTCCAGTGGAGTAGTCCCAGGGGAGCGGTCCCTGGCAGACAGTCCTCAGCGGTGGTCCACAGCAGGGCAGCTTCGTGGTGGGCAGTTCCCAGCAGTCCTCAGCAAGCAGTCCCCCACAGAATGGGTCTTGTCAAGGCCCCTCCTAGCAGGCAGCTTCCCTAGCAGGCTGACCCCAGAGAGCCGCTCCTGCCAGGGGACTCTTAGCAAGCGACTCCTAGCAGATGGCTCCCAGCAAACGGTCCTTGCAAAGGAGCTTCCACGGCAGGCAGCAGGCTTCTCAGCAAGGTTCTCAGTAAGTCGTAAAGAACCAGCAAGAGCCGCTGCTTTTAATAGTCCAAGGACCACTGTCCATGTTCATGTTGGTGCCGCATTGCATTCTTCCGTTTGCATACAGGTAGGCCTTAGCCAGTTGGAGTTCTGTATCAGTGGGTCTAGGGCAGGGGTCCATTTCCTCACCGTTGGATCTGTCAGTCAAACAGGTAGGGCTTGCCCCCCTTTGTTTGTCTTTGAAAGGTCAGCTAGAAGGCAAGGGGCAGCAGCCATTTTGTCTACAGCGCCTGCTGGCTCAAAAGGCATTTTGTCTAGTCTTAGGTGGGGGCAGACAGGCCATTCCCCACAGACTGTCGTGACTGTAACACTGCAATGAATGGATATAAGCTCTTCAGAAGGGATAGGCAAGGAAGGAGAGTTGGTGGTGTGGCTCTGTACATGACTAAGTGTTTTGACTGTATAGAGCTTGATTATAGCGATAATAAAGTTGAGTGTTCATGGGTAAGAATAAAGAGGAAGGCAAATAAGGCAGATATTGTGCTGGGAGTCTGTAATAGACCACCCAACCAGGATGGGGAGGCAGATGAAGTATTCTGCAAGCCACTGGCTGAAGTCTCAAAATCACCAGCCCTTGTTCTGGTTGAGGACATCTTGTTTCCAGATGTCTGCTGGAAATAAAACACAGCAGAGACCAGGCAGGCTAGGATGTTCCTCAAGTGTGCGGAAGATTACTTCCTGACACAACTGGTAAGTGAGCCTACCAGGGGAGGTGCCTCACTCTACCTCCTGTTTACAGAGAAAGACTAGTGGGAGATGTGGTGATGGGAGAATGTCTTGGGCTTAGTGATCATGAAATGGTGAAGTTTTCAATTGTGATGTAAGGAGAGGGGTTAGCAAAACCTCCACCTGGAACTTCCAGAGGGTGGACTTTGGCCTGTTCAGGACATTGGTTGAGAGAGTCTCTTGGGGGACAGTCCTGAAGGGGAAAGGGGTCCAGGAAGGCTGGAAGCTCTTCAAAAAGAAATCTCCAAGAGCAGCCATCCCATGTGTTGCAAGATCAAAGTATGAGGAAGACAGCTGGCCTGGTTAAACAAGGAGCTTTTCTGGAAAAGGAAAAAAAGGAGGGTTTACCACCTTTCAAAGAAGGGACAGGCAACTCAAGAGGAGTACAGAGATCAGGTTAGGTCATAAAGAGAGAAAATTAGGAAGGAAAAAGGCCAGCTAGAGCCAACTTGGCCACTGACATAAGAGAAAACAAAAAAAGCATTTATAAATACATGAACAATAAAAAAAATACCCAAGGAGAATAGCCATCCTTTACTGAATGCAGGGGGGGACACTGCAACCAAGGATGAGGAAAAGGCTGAGGTACTTAATGCCTTCTTTGCCTCTGTCTTTAATAGTCAGACCAGCTCCTCCCAGGGTGTTCAGCCTCCTGAGCTGGAAGATAAGCACAGAGAGCAGAACAACCCCCTCCCAATCCCAGAGGAAGTAGTTAATGACCTGCTTCTGGACCTACACACACACAAGTCTATGGGACCAGATGGGATCCAGCCAAGAGTACTGAGGGAGCTAGCAGGGGAACTCACTAAGACTCTCTACATCACTTATCACCAATCCTGGTCAACAGGGGAGGTCCCAGATGACTGAAGGCCAGCTAATGTGACGCCCACTTACAAGAAGGGCTGGAAGCAGAATGATGAAGCAGATGAAATATTTTTCGAGCCACTGACAGAAGTCTCCAAATGACCAGCCCTAGTTCTGGTGGGGGACTTCAACGTGCTGGACATCTGCTGGAACAATAACTCAGCCACAAGTAGGCAGGCTCAGAGGTTCCTCGAGTGTATGGAAGACAACTTCCTAACACAGCTGGTAAGTAAGCCTGCCAGGGGAGGTGTCTTACTGGAACTGCAGATCACTAACAGGGAAGGAGTGGTGGCGGATGTGGAGGTCAGAAGCCATCTTGGGCTTAGCCACCATGAAATGATTAATTCTCGATACTTCATGAAATAAAGAGAGGCGTCATCAAAACCTCCACTATGGACTTCCAGAGGGCAGACTTCAGCCTGTTTAGAACACTGGTTGAGTCCCTTGGATGTCAGTTCTGAGGTGCAAAGGGGCCCAGGAAGGCTGGATACTCTTCAAGAAGAGCACAGCACAGCATGGCATGGCATGGCACAGCCCTACCTAGCATAGCACAGCTCTGTGAACTCCCAGTCCCAAGCACTGTGGACTGGCACCCACTGTCCCCACACATCACCTCCAGATGTCTGGGCTCCCGGGGCGGGGAGTGACACTGGGGCTGAACTAAGGACTGTTTTGACTGTCTAGAGCTTGGTAGTGGTGATGAAAGGGTCAAGAGTTGATGGGTACAAATAAGAGGAAAGGCCTACAAGGCAGAGGTCATGGTGGGAATCTGTTGTAGACCTATCCTGGTTTGAGCCAGGACAGGACCAATTTTCTTGTTACCAATTTTACCTAACAGTGAAGTCTCTTCTAAGTAACCGCACGCTCTGAAATTAACAGCATATTTTTCAGTCAGTGTCTTGCTTCTAGGAATGATAATGCTTGATGGTTATGGCTATTGCAGAGGTATGAGAGGTTTGTGGAAGAGCTCTTGCTTATGCTCATTCCTGTAGAAACCAAGATCACTGCTGGATTCTACCAAACTTCTTGTGTAATGGAAACAAAGGAGGGAAAAGGGGTCACACCTGCAACCCTTCTGTGAGAAGAAGCAGACTAGACAAGTGACCCTAAACTGATCAAAGTATTCCATCCCATACCTGTCATACTCGGTATAAATCTGAGGGATCATGAAGGTCAAGCTTTCTTCATCTGCTTGAGTAACCTGATCTCCTCCAAGGACAAGATGACCCACTTAGTGGATGAGGGAAAAGACATGGATTTTCTTTTCCTGGCCTTTAGCAAAGCCTTTGACACTGTTTCCCACAGCAACGTCTTGGAGAAGCTGGCTGCTCATGGCTTGGACGTGACAGTGACACCTGCTGCAACGGTGTGGGCATCAGCATTGCTACCTGCATCTGCAATGGTTTCTGCAATAGTCTCTGCATCTCCAATGACATCTGCAGTGCAATCAGCATTGCCACTGGCATCTCCATCTGCAGTCACGTGTTCACCTACAGCACTCTCTGCAATCATATTTGCACCTGGAATAGCATCTGCAGGGATACCTGCACGTATATGAAGTACAGTAGCATCTGCAACATCCCCTGCATCTGCCACTGTCCCTGCATCTATAATGCTATCTACCACAACATCTGCATCAGTAATGGTGTCTGCATTTGTGCCAGCATCCACATCTGAAATGGCATCTGTGACACTGCCTAAAGTGTTGCATGCAATGGTATCAGAGAGTAAAGTGGTGTCTGCAGTGGTATCTTCATCATCTGCAGTAGTATCTGCATCCATAAAGGAATCTGCAACAACATTTACATCTGCAAGGGGGCCTGCAACTGCACTGGCCCTTACAAAGGTATCTGCCATGGCACCTGCATCTGCAACAGTATTGGCTTCTTCAGAGGCATTTAGATCTGCAGTGGGAATGCATCTGCAAATCTGCAGTGGTACCAGGAATGGATCAAGCATCTGCTAATCTATCTGCAATGGTATCTGTAATGGTATTTGAATCTGCAGTGCCATCTGCCATGGTATCTGCATCTGCAGTGCTATCTGCAATGGTGTCTGCATCTGCTGCTTCCTTCAAGAAGGAAGTCTTATAAGCGCAGGAGCAGCTGTCCCTGTGTGTTGTAAAACAAACTGTTGGGAAAGATGACCAGCCTGGCTGAACAGGGAGCTTCTGCTGGGACTCAGGCAGAAAAAGAGAGTCTACCACCTTTGGAAGGAAGGGCGAGCAACTCAAGCTGAGTACAGGGAGCTTGTGAAGACATACAGAGAGAAAATTAGAAAGGCAAAAGCCCAGCTAGAGCTCAATCTGGTCACTACCATAAAAGACAAGAAAAATAGGTTTTACAAATACAATAACAGCAAAAAGAGAACCAGAGAGAATCTCCATCCCTTATTGGATAAGGCAGGGAAGATGGCAACCAGGGATGAAGAAAAGCCTGAGATACTTAATGTCTTGTTTGCCTCCATCTTTAATAGTCAGACCAGCTCCGCTCAGGATATTCAACCTCCTGAGTTGGAATATAAGGATGGAGAGCAGAACAACCCCCCCATAATCCAGAAGGATGCAGTCAGAGACCTGCTGCAGCACCTGGACACTCAAAAGTCTATGACCCAGATGGGATTCATGTGAGGATGCTGGGAGAGCTGACAGAGGAGATCACCAAGCTTCTCTCTATCCTCTACCAACAGTACTGGATAACAGGGGAGAGCCCAGACGACTGGAGGCTTGCCAGTGTGACCCCGTCTACGAGAACAACCTGAAGAAGGATCCTGGGAACTACAGTCCTGTCAGCCTGACCTCAGTATCAGGGAAAATCATGGAGAGGCTCATCTTGAGTGTGCTCACATGGCAAGTGCAAGACAGCCATGAGATCAGGCCCAGCCAGCATAGGTTCAGGAAAGGCAGGTCCTGCTTGACTAACCTGATCTCCTTCTATGCTCAGGTGACCTGCCTGCTGGATGAGGGAAGAGCTGTGATGTTGTCTATCTAGGCTTCAGAAAGGCCTCTTACACTGTCTCTCACAGCATCTCCTAGAGAAGCTGGTGGCTCATGGCATGGACAGATGCACTCTCTGCTGGGTACAAAACTGGCTGGCTGGCCCAGCCCAGAGAGTTGTGGTGAATGGGGTTGGATCCAGCTGGTGGCTGGTCACCCGTGTCCCCCAGGGCTCAGTTTTGGGGCCAGTCTTCTTAAAAATCTTTATTAATAGACCTAGATGAGGGGAATGAGTGCTTCCTTAGTAAGTTTGCAGATGACACTAAACTGGGAAGGAAATGTCAATTTGCTTGAGGGCAGGAAGGGTCTGCAGAGAGACCTGGACAGACTGGATCTACGGGCCGAGGCCAATTGTATGAGGTTGAACAAGGCCAAGTGCCAGGTCCTGCACTTTGGTCACAACAACCTCATGCAAAGCTACAGGCTTGGGGATGAGTGGTTGGAAAGCTCCATGGTGGAGAAGAACCTGGGGGTGCTGGTTGACAGCCAACGTCACATGAGCCAGCAGTGTGCCCAGGTGGCCAAGAAGGCCAAAGGCATCCTGGCCTGCATCAGGAATGGAGTGGCCAGCAGGAGTAGAGGTGATTGTGTCCCTGTACTGGGCACTTGTGAGGCCCCAGCTTGAGCACTGTGTGCAGCTCTGGGCCCCTCACTATAGGAAGGATGTCAAGTTGCTGGAGTGTGTCCAGAGGAGCTACCAAGCTGGTGAAAGGTCTGGAGAACAAGTCCTATGCAGAGAGGATGAGGGAACTGGGATTGTTTAGTCTGAAGAAGAGGAGGCTGAGGGGAGACCTCATTGCCCTCTACAACTACCTGAAAGGAGGTTGCAGGGAGGTGGGAGTTGGGCTCTTCTTTCAAGGGAATAATGACAGGAAATGAGAGGAAATGGTCTGAAGCTGCGCCAGGGGAGGTTTAGACTGGATATTGAAAGAGAGCATCAACCAAACTCTGACTTCAAATAGTTAACTGCTTGTAGGGTGTAAATCTCTCATCTGGGCCTACTGCTAGTGAGTTGTAAAAGCCTTTTGTGTGAGCTTATCTGTAGTTTTAGGGAAGAAATACAAGGGTCCTTGAAGAAGAAAGAAACCATTCAACTGCGAATAGGGATGTCTGCTGTAACCAATTCTACTCCAGAGGCAGCAGAGATAGAACTTGGCCAAAGGTTCCTGTGCAGAAGACTCAAGGATGAAGTAAACGACCCCCAGGAGACCATAATGGACTTAACACGCATGCGATAATGGGCAGACACTTAGGTAAATGATTTATCAGGAAACTAATGAATATGTAAACCGTTTCTTCAAAATATTACACATGCTTAAAGTATCAGCTGTATATATATATATCTCACCTTACCCTGTAAGGCGTGCACATTTTTGGAGGAGCTATCTCCTGTGCGTCTGGTGCCATGAATAAAGAATACCGACTGAACAGTACTTACTGTTGGTGAACTTTCTTTGTTTCAATATTATAAAGAATGTTTTAACCAAGGAGTGGTTGGACAGTGGAACAGGCTGCCCAGGGAGGTGGTGGAGTCACCATCCCTGGAAGTGTTTAAAATAATTATAGATGTGGTGCTTAGGGACATGATTTAAGCACTGAAGGGGTAGATTAGGCTATGGTTGGTGAATTTAGGTTATGGTTGGACTTGATGATCTTCAAGGTCTCTTCCAACCATTATGATTCTGTGATTCTCTGATTTTATGAAGGAGGATCTGGGGAACTACAGGCCTGTCAGCCTGATCTCAGTACCAGGATCCCATTTTACTTGAAACTGGCCCATGTTGTCCCAATATTCAAGAAGGGCAAGAAGGAGGACCCTGAAAACTACAGGCCAGTCAGTCTAACTTCAGTGCCTGCTAAAATTATGGAAAAGATTATTCTGGGAGGTATTCAAAAACACCTGGAGGACAACACAGTCACTGGTCACAGACAGCATGGCCTCACAAGGGGAAAGTCCTACTTGTCAAACTTAATTTCTTTTTATGACAAGGTAACCCACCTAGCTGATCAAGGGAAGCCAGTGGATGTAATATTTCTGGACTTCAGCAAAGCTTTTGATACTGTCTCTCACAGTATTCTCTTGGACAAAATGTCCAGCACACAGCTGGACAAGCAAACCCTATGATGGGTGAATAACTGGCTCACAGGTCGGGCACAAAGAGTGACAGTGAGTGGGGTAAATATATCAGGTTAGTGATCGGTCACTAGTGGGGTCCCACAGGGCTCCGTCCTAGGCCCTGTCCTCTTCAATATCTTAATCAATGACTTGGACACAGGAATCAAAAGAATTCTAAGTTTGCTGTTGATGCAAAGCTGGGAGGAGCTGTCAACTCTCTTGAGGGAAGGCAGGCCCTGCAGAGAGACCTCAACAGGTTGGAGAGATGGTCAGTTGGCCTCTTCTCCTAAGTAAATAATGATAGGACCAAAAGAAACGGCCAGAAGTTGTGGCATGGGAGGATTAGATTGCATATTAGGAAGAATTTCTATACTGAAAGAGTGGTTAGGATGGAATAGCTGCCTAGGGAGGTGGTTGAGTCACCATCCTTGGAGGTATTCAGGAAATGTGTAGATGTGGCGCTTCAGGGCAAGCTCTAGTGGCTGAGTTTGTAGGGTTTTTCTGCGGGTGTTTTCTGGTAGAGTGTGTGTAGTTGTTTGTGTTTGTTTGGGTTTTTTTTGTGTTGATGGTTGCACTCCATGATCTCAGAGGTTCTTTCCAGCCATGACAATTCCGTGATTCTATGAACTCTAAAACCTGAAACTGAGCTTATTCCTCTTCTTCCTGGGCAATAATAACTAGTTTGAGGTGAAAAAAAGCCCAACAGAACACTTCTGCAACTCTGAAGATTTTCACTAATTGCTGAAAAATAGTACTCAAACAACTTTTTCATTAGACTAAAACGTGAGCCGTCCCAGAGCAACATTATAATCCTACAGGTTCCAAGCAGGCTCAAATCCCCTGTCTTGGTCCTTATGTTAAAGTCTACATTATTTCTTCATGTGGTATATAGGTTATATGACTACCTATCTCATATGAAATACTGTACAGTAAAAGGGAAGGAAGAGGCACTTTTTGTAACTAAGTATATCACTGTGTTGAGAACTTGGAGTAGCACAGTGACACAAACACTGTAAGGTTTCATACAAAAACCTGAGACTGCAAAAGGAACAGTACATTTTGAGGAAGAAAGGAAAAGGGGAATGTGTTAAAGAAGAGAATGGCAGGATTCCTATGAACATTTATTCTGGAAGCATATTGCTCAATGAGCTAATAGAAGAAGAAAGGCTTTTAAAAGCTTTGGCCTGAATCAAGTTGCTTGAAATCACTCTACTCTGAAATTATTGTTTTTTCCTCTCATGATTTTGGAAACAAAGGTGACTTTGGAGCACTTTCTTTGAAGTCCTTTTATGGATCCTTTGGACAAACAATTGGCATTTTATTAAGTCCTGATTTTATACACCTTTAGAGTGTGGTGAAGAAAGTGGGTTTATTTGACTATGTACACAGACTGTGGCAACAGACAAGCTCGTATTTGGAACTGGGATCCCTTTTTCAGCTGAGCCAAGTAAGTTCCACTTGTTTTACCATTAATGTATTTCTTAAGTTTGTGATGGGGTAGATAAAGGGATTGTGTGATGAGAAATTTCTGCTGCCTTGGATCTCTTGAACATGCATTCTCCAACCAGGTGTTTGAGTTCCCAGCTCATGTTTTACTAACAAAGTTTTTCAGCAACAATAAAGATAGTTTCCTATTGCATCAGCATTACTCCAAAGTAATTGCATCCTCACTGATAAATGTAAGACTGTTGTTTATACGGAGTGGGAATGGTGTCAGCACAGCTCCAGTGAGGTGAAAGCAGTTGCTTGCTTTCTTCTGTGTAACACTAAGTTGTGCAGAAAGAAATAAAAAAGATGTAGAGGGTTTCAGGATAAAGTAGTTCCCATGGAAAGAGACATCACATTAGTTTTTGTGGCAACTGCTTGAAATGTAAGCAAGATTTTTATATTTAGAAATGTCAACCTTCTGAATGTGATCTTTATAAAGATGGAACACCTTCTCCAGCTTTTTTGTGACAATGTGCAAGTTGGGGCAATGGGTGAGTTTGTTGGGCTGATTTTTATTGTTCAAAAAAAATTCAGCTGCCTAGCACCACCTGAACACACACAGTCCCCAGACAGGCATGGGACTCTCTTAGGTGCTAGCTCACATCTGCAAGCCCTGTGCAGCTATACAGCTGCCTTTTCTTTAGGGCATATTCCATGCCTTTTTTTGGGGTAGATGAATGAAGCTACCCTTCCTGTAAGAGCAGGGAATCCAAAGATACTATTTCGAAGACATAATTTGCAAAAGTAAGACAGCAAGGTACAGCTTCCATCAGCCCAACCTCAATCTATGCTAGTATAAACTTGCCAGTTATCAGTATGAAAGGTATTCTACCATGAACAATCAACCAACAAAAGGTGTTGGTGGGTGAAAGTCTAAGTAGCCATATTGCCTTTTCAGATAAAACACAGAAGTGCTAATGTGAGGTTCAGTTTCTACACAGAAAGTATCTTGCATGTTTTTAAAACCAACTGAACAGTAGGTTTTAGAAACTATTGGTTACTCCAAAGACAAGAATAGATTTTCCAGGCTTCTACAATTCTGGTATCCCAACACTTTTCAGTGTGTTTTTTGGGGGGGGTGTTTTAGTTTTGTTTGGGGTTTTTGTGTTTTTTCCTCTGTGGAAGATATTAATAAGGACTGAAAACAGCTAACAACATCACAGAAGCTGGGCCTCCCGAGATTCTCCAAGCACAAAAACCATAAAAATATCCTTTAATCACTACAGAGTTTTTGGACATCTCCTCCTTTTTGGAATTCAGAATTCGGTAAGAGAATAGCTAAAGAATTACTTAGTTCATGCCCTGTATGCTTCTCATTGGAGGAGTCCAAGATCCACAAGAGGATGAAATATACATCCAATTCTGTGATTTTCTCCAGTGATGAGGAAAATAAAGAAGTACAATTTTTTGCATAAGTGTATTAACTGCTTTTTGTGCGCAATACAAATATAACCACTCCCCCCTACAGCACCAGCCCCCCAACCCAGTACACAGATGCCCTAAGGATCTATCATTTTCTTTCAGGAGGGACAGCCAGAAATAAGACAGAATAAATGGTGCGTTTAGAATGGCACTAAACTCCTGTTAGACACCCAGGGTTGTTCTTTAGGACGGTTCAGCTTTATGCAGTGAGGTTCTCTCTCAAGAGATAACAGAACTGTTGACTTGTTTGGAGAGGTTTATATGCCAGAGTCAAGTTCCACATTGAAATATTACAGAAACTAATAACAGAATTTTGAAAGAAAACCTCCTTGGAATTGAATATTTGTTGATGAAAGATTTAACCTCATCTTCTGTTTTAGCAACATTATTTTGTATCTGCAAGCAATCTCACTCAGTGGAACAGCAATGTAGAGTGGAGTAACAAACTGTCTTCTATCCCTTTGCTTTAAGCCTTTTTAGCCTCATCAGATAAAGGATTTTTGGGTAATAAAAATAAAATATTTTAAAGGGTATCATTTTACAAGCATGTAAGGCTATCCTTGAAATATGTGTTCTTAATATCTAAATTGTTAAAAATTTAAAATTAATATGATAATTTGTGTTGTATTCTTAAAAGTGCCCTTTCTCATTTCAAGGTGCCTTACTAAAAGGAATTCACTTTGAGATATATATATATCAAAATATAAATATGTGTATATATATATTAAAATATATAAATACACACACACATATATATATATGAATCCAGGGATTAGAAGGTCCAATGAAAATCCCACCCATATACTCCCTTTCTGTCTTTGATCTGCTTTTTGGGAAACAGGAGGGAGAAGCAAACACAGAACAACACTCAGCTGTCAACGGGCAGATGTGGGAGGACTATACCTGAATTATAGATGATTTAGGTCTCAGAAAAGTATGCGCAAAATAAAGTAATCCCAAACTGATGCTTTTCTTTTGTAGAGAGTCAAGAAGAATCTGCCCCAGAAATCATTGTGCTTAAATCAAAGGAACCCAAACAATATGACAGCAAACTGAACATGGCCTGTTTGGCAAGAACTTTCTACCCTAAGAACATCAGTCTTGACGTGCCCCAAAGTGACACTGTATATGATCTGAAGGCACCTCTTGTTACATCTGAGGGGATATATAGTACCATGAAGGTAGTTGGAGTGGAACCAGATGGAGAGGTGACCTGCAAGGCCATACACAATGGAAAAAGGACTACAGCCAACATAGTTCTGCCAGGTACAGTGTTATGGTTCAAATGCAACATGATTCTGGGAGATGCAAATTCCAATATTTTTTCTTGCCCTGTGGGAAGCTAGCAGGAACAATTAAGTACAGTCAGAAAGGTTATTTTTCTATGGCAAAATTCATTTTTTAAAGGGAGAGAAAATAAAACTCAACAATCCTGAGGGTGGTTTCTGCAATCACATGTAGAAGGCTATTTTTTCTCTTCAAGTTAATCTCAGCATTAATGACCTGCCATCTGATTCTCCAGTACTGATTATCTGCTGCTGGGAAAAGAGCTATAGGCATGTTTTGAGTAGTTTTTGTTTTCTATAGTCTGGATGCAATTTATGATGTCTCTCAATCATTCAACAGCAGAGAAGACTGAAGAATTTGAAACAGTTAATGCTTGCATCATTACAGATGCCTCTACAAAAGGTTAGTTGCTTGCAATATAGTATGGTTACTTCATTGGGAATTCTGTAACAATTCATGAAAATGTATTGATACAGAAATGTCTGAATTGTAGATACTTCTTAATCAATAAACTACACTTTTTGTGGACTCATTACCAAAACATGAAAAATTGTTTTTTCTGGTGCAGAAATGTCAGAACTGTAAATATTTAATGGGAAATAACTTGATAAAACAGCAATGGGAATTAAATTCCTTCACTAAGCTGGCATCTCTTCTCTTCCCTGCATTTGATACATTCCTCTGTCATCTTTTCCTTTGTTCCTTCTTCCCTCATCCAACTACGATGTGTGGATTTTCCTCTTCTTTTTTTTTTTGAAGGGGGGGGGGAAGGGGAGTGGTGATAATATAAAGACCACACTCTCTTTCATCTTGTCTTTTTAAAGCATACATCAAAACGGAGGAAGTGAATATGCTGTCCATGACTGTTTTGGGTTTGAGAGTCCTGCTGGCAAAAAGCATCGCCTTCAATGTCATTATGAGTCTCAAGCTGTCTGTCTTCCAAGGTAGGAAGCACCTCATTCGGTCCCTGGGAACACAGGAGACAAGTGCAAGGAATGACCAGTTGGCTTTGCATCCCTCTGCAGCCCCACAAGGAGTGACATCAGTTCAGATGTTCTTGTTTGCACTGGATAGGTTAACATAACCCCCAAATTCCACCTCATCCTGAAACAGGTTACCAAGGTTTAACCCCTGCCAGCAGCTAAACCCCACGCAGCCCCTCGCTCACTCCCCTCACTGGTTGCTGGTTGTTTCAAGTGGCAGAGCACAAAGTCTGGCTAAGTGTGTGGATCAGCAAGAACTATAAAGGGACAATCCCAAAACACAACAAATGTGAATAGGGGGAGAGAAAAAAGGAGGAGGGAGAATTTTGAAGATCATGTAACCAAAAAGACATTAAAAAAATTATAATAATAATTGCCCTATCCACTCCAGATTAACAAGAACTCAGCACCACTACATTAAATGTGAATAAGAATTGAAAACAAGCATTTTTTTTTTCTCTTTCAGGTATTGGGTAAGTGAACCAGTAATGGGCTGCAGAAGAGCAAGAAAGAACACACAGCAGGATAATTTAAACACCATGGGTCAGCCTTGCTACCAACAAATCACTCAGTTCCTCTTGATTTGAGTCCTTTTATGTCATCAAGGTGCTCTTCATTTAACACCATCTGGAAGCCTTCTTAGATAGCTGATACTGCTGAACTTTTTTCTAGCTTCATTTCATGAATTAATTAAAAGAACATTTTTTTGTTATTTCTTATTTCCATTAGAAATTTCCCTCATCCCTCTGCTAAGCAGTAACTAACTCTTCTACTCCTGTATCTACTGGACTGAAGCATCCAAATTGATTAAATAGTTTTGAAAACTTAAAATACAACTTTATACTTTCCTTGCTTTAAAAATACCATCTTTCATCATATTACATTATTGTCTACGGAAGTAATGCTTTTCTGCTTAGGCATCCCAAGACCAGAGGGAGCATTGTATAGTTTAAATTTTTAGAAGCTTTTATTAGTGGCAACTTTCTAGTGCAGGTAACTAGATCTCCACTGGACCTAGAGAAATTAACTTCAGACAAGTACACAGTAGTGTTTTCATTTCCCTCTCTTCTTTAGAATATTATTCTCTTTTAAATAACTGTTAAGTATATGATACCTGCATTTTATGTTTCCTTAACATACACCAAAATAAAGTTTTATTATGCTTGGATTGCACTGTGCCTCTTCTTCTGAAAGTTAGGTGGAAACTGTTGAAATTCCACTGTCCTATCCAGTGACCTCACAGAACTATAAAACCACCTATTACTGCCTAAATCTAATTTTTATTAAATTTGTCTTTCTGAAACTTCCCACAGGGAAAGAGACGCTCCTTAGCACATATGAGAGATTTCAGGAGGGCTATGAATTCTGGTCCTATAGGGTTTAAAGGGATTCTAATTATTTACACCCTTTGCAAATTACTCAGGCTTAAAATTGCAGATTGTAACAAAAAGAGAGATGAGTCTAAAGAGAAAACAGTTAAGACTAGTGGCAATAAAAGCATTAATATACAGACATGATAAGGTAAGAGAACAGGCTGCTGATTTTCCGCTCAACAATACTTGGAAGAGGCCAACAGGAAACACCATGTGGCATTTTGATAAATAACCTCACCATTTGGTCGGCAGTAAAAAAAAAAAACAACAACCCTGACTTTCTTCTCACAAGCTGCAAACTGCTGCCTGCTTGAAGCAGGATACTGTGGTTAAACACGACCAAATAATGCTATGCAGGACAAATTCACCACTTCCTGGGGAGCAGAGCCCATAGTGTTTTTCAGACTGACTTAACTACTGCTGGCTCCAAAACCCTAGAAGGGTGCATGGTAAAATCTAACTAACCTTGATACACTTTATTGTTCAAACCCTCACTCCTGCCCAGAAGATGTGTCATTTCTATGGTGAAACCATGGTCTCCAAGTCCTGCAGCTCTGCAGTCAGGTCCCAAGATTACAGGCTTAGTGTGGAACCAAACTGGTCATCTTTCTGTTTCCTAGGCATCCCAAGGGCCAGATGGATATGTGGACCAAGCTAGACTATAAACGTCCCTTGAAGCAGCCTCCTTCCTGCCCAGTTAAGCAGGCCATACTCCACTTGTGCAGTCTTAGTGACTCAGTCACACAACCAGGCCAGGCTTAACTGCTCTCACAGCACCCAATTCTACTGGATCATCTCCTTTCCACTCTGCCTGCTGACCCTCAGTTAATTTCCCTGTACACAATGTCCACCTCCAAGCGTGGTCCTGTCCCCAGCAGCTCTTCACATCCTCCTGCAAGTGGGGTATTCCCAGACCAAACTGATCCACGTGACAATTCTCACAGAAGCAGAGACCTGCCCTGCAGCGTCCCTGAATTGTCACTAGAACACCAGGAACTCTGCAATCGGTCTCTGCATGCTGTGGATGTTACGTACTTCATTCCATAGGCAACTTCTCCTCATGACTCCTACTCACAAGAGCAAACACTGATTCTTTTTGTTTCTGTGGGGCAGGTGCACATTCAGAGGGTCGTGGGCTGAAAGATGCAGTTAAAAACATCTGCACAGAGTAGCTGCTTTTAAGTGGTATGCAATATTGCCAAAGGGACACCTGATTCCAAGTTTGTTTGCTTTCCTCTAACTTCCGTGGACCAGACATTTCTCACTAGAACAGAGGAACAGCAGAGCAGCTTCTGAGATGAGCCTGGGACTCTGGGACTCTGGGACTGACCTGTGCCTGTGGGATGACCCTTGAGACCTGGTAGAAAAGAATGAGTGGAAGGCACTTAACGAAGAGAAAATGTAAACAGAGATTTCAGAGGACAGGGCTCCAATGGCACTTTGATGAGGACAGAAGTAGTTTGGCTGGGTGGAAAGCATTTGGATGTGGTTAGTAGTGAGCTCTTTCTCAGGAGGGGTCACATCTATTCACTTTCATTTTGATCACTGAGCTTCAGTAGCTGCTATGCTCCAGAGAGGAGGCTGGATTGTTTCTCAGTTTGCCTGTGCAATTCCCACCCAGGGCTGGTAGGAAAGAATTGACTGAGCTCCAGCTGCCTCCAGCTCAGAAGTAGCAGGAGCTACAGGTGATCCACCCTGGCCTCAGGGGAAAATACGGAATCCCAGACTGGTTTGGGTTGGAAGGGATCTTAAAGATCACCTAATTCCAAACCCCCTGTCATGGGCAGGGACACCTCCCACTAGACCAGGTTGGTCCAAGTCCCATCCAGCCTGGCCTTGAACACTTCCAGGGACAGGGCAGCCACAGCCTCTCAGGGCAACCTGGGCCAGTGTCTCACCCCATTACAGGAAAAAAATTCTTCTTAATACCTCATCTAAGTCTCCCTATTTAAGTTTAAAGCCATAATCCTTGTCCTATCTCTACATGCCCTTATAAAAAGCCCTTCCCCAACTTTCTTTTAGGCCCCCTTCAGGCCCTGGAAGATGCTTTAAATTCTCTCTTCTTGAGGTTGAACACCCCCAACTCCCTCTGAACCTTCAGCAGCAAATGGCAAAGGCAGTCCAGGAGAGAGAACTCTGGGCCCTAGGCAAGTAGAGAAGCATAGAATCACAGAATGGTAGGGGATGGAAGGGACCTCTGGAGATCCTCTAATCCAAACCTCTTCTCAAGCAGGTTCACCCAGAGCAGGTGGCACAGGATGGTGTGTTCTGAATGTCTCCAGAGTAGCCTCCAAAACCACTGGACAGCCGGTACCAGTGCTCTGCCACCGTCAAAGCAAAGAAGTTTTTCCTCAGGTTCAGATGGAGCTTTCCATATTCCAGTTTGTGCCTGTTGCCCCTTGTCCTGTCACTAGGCACCACTGAAAAAGAGTCTGACCCCATTCTCTTGACACCACCCTTTAGATAGTCATAAGCATTTATAAGATTCCACCTCAGTCTCCTCTTCTCCAGGCTGAACAGCCACAGATCTCTCAGCCTTTCCTCATAACACAGATGTTTTAGTCCCTTAATCATCCTTGCAGTCCTCTGCTGGACTCTCTCCAGTAGTTTATCGTCTTTCTTGTACTCTGGAGTCCAGAACTGGACACTGCAATCACCTAGTTACTTGAAGCTATCACCTATTTACATGGTTTGTCGGTCCCTGAAGAATCCAAACTGGTTTTGGAATTAGTTAAACTTAAATATCTTAAGGTTAAAAGTTAGTTTATTTCAGAAAATAAAAAAAGCTAAGAAAATCCTAACCTCTCTCCCACACTCTCCAACAGAACAATTCTCTTTATTGATGTTCCTATGACAATACTAATGTTTTTCAATAGGTTTTGGAAATTCTGAATTGTCCTCAAATTCAGAGATGGTTTTGGTACAAGTCACTGATGCCAATAACAAATTGAGGGTGATTGATATAACAAAGTAGTTATTAATAACTATATTGTATATAGTTATTGGACTACATAAAAGACAGTATTTTGAAGATACCTTTCTCTATATAAACTCAATCACATTTGAGTTAAATGTATAACAATGACATCATATTGTTATGCCAGTATCAATACGTCATATTAACAAAAACAGCTTTCTCCCTGGCTCCAAGTTAAGATTTAGGACCAAAAAAAGGAACCTGAGATAGTTCTCTCTCTTTGTCTTTAGCTGACTATTTACTGAAATTTTGCTTGAAGTGGTAAATAAAAAATGACAGAGAATGGAAGGTATAGGCCTGGTGAATGTTTTCCTCTCTTCGTTGAAAACAACATTGGGCTGTGTTTGATACCAACTCAGAATGTCAGCAAGGAACAAAACCATGATAACCCTAGACAGCATATATCTTAGTAGCCACCTCTTTATCTGAGCAGCTTGGATTTAAATATAGATCTTAAAAGTGCTTGTAAATGGAAAGTAAGCCCAAAAAAGCATGCAACATTTCTGGGTTGGCATTTACTTTTCCAGGTTACAGTTCCTTCCTGTTGCTTTCTTTCCCTTCATTCTCCCTTCTCCATCTCTTTCCAGTCCTTCTTAGACACATGCAACCTAATCTTATGTGAAGAAAACCCAAGGAAACACACAGGTCTGCCAAGCATGGGAGGGCAGAAAGCTGGGGCCACATACAGGTGAGCATACCTGTATTACAGGTGTTTCACCCAATGACTCATTGCACAATAAGTTGGAAAAGCTCTTCCCTCACTGGAGGAGAAGCCAAATCCTTAAACTAGACTTTCTTCTTTCCCTGTTGAAAGGACTTGAGGATAAGTCTTAAGAGAAGTAGCTGAGGGAGCTGGGACTATTTAGTTTGGAGAAAAAGAGGCTGAGGGGAGACCTCATTGCTCTCTACAACTACCTGAAAGGAGGCTGTAGAGAGGCAAGTGCAGGTCTCTTCTCACAAGTAAAAAGCAATAGGATGAGAGGAAACATCCTCGAGTTGTAACAGGGGAGGTTTAGGCTAGATATTGGGAAAAAATATCTTCACAGAAAGGGTTGTCAGGCCCTGAAACAGGCTGCCCAGGGCAGCGGTGTAGTCATCATCCCTGGACATGTTTAAAAGTCATGTAGATACGGTGCTGAGGGACATGGCTTAGTGGTAGCCTTGGCAGTGCTGGATTAATAGTTGGACTTGATTATCTTTTTTCAAACTAAACAATTGTATGACAGTTCCCTTTTAACATATGTGTCTAATATGACTCATCTAACTCCTATGTGTGAGCTGTTTCTTCATGGGGTGTTCTCTCCTGGGCATTCCCATAAGGTATTCTCTCACTGCATCCACTGTCTCTCACCTGCTGTCCTGTTATCACATCTGCTTTTGTACCCTTGCTCTGTGTCTCTCTCCTCTTTGCCTGTTCTCCTCATCACAATACTTTGGGACTCCCTCCAGCAGAGTTTCTGTATTTCCTCAAGGTAGAGAGACTTTTTGGATTACCACAAAGATATCCATCTAACTCACTATTGCTGGAGTAGAGCAGACAAGACTTTTGGAAGACCAGATCTCTGCAATAATCATATGATTTGAGGGGACAGAAACTAATTGTATGGCATTGCTGCAATGACAGCTGATGGCCAAGGCCAAGAGAAATACAAGGCATTACTTAGGACCCCAAAGGTGTCCAGAGGAAAGAAATGAGAAGGGTTGGATGACCTCACTATTCCCTCCCATTTTCTGCCATACCCTATAAAATGCCAGAAGAGCAGGAAAATGGGGCTGGGGCTTCTTTCTGTCTTCCAGTGGACAGTTTGAATGGAGGCTCCAAGCTCTCTACCTTCATCTTGCCACATGCTCTGCAGCACCCAACTTCATCTGTTGATGAGGACTCCTGGCTCTTTTTCCCATGTTGGCATGGCCATGAGGGACCTTTGGACTCTTATATCAGCTATCATTAACATCAGGATTTGTATATATATTTGTATATTTTGTATATTTTTCAATACTTTTTACTTCCCTTCCATGTTTCATTCAATCTGTTCTAGGTACTAGAAACTTTAGTAGACCAATTGCCCAAGAAGCTTTCCCATACTGCACGAAACCCCATTTTGGGACAACATAAGCATGACTTATCCTGCTATTTCATACGGGGGCTTGTTTGTATAACAAAAAAAAGGTACCCAACTATTTGTGAATCAATGTGAGAGTACAGCTGCATAGACCAATTACCAACCCTGGTCTCTGTTGGTTGGGGGGTGTACCACCACCAGATGTTTCTACACAAAAGAATATGCAAGTCATTCTGACTTGCTGATTTGGCATTATAAGGCTGGGACCCTCTTGCAGCGAACTTTGGAGACTTCAGCTATGAGTGGACACACTGTATAGGAGTTGCCAATTGCTGGGAAGGGTTCTCCAGATCCTCACTGCAACCTGGGGCTCCCTAGCAATTGTGGACCTGGGTGATGGGAATGTGTGAAGGGTGATCGGTGATGGATCTTTCTTAATCACTATAGCTGCTTTTTGTGTAGTAATGTTTAGATTCATGGCTGTGCTTTGCTTTGACTTTGCTATAGTATTCTAGTTTTGTTGCATTTATTTTAGCAGATATTGTGTATGTTTGTTTGTAGTGGTTATTTTATAATTTTTAACTTCAGCCAGTAAAGATAAGCTAACTTCCTTAATTGGGAATCTGCATCCTTTGTGCTGACCCTGTCCCTTTGGTAAGCTAAGTTGGCAAAACTGCTGCATACAGATGGAGGGAGATCACACACATGCACAGGGTTCATCCCCCAGAGAGGTGGCAGAAGACACTGTAAGAGAGTGCGGCACAGCAAGGCATACCTACAGCATCAGGCATCCTCTAAGCTAAACAGCATCTCTTCTCTGCCTGCACATGAAAACCTACAGCCCAAGTGCAGTCACAGAGGCAGCACTAAAGCACATTCTTCACTCCAGGCAAAAGAGCAGGTAGTGATGTACCAGGTACATGTGAACACATTGTTGTGAGTTATTAATTGAAATAAGTAAAACTTGGGGGGAAATCACATTTTTTAAAAAATCACATAAAAGAGAACATAAGGGACACACAGAATAAAAACAAGACCTAGATAACAGTGGAACAGTAAGAATTAGACAAAACCAGATTCCACAGACTGGAAACAGTCTGTGGGGTCATATTGGGCTAATCCAGAGGCATGTACAGGCTACTCAAAATAATCATGATGAGACATAACCCCACCTGGGGGGATATCCAGGCACTTTTAGAGACCCTCCTCACTACCGAGGAAAAGCATAATATCCACAAGGTTACATTAAGCAGGTTATGCCCAGGGTGCCGAGGTCCAGTTTCCGTGGCAAGCCGGGAAAGAACATGACACACCAGTGTGATGCAGGTTCAGTCCATGTTTATTAGGCTGCGTGCAGCAGATTATACAGTCTCAGGGCAGCGTGTACGCTGTCCATGTGGCAGAGCAAGGCTCTTGATTGGTTAGTACACACGGTTTACACGTCCCCATCCCCCTTTTGATTGGTCCCGACTCCAAACCCTTTGTCCAGCCCCCCATCCTGTTTACCCCACTACCTGACTGCTGTACATGACCTTCACTAACTAGTTCCCACAGAATGGCCTTCACTGTTCCTCTTGTTATCTAAAGTTTCTCATAATCATTCAGCACAGCTAGGGCCCCAACACCAGGGAGAACCCTAACTGAGGTTCTAACTTCCGGAGGGACCTGGACAGACATGGGTGGTGTCAGCCCTTAAGTCTTGTGTGAGGTTCAGCATGGAACTCATAAACAGAAAAAAACGTCAAAATTATATGGGGCTAGACAGGGGTCTGATGAGAAACCCTCAATCTTTGATCAGAGGCTGTGTGAGACTGCTAGAAAGTGGGCTGATTTGGATCTAGAAGAGGAAAGAGAAAGATGTTTAACTGCTGTTTATTGATCAGTCAGCCTCAGATGTCAGAAATAAAATGCAGAAATTGTATGGGGCAGGACGAATGCTTGATTGAAATAGCATATAACATGTACAGCAATCGAGATAAGAAGAAAAAAATAAAAACATAAAAACAAAATCACAGGCATTTTTATCAGCTGCCACTATGAAAGTAATTTTGAGAGGTGTGGGAGAGAAAAAGCAGGGGCCAGGGCAGGGTGAGACATGCAAGATCTTTGTCTATGGGGAATCACCAAAATCAAGCCCCATTAGGGTAAAATCAGTGAGCAGCTTTCCAGGAGGAGGGGCTCTGCAAAAATGAGTGCCCAAAACAGAAGCAAGAAAGATAGGGAACAGGTAAATGTGGAAACTGATGTGAATTTGATGGTGGTGGAGGAATCTGACTTCGACTGAAGGGGACTGGAAGAAGTTAATATTTTCCTCTTCTGATCTTCTGGTTCCAATTAAGAAGGGAAAAATATAGGGTTTTGTTTTGTTTTATGACAGCAAGAGGGTAGAGAAGATCCAGGGAAATGCAAAACACTGAAAATTGCTCCATGGACTCCCAACATCACTTGTTTTTTGCTACCTACAAGTGTGTATGTTGCACACCAACAGGTACTCTCTTATACCCCTGCAGTGGCTCCTTAAAACACATGAAGTCAAGTTTAACGATCACCATGTTCGTGTTACATGTATTACATGAAGCTACACAGAAAATTGGTTTTAATCTTACCTGCTGCAAATACATTCCCACCCTACCCGAGCCCCAGCACCAGCTTCACATTACACAGGCAGCAAAGCCTGAAAAGCCAGCCTGAAATGAGCCACTGATGGCTGTGATTAGTCACTAATCACACACGATTGCTGGGAATCAGCAAGGAAAGAATTTACACCTGGGGAAGCAGTCTGCCATAGGCACCTGAAATGAGTCTCACTGTTTCCTGCTGAGCTGCCCATAACAAAATCCTAGTATTTTCAGGTATTTCAGAGAATCCATCACACATTTCCTAAAGAGGTAGTTCATGACTTCCCTGTGAGCAGCAAATTAATTGCAAGTTCCCCCAGTCCCGGGGGTCAGGCACAATGAGCACTGACCCCACAGCACTCGGCCGAGCTAACCAGGTTCAAGCATAACACTAACATTCAACTTTAGCACAGCCCCAAGTTCCAAGCACAAGGCTGCCTCAGCTCGGCCAGAGGCAGACATCGAGGTGCAGCTTCACTGGTGTTTTTGTAGTCAAGTTTAAATTCCAACCCAGTGGCTATTTAAGCTGCCAACCTTGTGTTACTACACAGATATAATTATGTCAAAGACGACAGGTCAGCGTGACCTATGGAAGGGTGGTTCACTGAGCTTATCTTGAGGTGAAGAAGAGTTGAATGGAAGATGCTAACCACTGATGTCTTTAGCTTTAAGCACTAAGTAAAACAGACGATAGAAAACAGTAATTAAACTGTGAACTTACCTCATTAACTTCCTAAATTACCCTCCTTTAGGCTGGAAGGACCCCTACTCATAGAAGCCCCCAATCCCGAGGGCGCCTAGTGAAAAGTAGAAGTGTTATAGGTGAATCAGGAATTTAATTTGCTGATCGAATGTGAATGTATATGGCTGGGTGTTAAGCTGCAATGTTTGTTAAATGTTTGTAGTTATGTTTTGTTATGTAATGGTTAATGTTGGAAGTTATACTTTGTTATTTAATGCTAAATGCTGACGGCCAGATGAGGTAGATAGAACTGTAAGTTATATAACATCTTGATTGACTGTGCAAGTCCCGGAGAACAACAACAACAACGCAGTGAGTGGACTTTACCGAGAGAAAGGGACAGACCCTCCCCCCCCCCTCCGCAACGGCAGGAAAGAGAATGCAATTTTCCAAGAGAGGGGGGAGGGCCTCCCAAAAACGGCGGGAGAAGGATGAAATTTTCCAAGAGAGGTGGACCGCCCGAACGGCGGGAAAAACAACTGTATAAAAGGGACCCCGCGCGGAGCCGCGTGCGCGCCGCTGGCAGAGCACAGACTGTCCGCTCGCCTAGCGCTGTTTGCTCGCCTACTTCAAATAAACTGATTAATTTCTAAATTCTTTTCCTGGCTGGTTATTGCCGGTTACAATTTGGTGCCGTGACTCGGATACAGGCACTTTGGCCGGAGCTCCCGCCCCCGGGAGGGCCTCCCCGTCTTCGGACGGTCCCGGGGCCTGGAGCGGTCGAGCCGAATCCTGTATTCGGAACAGCGAGATAGGTGAGCAAAGAACTAAAAGATCAGATACTGCAGTTCCCCATAATTTTTGTGCACGAAGATCCGAACGACAGAAAAAAAAAATACACAGCGGTAAGCGGAGTCCGTCTGGCCGGGGAGTATGGGATCCCGGGAGTGCGAGTGTCCGAGACGTCCGGTCAGGGCGGAGCCTGCAGCAGCGCGGGTCTCACTGCCCCGAGGGCGGGAGCCACGAGCGAGGGGCAGCGATTGGCGGGTGAGAGAAGGCGCTTGCCGAAGGGTCGGTCCGCGGAGGGGCTGATAGAAAACTAGGGCATCCCGGGCGTGGGGCGGGACAGAAGTCATGTAGATACCTGATAAGAAGATCAGTCGGGGGCGGGGATGGGGCAGAAGTCAAGTAGAACTGGTAAGATCAGTTTCAAGGGAGGGGTGCCAGCTATCCCTCCAGATAGTCCTTTAGGGCTAATGATAAAATATTGGGAAGATTGGCCCTCTGGGAAAGGAAGGAGTAGAAAGAAAATGGTGCATTTTTGTATGGTAGTGTGGGGTGGAAGGCAGATTAGAAGAGATAATCTGTATTGGCCAGTATTTGGATCCTTTGAGGATTGGATATGCCAGGCTTTCAATATTTATGTTAACAGCAAGGAACCTCATAGCCTGGAGGAAAGTGAGTATGCAAGTTTGTGGATTCGATCAGATACTAGAACTTTTTTGTGTACCCTGCGGGAGGGGGACGGAGAGAGGGTACAAAGAAAAAGAATAAGAAATTGGAGGAACATCACCTCCTTACCTTCATCCTCCTCCTGTTCCGATCCCCAGCGGTCCTGTCTACATCAACAGGGACCCGGTGCAGACAATAAATGGCCTTTACAACGGCCCAATTGGGACAATCAAAATCCAGCACATCGAGCTAACATGGAAGATTGAAGAGATATGATTGTCCAGGGAATCCGGGAAAGGCAGGGGAATTCATAGGAAGTGGGAGAAAGATATTAAGAGACTCAACATGGACCTGAAATGTTGAGACATGTATTAAAGAATGTGAAATGTTTCTGTTGCCATAGGGAGAAACATCTGAAAAGGAGTTGTAGAAAACATTTTGAGGAATTAAAAATTGATTTAGTAAATGCTCCTGTACTGATTTTGCCAGGCATCTAAGGCCGTTTTGCCTTTTTGTGAACACAGAAAATGGTACAGCTTAGGGGATGTTAACACAAGAATGGGCAGGACAAAAGAACCTTTGGGGGAGGATTGAGGGTGTGTGTCCCTTATGGTATAAGGAGCATCCTACAACAAAAGGCAAACAAATGGTTGACAGCTGATTAACCTCACTGGAAGTCTGATCATAAAAATCCAACAAGGAGTGTTCTGCTTCGGTGCAGACACACACTTAAACATCTTCATGAAATACGGTGCTTTACAAAGGTTCTGATGGGTTTCAGTGATTATTTATTAGTGAATGCCTTTGATTGTTCCATCTTTATTATACCAGGATAGTGTTAAGAGTCCTTATTTACACAGTACTCTGTACTTGTGTGATTGTTTTGCTGCTTTGGCATGGTGCAGGTTAACAGGAAGGCAAAGCATTGAACAAGTCTGTTGCAATGCTTGACAAAACCATGTTTAGTTTAAAAAGTAGGATGAAAAGAGCTACAGGAAGCTTTCCAAGCACAAACCAAGTATGTAAGAAAATAGGTAGTAGAACTATACAAAAATTAAATAGGCAGTATTTTCATTGGGGAAATGTTAAAGCAAAGCAGTAAAAGTTAATATGTTTGGGATTTTGAGCTCCTACTTTTAATTTCTTAAGGAATATAATTTCAATTACAAATTATGAAGAAAACAATCTGGTGTTTTCATTTCCAAAGGAGCACTGTATGGTGCTATAGTCAGTTGTAAGCTGAAGCTGCTTGCTTCACAGTATCTAAGCAGCTGCCTCATTCACACTTTGTTTTTGCCTCAAGAGAAGCCAAAGCATGGCCTGAGGCTGTGATCTGACCTATTGTTTTGCACCTCTTGCTACATGACATTGTGAAATACTCAATTTGTAAATTTAAAACGTTTTTGGGGTGCAGCTGGACTTACTTTCAATTCAATTCATTGGTCTTTGATTTCTTAAAATTGTGCATTTTCCTGTGTAATATGATTGAGTCCTTTATGCATTAACTTTAGTATACATGGAAGAATTATGTCATTTCCCTATTATTTATTCCACTTAAGAACACTTGACTTTATCAAAGGTGTCTGTTCTATGCCTAAGCTGCAGTCCCAAAAAGCCTCAAATATTTCACATTAAAACTGAAATGGGATGCTAAAATATTATCCCAAATTACATAAAAGCAGAGTACTTGAGAGCCCAGAATGTCATTTACAGAAGTATCATTATAGCAGCACGACCAGAGGCAATGCCTTTAAATTAGGAGTCTCCAGTTGGCATGTTGAGTGGGATTCTGAAGAGCTGTCTTTTGATATCTACCCGCTAAGTTTCAGCCATTGACTTTTTGATTAAGTCTTCCAAAATGTTTCTTTGTTTTAAGATAATTTCTGGTTTTATCTGTTTCCCAATGGGTGGACAGTATTCTTTCTCTAGAATGTAAAGACTTGCTGTAAAACCACACTGTGGCTTTAGCAGTTTCTGCTTAAAGCCTCAAACCCTCTCTGATTAACGCTGAGTTTCTTGAAAGGCTTCTGGAGTTCAAAGCCTTGCACTACATTTAGTCTATGAATCACCATTAATGGAAAGGAGCAGCACTGAAGACATCTGTGTTTCAATCTCCTCTTTAATGGACTGTCACTTTTGTCAGTAGTACTCTGAACCAATAAAGAGCAACAGAGACATTTCATTGAACATTTCAGCCAGCTGGATTATGCCTTAATTTGAGCCATTGTATAAGTATGGATATTAAATTAAGAAAACAAACTTGTGTTTAAATAATGAACTTAACAAATAGCAAGAAAAGAGACTGACTTGAAGTTCTGTGATTATTGGCCTTGATTTTCTTTCAGTCATAATGTCATTTGGAATAACCTTTTGTTATATACTTAAAAGCCAGGTAGCTTTCTGGTAATGAAGCATTAAGTTTTATCATCTACTTGAAAGTGTGTTTTAATATTTGTTCTCCTATGTTGTGGGCTAGGAAACAGTTTCATTACATAGCTTTAAGGACTGTTTGTCATTGTGGGGATAAAAGCTGTAAATTTTGGGTAAAAATTTTATGTGGGAGTTGTAAAGGGATCCTATGGGTAAAATGAGTGTTTTGCAACACTCATACCTTTGCCAACAGTGTGATCAGAACTTCAGAAATGATACAATATTTCAGTCTTGGCAACGAATATTAGACAAACAGTGGACAAAATCTAATGGTCGGCCTGATGAGAACCATGGGGGACAGGGGCAATATGTGTTAGAAAAAAGAGACCATTTTGAGTTGGCTCCTTTGAGGTATTTTCTAATCACTCTAGTTCATCATATTAGAGTAAAATCTACCAGAATTATTAAGCAGTTTTGTGGAAAGCAAATAATATTTGCAAACTTTCAAGACATTACTGAGGAGGAGTGGAACGGGGAAATGGCGAGAGGCCTGGAGTATCAGGAATTGCAATAAATTTAAGGGAACCTCTTAAATGCCACCATTAGGAGCCGAGCAGGAAAAGAAATCATAACAACAAGGCACGAGGAACTCCTGAAGAATACCACTGCTGCCGAGAAGAAAGTATACCTCGTTGCTCCATGCAAAGGAGTAGACGAAGGAGGCAGAGGGGTAAAAGTGTGGAGGGTAATAATGCTGGGCCTGATGAGAAGAGCTGTGTTCGCTCCCATGGTGATGAGAGGTGGAACGAAATTTGAATGTGAAACAGGAGTTTGACTTATTTTCATTTGGATGATTGGCATACAGGGAAATAATCCTCATCAATCTTATGAATGGATCTTTGCGAGATGGAAGGATTCTCATATAATTAGACGAAATATTATTACAGCGGGCCCTCCCAGCTTCGTTGCCTCACTCTGTGACTTAGTACACATACAACCATGTTTGCACCAGATCCCCTATTATCTATGTCCACGAAAAGGGTATTGCAATAGTCCCAATCAATATTATTGTTGATATTGGGAATGTGTTACCATTGCTTCCTCCTGGACTCCTCCACACAGGGATAAGTTTTTGAAGACTAATTGGACACAAAAGGATTGTACCACACCCCGATCTGAAACCAAATAGGAACTGTACAGCTGAAAGTGTTGTGACAGTAACATTACAAACTAACTAAAGTAAAGAATTTTTTTTTAGGAGCCGCCAAGGAAGCTGTTTTAAGATTTGATAAGCAAATTAAGAGTATAAAAAGAAAAGGGGGGAATTCGTTATAGGTGAATCAGGAATTTAATTTGCTGATCAAATGTGAATGTATATGGCTGGGTGTCAGGCTGCAATGTTTGTTAAATGTTTGTAGTTATGTTTTGTTACATAATGGTTAATGTTGGAAGTTATACTTTGTTATTTAATGCTAAATGCTGACGGCCAGATCAGGTAGATAAAACTCTAAGTTATATAACATCTTGATTGACTGTGCAAGTCCCGGAGAACAACAACAACAACAACGCAGTGAGTGGACTTTACCGAGAGAAAGAGACAGACCCCTCCCCCCCTCTGCAACAGCGGGAAAGGGAATGGAATTTGCCGAGGGGGGAGGGCCTCCCAAAAACGGCGGGAGAAGGATGGAATTTTCCAAGAGAGGTGGACCCTCCAAACGGCGGGAAAAAGAACTGTATAAAAGGGACCCCGCGCGGAGCCGCGTGCGCGCCGCTGGCAGAGCACAGACTGTCCGCTTGCCCAGCGCTGTTTGCTCGCCTACCTCAAATAAATTGATTAATTTCTAAATTCTTTTCCTGGCTGGTTATTGCCGATTACAGAAGCGCTACCACTTTAACTGGAAGTGAAGAACTAGTTAACCAGTCATATAGATGAATTGTATTAGTAACTTTAGAGATAAAATAATTTTGCAATTTTTGGTGTATAAAAGAAACCCCATGTTGCAGGGAAGAGGTACAAGCTCTGTGATTTACCACCCAACAACTATCTCTGCCCAGAACTGGAATAAAGAAACCTCTTGATTCTGTGTGCAGCTTGGATTATTGCACACTGGGTAACAGACTTGCTCTGCTGCTGTGCACACTGCCCGGCTGGGGATGCCTCCAAAAGCCCCTGCCTCCAATGCCAGCCTGACTGAAAGCATTTGAATCTGCCTTTCCATCTCAGACACTTCACACAGAGCTCCCTGCTTTCAAATATCATTGGGCAGGTTGAAAAGTCATGAGTTTTAAAGAAAACACCAGACATGGGGTTGATGAGGTAAGTTGAAGCCCCAATTCCCCTGATGTCAGTTGTTAATTGAAGTAAGTAAAATTTTCAGAAAAAAAACCAACACATTCATATATCAGGTCCACAATTCATAAATAACAACTTTTTTTTGCTTTCTGTTGTCAAATTTTTACACAAGGTTAGTGACTTTACAGTCACTAGTTCAGTGTAGGTTCCTGGCTGTGAGTAATTTTGTCTCTGCAGCGGTGGATGTTCTCTTGGTGGCAGGAGGGTTTCCTCATTCCATTTCTAGATTGGTCATATCTTTCAGGTGGGAGTGATGAATCCAATTAGGTTTTTATTCCACCTTTACTGCTGAGAAAGGTTAGCAATACCCAGAATGGTTCTCACCAAGGAGGTAAGTTATGCTTTTGTGCACTTTTACCCCAACACAACTCCCTGGATTGAGAGGGTACGAGCCCCTTCCAGAGGTACTGATTGTATTAGCTGTGCCAGGTTTTCTGCATGCAGTGTGCATATTTCCTGGGGATCTTTGATCACTTCATACCCTTTTCAAGGGGCCCTTTCTTCAGCAAGAGTAATCAAAACTATCTTCTCAAGAGCCAAGTTGTACCACTGGACTGCTTGTAAGCCAGCTGGTTTGTACAGTTGTGCTGTGGCTTTAGGGACAACATCCTCTAGATCATTTTGTATTTCTTCTTTTGTCCTCTCTCTAGTATCAGCTGGCTGATGGTAGCAGGACACTGTAGCTCAGTGTCCCTGCCTCAGTTTGCCTTTGTGATTCAATTGCTCTCTGTCTCTCAGTTCCACTGCCCCTGGCCTGGAGTTGAAAGGTTCCCATGGGAAAGGGCATCACAACCTCTGAACTGGTAATGATCCTGAAAGTACCAATAGAAGGCCAAGTTGATGTCTATCATGCCAGCTGCTCTCCTGTGATGAAGAAGGCAGAGCCCAGCCCAGCCACAGCTAGATCAAATGGAGACAAAACAAGAACAGACAGATAAAAATAAAGAGTTTGCTTGGTGAGAAAAAAAGGGTTTATTGTTTTTTCCTCTGCTTTTCTTTTGTTCTCCAATAAAGGATTCTGGAGGTATGGCTAAGTAATTAAATGGCAGCAGTCAGTCAGTTTGTTCTATAAAAGCCTGGTCCCATCTTTGATCAAGGAGACTCCTGTACACTTTCCCTAGGAGGTTGCTGGACCTTCTTCCATCCAGTGGGGATGCCTGCTCGAGCGGTTACTGCTCAACAGGCTGAGAGACAAGGACCACTCAGCCCTAGCCAAATAAAGGGTAAGTTATATATATATATATTAATATCATCATTGGCTAGCTTTGAATCTTAAGAAAAGCTTTAACTTTTAAGTGATGAAACTTTAAGACTTTAGAATCCTTTGAAGAGATTGTAATCATTGTATTCTCACATTGCCTAGGTATTATTTTAATCATTGTTTTAAATCCAGTATAAGGCCTATTAATAAGTAAGTTGCTGACATTCACATGGTTAACCTTTATGTAATAGTTGTCAACTATTAGTTGTGTATTTTATTGTTAAGGTAAGGTTTATTGTAAGGTACCTTCTTCTTTTATTACCCTAATACCTTGTTTTGCTACCCCAATGTCCAAACACTCATATAATCTATTTATGCCTTTTTAGTTCTAACTTTAAGACCCTTTTACTATTTACAATAAATCTTGGTTTGTGCATATACATCTTGTCTGCTGTCTTTCCCTGTTTGGGACACTGATGAGTGGTAGCTAGTTTCTTTGTCAATGGTAGAGTTTTTAACAGTTCAGTACTTACTCCCTCTAGAAGTTATAACCCACAATGCTTCTGCAACTGTGCAGGGATGTGGCACATCCCAAATGCATACCAAGAATCAGTATAAATATTTACAGCCTTTTCTTTGGACACTTGGCAAGTCTTTGTCAAGGAATTAAGTTCTGCTGGTTGTGCCCTCAACTCCCAACAGAGTGGAAAGCCTCCACTGCTTTAGGTTCAGCAGTTACAGAAAAACCTGTAACCCAGTTATTGCTCAGATAATATGAGGACTCATCTACATGTAGTTCAAGATCAGGATCTGGAAATGGCACATCTTAAATATTTCTGACTATTTTTGGCTTCACAGGTTGTTCCCATACAATTGTGGTGGGCAATTTCTTCCTCAGGTGGAGGAATCAGAGTAGCAGGGTTCAGTGTATTATATCAGTTAACCTTTATGATTTTCTGCCACTGAGAGAATCAGCAGGTATCAATGCAGTCGCTGTGGTGGTACCTGGGTAAGGTTCTGAGCCAGCAGTATTTCGATTCCATGTGGTTCTTGTGCCACTAGAGGGGATCCAAGCACCATGTTTTCATTCCATTCAACTAGAAGTGCTGTGGTTACTGTCCCAGGGACACAAGTAAATCATCCTTGAGCTACCAGACTGGACTGGTTTGGGCTGGTAATGTTTAACTTACTTCATGTACAAACAAGGCAAATGGCTGAGCATAGCCTGGCAATCCCAGAGCAGGTGCACTTCGTTAATGTTGGCATCAAAAGCTCACATGACTTCACCATGTCTGTTGTCCACAAAGGGGCTCTCCAGCATTCTCAGCAGTAGTGCACATCAGGGGTTTTGTCATTTCCCCAGAAACAGTTAACCAGGGGTGGATCCTGAAAATACATTTTTTTAAAGTAGCTGGTCAAGAAAGATTTTTTATGGCTTTAATACAGCCCTCAGATAAACAACACTCCCCTTGTTGGATAATGCAACTGAGATATTTTACAATTCTCTTACAAAAAGTGTAATTTGAGTGGAGAAGCCTTCTCAGCAAAAGCAAATAGTAAGGTACGGATGTTAGCTATACAAGAGTCCTCACTTACCAGTAAATCTTCGGAGTCCCAGGAGGTGGTGATGTTACACAGATAAAGAAACTACATCTAGGAAGGGGGTATTGTTATTTATTGCAGGCTTGTACATACAGGGAAGACTTGGTGCCTTTCCACAAATCAAGCACACAAGATTTTCAATGACATATTTATATACAAAACTATAAAGTTAGTAAGCTTCCAAGTCCATCCTCCTTATAGTGATTGGTTAGTGATTGATATATAGTTACATCACTTTTTCTGCTATCACACATGCTCAGGGGAAGAGGTCTTCACCTGGGCAGAGGTCTTTTTAAGCTGGGGTGTGTTTTTTAGTATTATTATGACATTATAATGAGTTACGTTCACCTAAAGGACACAACATTGCAAGTTCTACAGCTCCAACTGCCCAATACTGGTTTAGAGGACAAATTTTGGTTCTTATCACCTCCTGTATTCCTTAGGTCCAATTATCTGTACAGACCTCAAGTCTTCCCTGCCAAGTTGGTGATTTAGATGAGACACTCTTAAAACCTCTTGATTATTTGCCTTCTTCAAGGCCTGGTTATTGGAGGATGTCCTTGCTCAGTGTTGGCTGTGGCACCAATTGTGTGCCTCTCTGACTGCAATTTTAACTTGTGTATCTATACAGAGTACATCCTACACAAAATGCTAAATATATATTCAAATTTTAATCAAATATATAATCCAATTTAATATTTATATCAACATTCTAAATAGATAATTCTAAATTTCTGAGTTCATTTCCAACAGTGAGACCTTGGGTCAGGCAAGTCACCTGTGTCCCAGTTGGATCATCAAACTGTAACCAAAAATTGCAACTGGCCCTTGGCAAGTGAAGAGTGGCATGAGGACACACAGTATAGAATTACAAGGGTAAATATTTATTCATGTGCATGAGGTGTCCCAGCCAAATTAGCACACACCAAATGTGGTTTTACACACATACATATTTATACTTCTTAGAATAACAGAATCACATAATTTTTTTATTGGAAAAGACCTTTGAGATTGTCGAGTCCAACTGTTAACCCAGTACTGCCAAGACCACCACTAAACCATGTCTCTCAGCACCCCATCCACACCCTTTCCATTAATAAATTGTTCTTATATCCAATCTAAACCTCCTCTAGTACAATTTCAGGCCATTTCCTCATCTTCTGTTACTTGTTCCTTGGGAGAAGAAACCAACCTTTCCTCACTCCAACCTCCTCTCAGGCAGTTGCAGAGCCAGAAGGTCTCCTCAGCCTCCTTGTCTCCAGGCTGGACACCCCCAGCTCCCTCAGCTGCTCCTGCTCAGACTTGTGCTCCAGATCCTTCCCCAGCACCGTTGCCCTTCTCTGGACACACTCCGGCCACTCCATGTTCTTGTCATAAAGGGCCCAGAACTGATCCCAGGATTCAAGGTGCAGCCTCACCAGTGCCCAGCACAGGGGGATGGTTGTTGCCCTGGTCATACTGGCCACACCATTGCTGATAAAAGCCAATATGTTAGTGACCTTCTTGGCCTCCTGGTCTTGTATTCTTATTCCCTTCAAATATTCAGTATTGAGGTATGACACAATTTGACTAATCAGTTATGCTATTCATAGTAAAACTTTGCAAAGCAACTGTATTTCTGAAGCATCTTCATCCATCAAAAGTCTACTGATGCAGACATCCCATCCTCGGTGTTGGTCCTGCTATGGTTACTTATCCATGACAGCAGATGTTTGAAGGGTTTCAAAGATGTTTTAGAAGGGCTAGGATGATGGTGTTATCTTGGTTGTTCAAGGATATCCTTTACCCTTCATGGACAGTTCAGTAAGGGAAGGAAAATGCTCTGAGGAGGGGAAGGTGGGGTTGCACAGTGGATGTCTACAGCCTGCAGGCAGAGACACAGGTGATGCAACACCATAGGACATCCTGTGGTGGAGAGGACAGAGGGATATGGAAAGGCTGAAAGTCCCCATCAACGCCAAGGTATTTGTCTCCTTGACTATTGCCTCTGCCACCAATGCTTAAGACACCTTATCATTACAGCACTAGGGCTTCATTGCCTCCTTGCCCATACCTAGGAGCCTTGGAGCTGTCGTGCACTTGGCATTGCACATCTCCACATCGCACTGCCCCACAAAGAGCCCTGAGCAAGCCACAAAGTACAGGATCTCTCCTCCCAGGGGCTGGTGGCCAGGGCTTAGCCCTTTGGCTTAATATAGCACATCCTGGGTGCAGATTTGGTTGTCTCTCACATCCTATGAGAGTGTGACCAAGATGGTGAAATGTCTGGGGAGCAAGACTTAGGCATCTGAGGCCACTTGGCCTATTCATCTTGGAGAAGAGAAGGCTGAAGGGTGACCTCATCACTGAAGGGTGATCTCATAGAAGCGTACAGCTTCCTCAAGGAGAGCAGCAGAGGAGGAGGTGCTGGTCTCCTCTGTCTGTTGACATGGTGGAAATGGGATGATACTACATTAGGGGAAGTTCAGGTTGGACATTAGGAGGAAGTTCTTCATTGAGAGGGTGACTGGTCCCTGGAACAAACTTCCCAGGGAGCTGTTGATGGCACCAAGCCCCTCAGAGCTCAAGGAACATCTGGACAATGCTCTTATTCATAATTTTTGGTGTTGGGTGATGCAGCATTATGTGAGGAACAGGGAATTGGACTTGATAATCCTTATGGATCCCTACCAACTCAAGATATTTGATGATTCCTTGATCCAGGTTTACTCAGCAGCAGACCCTGAATGGGCTTTGTCAGAATGGCCCTCAGTGGGACCCATTAATGCTCTCTGAATCTTTAGAGTTTGCATATGACTTTGATTCTTGCAAGGTTTCTTCAACTTCATCTTGATCTTTAAGGTTATTTGACTCAGCTCCAAACCTACTGGGGGGGCCATTAAGATGCTAATCCTCTGCTGCTGAGTTGGGCCAGGCTTCTGGGGTGGAGGGAGCTCATGGCCAGCAGGCAGCACTGCAGAGACAGTTCTACACAGGAGCAGCTCTTCCGCACAGCACAGCAAGGCTGAGGGCACTGGATCTTTCAGGAAACTCAGTTTCCCTAGTGTAGAGGAGGAACTAGAGGTATTCCAGAACAGGATTCCCTCCTGCACTTTCAGAGAGACAGGGCATGATATCTGAACATTCCGAGAAGACTTTTGAAGGACATAAAGGTAGCATTTAACTAAAAGGGAAAGGGCCTGTGCCTTGTTTTTTCTCCTCTTGGATAGTGGGAGATTTATTTCTCCATTCTGGAGAAGACACAAAGGCACAAGTTCTCCTTAGGACTTGTCTGTGCTGCTTCTGAGCACCTGCACTCACAGAGATGCCCCCAGCCTGTGCCCTGCTGCCAGGAGGGGTCTGAGCACAGAGTAGGCTGGATGGGCTCTGTGGATGCCCCATGGGATCTGGCAGGGAGGAGACACTTGGGGATAAGAACTAGCTCCCAGTAGGGGCAGCTCCAGGCAACAGACATTAGCAGGGAGTTAGAAAGAACTGCTCCCAGAAATGTGGTGGGAGAGAGGATTCAGGCACCTTCCCTGCCATCCCATGCAGTGGAGATGCCTTCCCCCCCTAAGGTCACTCGAAAGAATTTAGAACAGCATAAGTAGCTTCTCTATCCACTACAAATTAACCCTGTCCTTCCCCAGCTTTATGGTTCTGCTAGAGAATTTAATTTCTCCCCCAGTCAATCTGAATCCCTATCTCAATCTATTGTCACTATTTTGGAGACTGGATCTAATTTAGACCTACAGGCACCTCCTCTGCCAGGGATTCGGGACAATCCCTCTTTCCAGTGCCCTTCTTGTTTACAATATACACACTGATTTAACCCCAGCCAGGCTCGATTTTGGCAGAACCTCATAGACAATGATCTCACACGTCTCACTCTGCCCTGGCCTCTGCTTTTTGCTGGCCATGCATTCTGCTATCCAGGGCTGACCAGCATTTAAACATTTTACAGTTAGCTTCAGGGTCCAAATATATCCATTTCTAGCAGGCTTACACAGTCTCTTAAAAGAGATTGAAAATGCTGTGTCAGACCCCTGTTTAACTCATACACAAGCTTGTTGATTTGAGGGTCCCATTCTGGACCCCATAAAAAATTAATTGCTGACATCACTTCAGTCTGTCCAGGTCCCTCCCAGACTTAGGATTCCAGTCTGGGTTCTCCCTGGGCATAACATGGTTAATGTCATCTTGTGGATATTTACATTCCACTTCTTTAGCTTTTCCAACTATTTGCTTTTCCTCATTACTGACGACGATTTCTAAAATGCTTGGATATTCCCCCAGGTGGGGTTATCATGACTGTTTTGAGTAGCTCCAAAACCTTCTCCAAATTAGCCCTACAAACTGTTTCCAGTTCAGCAGGTCCGATGCTTTAAAAGGGACATGCACATCAACAAGCCGTCGCTCCACCTTGAATGCTTGTCTTAAAGGGGCATGAAGAGCAGGACACTGCCCCCTCACTCTCCCAGTCACCGGACTGGAATCCGTATCCTCCAAACGCCCACTCACCCCCCTCTCACTCCCCCTCGTATTACCAGGGTGCAGAGGGAGAGCTGAGGGTACTAACAACTGCACATCCTCTGTATTCTCATTCCCTTTCACCAACTTACAACAACTTTTCTTACTAACAAGTCACATTTCATTCTCGTACCATTTCCACACATGGCACATAATCTCCCTCTTGTTTAAAACTACATTAACTGCAATATAATATTGCTATAAATAACAGTGGACACCAATTATCAATTTTTTCCAGGTAAGGGGCTATTCCTAAACTTATTCCACGTTCCAGAATACATCCTAATGGTGAACATTTGGTAGCATCACCTCCTGCTGAGGATACATTACCCATTTTAATAACACAAATACAAGACATAAGTGAAACAAAAAGACAATATCAGACATAAGTAAAACAACAATTTTTAACAGTTACCAGAGACATGTAAAACAATGAGACTTTTTTCAGAATATCACCTTTAGACTGTCTCCCATTTTAGTCAGATCTCAATCAATACACAGAAGCAACAACCGTAGTCCAATAAACAAAGTCAGACCAAAAGACCCAAATTACCATGACACGACAAATCTTAATCAAATCAGAAAGACACAAACCATAGTCTGGTAAACAAAAGCACAGATTACCAGGAACCAAGTTAACCAGTCAGGGGACACTCATTCTAAACTTAGAATCCCTTTTCCTCAGGAAAAAGGATTCCTTAGTCCTCCCCTGCTTCCCCATGGGGTCCCTCCCATGGGAGAGAGTCCCTCACGAACCTCTCCTCCATGAGTCCTTCCCACCAGGTCCGGAGCTGCTCCAGCCTGGGTTGCCCACAAAGTCATGGTGCTTCGGGAACATGCACGTCTCCTGGTGCCAGGGGCTTTCACAGCGGCATAATACAAGCCCACTGGCAGCAAAATCCAAGTTCACCCCTCCTGGCACCTTCAGGGAATATTCCACCATGTTCCTCCATGAATGCAGGGGCACAGCTGCCATCGCGCCACGGGTTTCAGCGAAACTTCTGCTTAGGCACCTTCTTACCCTTCTTCCTCACCAAGCTCATCACTGCCTCTCCAGCTCAGCTCTTCTTCCTTAAGTGCTCGCTCAGCTCAGCTCTTATCTCAGTTCTTTCGTATGCTAATGACAGAGGGCATCCATTGTCTCTCTTTAATGGCTCCTTGACTGGGTTTGGAGCTCGGGAGCTTCTCAGCCTCCTACCGGTGCCACCCGTGAGGCCCTGCCCCCACTACCAAAAAACCCTCCAAACCAGCACAAGCTCCCAGTATGCATCAGGTCTCAGCATGAGCTATGTCAGCTAAAACCTGAGCAGGAGTTGCAGAAACAGTCACAAAGCATTTTACTTCCCTACAGCCTCCACTGTATGTTTGTCACACAGAAAATCATGGAATCACAGAACAGTTTGGGTTGGAAGAGACCTGTAAAGGTCATCTTAGTCCAACCCCAAAATGCAACGGTTGACAACGACGTGCGGAATAACGACTTTACAACCAGTAAGGTTATCAAGAAGGTATGTTTATCCAGCGCTGCGTGCACGGGGGATCGCTCCTCCCCACGCGTGCACACCCTGCAGCTGCTGGCAAGCTCATTATATGACACAAAGTAATACATATTAATCCATGTTGTTGCATATACATTAGGTGTCCGAGGACGGGGAGGGGTTATTACAATTAGTTCCCGGAAATCAGTATCATAGTTGCCCCCTCCGGGCTCCTCCTTGCTGCGTCTGCGCAGTGGTCGCGGGCGGGGGTCTCTGGGTTGAAGGCCGTATGTCTTCATCGCTGTGCACTTTTCACCTCTGGCATTCCTTTCTGGGGTCTGCTCCACGTGGGAGCCTTCTCAGCAAGTTTCTGGGGGAACATCCTCTTACACAATACCCTCCCTCACAATCCAAGCCTTATCGATACATTCTAAGTCTTATCTATACATTCCAAGCCTTATCTGTGCTACACAATGCCATCCTGTTTACTCCTTATGTGTTAGTCCTTTTTACCAAGGGAGGCCGTCTGGTTTCCTCAGATCAACAAGGGAGCAGGAGTGAGACCTGCCGAGGCAAAGCTTTGCAGTACTGAGGCAGGATGCAGGGCTGGGGGGTTGGGGCAGCAAGCCCCAGTTTGTATTGGGGCAGGGGGCAAAGATGGGGTGGGGCGAGGAGAGAGGGGTTCTCCATTGGAAGATACCAGAATTGAGGGTTTGCAGAGAGAGCTGGCATTTCAGGTGAACTGTAGTTTGAGTGGTGGGATATCTTTCCAGGATACTCACCCTCTGCAGAAAGAACCTTGAAAGTTTTAGTTCACCCACTTTTGATACTGTTGGTGTCTGTGATTATGCTGACAAGTCATTAGTTGCCTTTTATGGTATAAGCTGAAAAAACTGACTAAGAATTTGGGTTTTGCCTAAGGTAATGAAATATGATGAGATTTTACAAAGTTTAAAGAGCAAGGGAGACTGATAGTTGTAGAACCTCATTAGTAGATTTAATAGAAATACAGAATTAAGCCTAATATAAATTTACTAAAATGATGAATTTGTTGTACTAAGTTAGCTGAATGGGTTACTTTTAAAACAATGTGCTTTGTGAAACAAAGCATCCTGCAGGTTGTGATAACATCAAGTCCTCTAAGAGCTGTCATGCCAACAGATAACACTCTATCATATGGTCATGTTGACTCTGACTAACCTGGGCAATCTACCTGCAGGAGAGGGAGACAGGAAGGAGAAGACCAAGGACTAGAATCAACAAAGACCTCCACAGGAGACCCTCGAGCATGCATAATTACGAGGCAAATATTAAACTAGTTCCAGGAAATAAAATGACTATGTCAAAGAATTCTGGGAACTCATTGGTGTAAAACTGAATATGCATGCTTTTGGTGTCTATTAGTTGGGATGTTTTGCTAAGTCGTTGGAGCACTTATGGTGGAGGTACCCCCAGTGCTGCCCTGACACCATCAGTAAAGAGTATCTGCTTAACAATGACTTGTTTCCCGTTGAGTTCAATGTCTTTGTTTTAGTCTATACCTTTAAAAGCAAAGCGAGAGAACTTCTCAGCAATCATGACAAAGGTCTGTATGACTCAAGTCCCACAAGCTCCACCTGTAAGATAACAACCCTGCAAAAATGGCCTAAGAGGGGAAGGATGCTAGGAAAGATCCCATTGCCAGGCCTTTGCCAGGATTACCCTTGACTCCTGGGATCAGCTAATGGGCTGAGCCTCTCTGCCCCCCGTGGGGACGCCTTTGCATAAGACTCGAACACTTGTTTATGCCAAGTATACCCCAGGAAACTTAGAAACCTCCTTAGAACTTCCTTTTCCCTTTCCCCTTCATTTTTTCTGTTTGTTTGTGGGGGCTTTTTTTGTGTGTGTGTGGTTGTTTTTTTTTCTCCTTCTTTCTTGTCACTTTAAGATTTAGTAGCCAGGCTGTATTACTCATATTCTTGGTATTAGCCCGTGCTTTGTAGTCAGCTCGTTTTTCTCTGGCAATATAAAAAACCTGTGTATCTGTTGCTTCAATAAATCACACTGTTCTTTGACCCAGTTGAAAGTGTTGTCCAAAAAACCTGTGTATCTGTTGCTTCAATAAATCACACTGTTCTTTGACCCAGTTGAGAGTGTTGTCCCTGAATGCAACCAAACCCTGGAGTGTAGCCGTGCCAGTTCAGGTGGGGGGGGTTGGGCAGGGGTGTGAGGTTAGCTGTGCATCTGGACCCATGGTAGTCCAACAGAGGTGATGAGTGCAACCAGACCCCTAATGCTGGTTTGGGCATCACTCAGAAACTGAGACCACCCCACACACACACTCTCTTATATCTGAGGATGGGCTGGAACACCAGGTGGTTTAGTTTTTGCCAAATTAGTTTAGCTCTTTTGTAACGCGACACCAGGGGAGCAAGACTTTCCTGCTTTAATTGTTCAGGATACTAAGCTTTGTTGTTGCCTGTTTTGCCCTTCTCCTTGGGCATGCTGGGGGTGGGTTGTTGCCCCAAGTTCATTACCAATAAACTCTGGCAGTGGCAATTTTCCCAGCTTTGTGGAGAGCCCAGGAGAGCTGCCAGCATATGATGAGTAGGCATTCATTGTTAATGTCTCTACCTGTAGTAACGGTTCTCACCACTGCTTCCCTTGTGCAGTGGAGTGTCCAGGGGTGGGCAGACGTGTTCTGAACCACAGCATGCCAGCCAATTCAAGGCTTCTGCAGCAGTGAATGTCACAGAACCAATAAATCCGGGTGCTGCAGGCCCTGAGATGGACTCGGGTGTCTCCCATTATGTGGTCCTCTCTCCAGAAACTGCCCATGTACAGGGCTCTGGGGATAGTCACACAAACATGTTTTTTTCTTAAAATTTCCTAAGCTAAAGTGCCCTTTGCTTGTGATTGTGTGCATGCCCTCACCTATGAACAGAAGTTGGTGCTGTCTGCTTGCTAGCCTGAGATGTCAACACACCTCAGTGGGAAGAGGCATCTAGGAGCAATACAGTTGTGAGGCAGCTCAAGGCAAAGACCTTCACCCTCCTTTATGGTCAAAGTAAAGAAATGGGCCCTGCTGAGTCCAGGAACCTTCTTCTGAAGTAGATACCCAAAACAGAGACTTCAAAGCTACAATTCATGCAGTCTTTTTCTCACTGCCAACAGGAACAGATTCCTGGGTGACTTACTCAGACCTCTTCATTTTGATTCTCTGAACCAAAGTGAAATGAATCCCACCCTGGGTGTCTGCTTCCAGCTCTGCCCTACACATGCTTCTGACCCCCCTGCTGTTTCTTTCCTCCTTCTAGTCAGTGGCTTCAGTGCCAGCTGAAAAAGTCCTTCCATTTTCAAGAAACTATGTGATTTATTTCTTCTGATGTGTCACAAATATTCAGGGATTTTAAGAAGTCATTTATTTGAATGTATTAAAATAATTAATTATGGTAGATACTGTGTAAGTCTTACTATGTAAGATAACTGATGAAGACACAGTTGGCAAACAGCCAGGGGTTCTTCCCACAGTTCTCTCTAAAATGGACTTGCACTAACATGCAACCGCAGATCTTCTGAAAGAAAAGATAATTGATCTCTTCTGCAGCAATGTCTTGGAATGCAAGCCCAAGGAAATATCCTAGAGGTGAGGATGTGTCTGTATCCTTCATTTAGAAAACATCTAAATTGCAGAGATTGATGAATGTTCTCTGTGGACAGTAGACTTTGGATTAGGTTATTTTAAACATCAACAGAGAGCGCATGTGGCCAGATTGTAAATGTTGTAGCCTTAAACTACTTGGACATTAAACTGCAATACAAGTATTAATCAAGACCTAGTGCTTTTGCATTTATAGTTAGCTTTCATGTTGTTATGCTAAAAATATTCACTCAGCTAACCTTTCAGATAATCTTCGTATGACAAGATCAACATTTTTCATGTGATCAGAATAAAAGATTTCACTGGCTGCTAGAAAATATTCAGTTCTGACTGTAAATTTTAATATCTCATTAGACACCAAGCTTGTATCCTGAGAGGTACTGCATACCCTATAGTGATGGAAGAAATGGATGAAGATTTATAGCAACTTTGTGAAGAAATTCAAGAACTTCCTAAGGAGGTGTGTGTTTTAATGCTAAGGGTGTTATTACTTGCCTATTCGGGACCAAAAAGGCCAGACCAAGGTCTTTGGTATCTTTTATTTTAAGGCTGTAGCTCATCAAATTACATCTTATTCCTATGAATAGAATGTAAATGTCAGTGGCATCAGTAGAACCCAGTACACCCCCTTCTAATGACAAACTGCACTTTACTCAATCTTCCTTGGAGATTTTGCTGAAGTCACTGCTGTTCTTGGGACATAACAGGTTCTGTGATGCCACAATGTGAGATCAATCCAGAGGTCATTAATTTGATTTGCTTATGAATTGAATTTCAAGTACAGTGGCTGGTTTATATTGTGAAACAGTGGCCTTGATGACCTGATTGACATTTAATAACCCCTAAAATGCTAACTCTTTCAGTAGAAAAAGTTGTGTATGGCAGCTGTTAGTTATAGGACACAGTATTTATTCCCTTTCCCCCACTTCCTCCATTTCACTCCTTTCTTCTCCTTCCCTCCCATGCCAAAATCTGGTTTTTTGTGTGTGTGTGTGATTGAAAGAAATAAGCTTGCAAAATAAAGGGGAAAAAATAAGGGAGTAATAGTAATGGGTATCTGAAGGAAAGATCATTATTTCTTCACTTCATCTGAAGGATGTGAAGGAACAAAGGGACCTGGGTTTCTTTCCATTAAAGTGCATTATAAGACGTGATGTTTCCTGGTGTCACTGGCATGAGTGGGGGTTCTGCACTGACTTCACTCACATACTTTGTGTAATATTCTGTCAATAGAAAGAGTGCAGACAGGTTTTTCTCCTTCAAATATCCTCTGAAAATGGTCTCTTCCGCTCTCCCCAACATGTATATGACTTTTGAAGTCTACAGCTTTATAAACATTTTGAAAAAGACCTTGTCTCAAAAGGCTCTTCTGCTGTTATCTACATCAGTTCATGTAATAAAGCACCTCCACCTGACAAACTTGCTTTGTACTAATACTGTATTGGGTTTGTCTGGCAATGTTTTGGCAGTGAGGGATATAAGGGTAGGTTCTGTGAGAAGCTGCCAGAAACTTCCACCACGTCCGACAGTGCCAATGCCAGCTGGCTCCAAGACAGACCTGCTGCTGGCCCAGCCCATCAGTAATGGTGGCACCACTGCTGGGATAAGATATTTCAGACAGGGGGGAAGAAAAGAACAGTTTCCCACATGGGGAAAAAAAACTGCTGTGCAACAGCAGCCAGAGAGAGGAGTGGGAATATGTGAGGGGAAACAGCCTTGTGGATATCAATGTCAGTGAAGAAGGCAAGAGGTACTCCAGCCACCAGAGCAGAGATTCCCCTGGTGAGGACCATGGTAAGACAGGCTGTCCCCCTGCAGCCTGTGAAGGTCCAGAGTGGGATAGATATCCACCTGCAGCCCATGGAGGACCCCACACCGGAGCAGGTGGGTGTACTCTAAGATGCTGTGGCCCCATGGACAGCCACCACAGCAGGTCCTGTGACCCCATGGAGAGGAGTCCATGCCAGAGCAGGTTTGCTGGCAGGACTTGTGATCCCACAGGGGACACATGCTGGAGCAGTCTGTTCCTGAAGGACTGCACTCCATGGAAAGGACCCACAATTTAGAAGCTTGTGGAGGACTGTATCCCATGGGTGGGACCCCACGCTGGAATAGGGAGATAGGACGAAGGACTGGCAGAGACAGTGCATAACGAACTGGCCACCCTGTCCCCCTGCACTGCTTGGGTTGAGGACGTGGAGGAACTGGGAGTCAAGTTGAGCCTGGGAAGAAGGAAGGGTTGGGAAAAGGTGTTTTGACATTTTATTTCTCACTGTCTTTTCTGACCTTTGATTGGTAATAAATTAAAATTAATGTCCCCAGGTCAAGTCTGTTTCACCCATGACACTAACCGATGAGTGATCCCCCTGTCCTTATCTTGACCCACAAGCCTTTCCAATGAAAGGCTCTTCCCTGTCCAGTTGTTGAGGGGAGTGATAGAGCAGCCTGAGGATAACCTGATGTTCAGCCAAGCTCAACCCACCACAGCATCTTATCCAAAGTGCAAGTTTTCTGCCCAGGAACTCTTGAAGGTGGTTGTTTTATGAATCAATTTATCTAACTGGCCTTTAAAAATTGTCATGATTTTACTCAATATGGGCAATTAAACCAGCAACAATAATGCTCTCGATCCCCTTTCCCACCCAGGCAGGGAAGGAGAGAGAGTAAAGGGAGATTTTCTGGATTGAAAACTAAACCAGACAGTTTTAATTAACGCTAATGATAAAAGAAAATATGTACAATATATACAAATGTGTTCAGGAATATGCAAAACCCTCTTGCCTCAGGGAAAGAGGGCAAACCCTCTTTGCCCTCAAACCCCCAGCAATTCCCCCAGCATCCCCTGAGGGGTGAGCAGCTCTGAAATGTCCTGGAGCTGCTGCAGAGAGAGCAGAGCAGGCACGAGCTAAGGGGAGAGTGATGAGGGGCAGGGATGCACAAGCTTGGGGATCAATGGGGATGGGCAGACAGAGTCCTTCCGGGACACCGGCCACGGACGGGAGAGAAGGGAGAAGCAGCAGGAAGGAAGTTGTCTTCTGTGATCCCTGACCTTACGCAGGGCTTATGTAGATATATGGAATGGAATATTTTGGTCAGTTTTGCTGTCCATCTAGTTCACTTCTCCCTACGGGGAGGGCTGCAGATACAACTCTTCTGCTCCCAGTACCATCTGAGCTGCAGATTCACTGGGTAGAGCGAAGTGACCTTCAAGTCCTGGCAGTAACATAAACATTCCAGTGTTAGTCCACTCGCTGGAACACTTGCTGCTAGTTAAAAGAGAGCTTACTGAAGGCAAAAAAATCAGTAAAAGGAAAATTGGCTTAATCCTGGCTCAAATCAGGACATTCCACCCCTTATTCCATACCATATATTACTTACAGGCTCTATATTTTACCAGCTGTCAAATTAAGGATCCTCCCCCAGAGTCAGGTTACCTTGAGATACACGTTGTACTTCACCATCCTCCATCATCACACACCAGGTATGTCCATGTCCCGGAGCAAAAGCAACACCCCGGACAGGTTTGCCTTTGCCTGAAGCAGGATAGACCCAAACACTTTTACCCAGTAGGTTTCCTTCACATACCACAGGGACTTTATCCCCATCTGCAGTATGTAGAAAGTCTGACTGAGCAGGAATGGCCCGATTGGTGGATCCTCTGGTGTTAACTAACCAGGTGGCCTTTGCCAAATTTTTGTCCCAATTTTTGGACTACATGGTCTCTAGAGGTCCTTTCCAGCTCTGACAATTTCTGTGATTCTGTGAGGAGCAGGTGAAACAAACATCAGCTGGAAGCTGCTGCTCAGGAATATCCCAAATACCCCCTGACATGCTCCTCTACCCCTGAAGCTTTTCCCTGGAGCAGGGCAAGACCGGACAGCCGTGCCCAGGCCCTGTCCCTGTTGTGCCAGCCCCAGCACCCACAGCACTGCTCCTACTCACCCTTGCAAATCTCCCTCAGTTTTTCTGATCTTTGGTCCCTCAGGTGCCACCCTGCAATGCCAAGCCCACCTGCATGGGCAGGGGGAGGCACAGAGCCCCAGGGCTGGCCTCAGTTGCCAGGGCAGCTGTGAGAACTGGGGGCAGGCTGCCAGAAGAGGGACCCTGAGGGGGAGCCCGGGGGCTGTGGCTCGCTGATGAACCTGGCAGCTGCATCTTGCAAGGTGGCCTGAGCATCCTCCAGCTAAGGCAGGCTCTGACACCTTCTCCAGGCTGTGAGGGGGAGTTTCTGAGCTCAGGAACCCCAATGCACAGCACAGTCCAACCTACTCCTTGGCCTTAGCTCAGTTGCAGCTGCCACTGCTGCTGCTGCCTCACTGACCTTTTTTAGTTGTGTGGCTTTTTCTCAACTTTGGGACCTCTTTTCCTCAATTTTTAGGCATTTTCTGCCAATTTTGGGGCCATTATCCCAATTTTGGGGGCCTTTCCTCAGACTTCTTTTTTTTTTCCCAATTTTGGGGCCTTCTTTCCCAATTTTGCAGCCTTTTTTCCCAGTTTTGTGGCTTTTTCTCAACTTTAGGGCCTTTTTTCCTCCATTTTTGGGCCTTTTCTCCAAATTTTGGGGCCTTTATCCCAATTTTGGGATCTTTCTTCCCAGTTTTGTGGCTTTTCCTCTATTTTTGGGCCTTCTCTCCCAATTTTGGCACATTTTCTACCAATTTTAGAGCCTTTTTTTTCAATTTCAGGGCATTTCTTCCCACTTATTTCTCCAAGTTTTTGAAGAGGTGGATGGAGAGCTCTTGCACCTGGATAGACTCCTGGTAGGGAGGAGGACTTCAGCAACAGCCTCTCACCAGCATTTACCAGCAGCCACACCAATCACACTAGCTGCAACTGTCACACCAATGCAGCTCCCCAGAGAAAGGGCTGCAGAGGAGACCAGGTTGGTCTTGGGCAATGTCTCCAAGACACACACCACCAGCCTCAGCCCCCACCAGAAGCTAGGGGTAAAACTTCTGGTCCTGCCTGACAGCTTAGCTGGGGAAGCCCTCGTGGCTCTGAGAGCAGCTCTGGGGCTGCTGGGGCCTTGCATGGGGTCAGGGTGAGCCTCAGCAGAAGAGCCCAGGAGAGTAGCCCTGCCCAAATGCTGCCTGCCTCGTTGGCTTCTCTGTCCCATGGAGAAGAATGTTATCACCACTGCACTGCAGGAACCTTCTGGATTGTTTATGTTCAGATGTGTTGACCCTTCAGCAGATACCAAGGTGATTGATATTCCCCATGGGGTCCAGGGCCTGAGAATGTGAAGCTGCTCCTGTCTGCTGTAAAAGGCCTGATCCTCTTGTTCTTCCTGGTCAGGCGGCCTTTAGCAACACCCGCTATACCCTTCACCTTTGCCTATCCTCTCCCTTATCCTAACCCATAAACTGTGTCAGCTCCACTTCCATCCCAGGCAGAGTTCCACATGCTCCAGCTGCTCTCTCACATAAAGGGCAACCCCCCCCCACCTCCTCATCTGCCGTTGTGGTACTGCCTGAAGAGCCTGTGTCACTGCAGTCATGGGAGCCATCCCACCACGTCAGCATGTATCCTAGCCCTGCAACTGCAAGCACATCTCTCGTTCCTCGTTTATTCGCCATGCTGCCTTCATTATCCTGCAGACTCTTCAGAGAGGCACCTCAGCATGGTTGGTCAGTCCCTACAGAGGGTTTGGGGGATTTCTCCACTGTGATGCCTTTGGGCACTTCCTTGCTTGCAGGGACAGCCAAGTTATTTCAGGGGCAGCTAGAAGCAGATGGTGAAGCCACCCAATGCTGAACGAGCTGCCTGTCATTGCAGCTGCCTTAACATGAGGTGTCCAGCCTCAGCTTGTCACCTGTGCTCCCCCACCACTACCTACAAAGGACAGATGTCCACATGGCAATGCAGCCTCCTGTGTCCCCAAGCCCCAGTGTCCTGAGGAGCAAAGCTGCCACCCATGCAGACAGCCCACAGGCTCAGGGAACTCCTGTGGGAGGAAAGGGAGGGTCTTCAAGAAGCAGCAATGAGAATGAAGAAAAAGGTAAGAGACAATTCATGCTTGACTTGGAAGTGTGGATCTTTGCAGAACTCCTGCTTGAACCAATATTTTATAAATAACTGGTGGAGAGGGCATCTATAAAAGATTCTACATTGTACTTGTTCCTGAAAAAGATTATGCAGAACAATTCCAATGTACCACAAGTCAGTTAATAGACCATCTGAAGGGAACGGGAGATGAGGTACAAACTTTGTGGCCGAGATAACCTCCATCAGCAGTTCCCACAGTATGTCTCTCAGGACCATGGCAGAGCAGCTGCTTCTGCTGATGGCTGGACCCCATATCCATCACAGCAAGCCGAGCAGCAGGATGGGGAGGGCAGGGGGAGGCAGGTGATGGGCACCTGGGGCAGCCTCAGCCCACACAGGTGGGCTCCAAGGTGGTACCAGGGGAACAGGACCCTGAGGGAGCCAGGAGAAAGCAGGGCATAGGGGTGCCCCAGGCTTGCAGCACCCACAAGGGAGGTGGGTGGGGATGTGAAGTAGCCCCATGGTCGAGGAGCCACATGGAAAGGGGTCGGGGGGGAAATTCAAGGTTCCCCTTCCCAAAGGAGAGGAATAGGAGAGGCAGGTCCTTGGGAAGGCTGTGAGCACCCCTTGGATTCAATCTTGTTTGGCCACAATTGGCAGCTTTGCATTCTCCATCTACTCCCAACATATAGGGTACTCTGCCTGTGGCTTCCCCAATGCCAAAGCAGCCCACAGCTCCCCTGCACGTGCACCCTGAGGTCCTGGGCACTTCCTTCTCCATAGGCACCCTGGTTCTCCTTTCCCAGTGCTGCAGCCCCTGGTGGGGTTGGTGGCCAAGGTGTTCCCCTTGTCCTCCCTGCCTGCCAGATCTCTGCCCACTGGCCCATGATGGGCTCAGGACCCATTTCCGTGTAGCACAGTGAAAAGAGCACAGCAGGTTCTTAACATCTTTATTAGCTTGTTGGGTTTTCTCCAACACAGTAAATCCTCTCTACAGCAACAGGTTAGTTTAATCTGGTTTATGTTTCACCATCCGGTGTGTGCTGCGGCCTTCAGGACAGAACCAGGTTGTGCTCAAACAGGAAAACGTTAAATTTCACTGTGGCCAGGAAAAAGGGAAAGCCAACCAAAGTCAAAAGAACAAACCACCAGGGAAAACCAAACTGACCAACAAAACCAAGGTGAGGAACTGAAGGTGAGCATGGCACTGCTTGGACAAGGATGCAAGGGGGAATGAACTGAAAAAGGTCAGGGACCAGACAAACCCTTATATATATTATATATAGGTATTTATATATATATCATCTGGAAGGACACTGAGAAAACAAGATTGCAGCGGTATCTACAGTAGAAAGGAGCTACGTAGCTTTCAGAGTCACACTGAGAAAGCAGCACACAGCAGAACAAAGTAGGGGACAAATGGGGACATTGGTGTTTCAGGGTGGCCATTCAATGTGGGAGGGGCTGAGTGGGGCACCCAAAGGCCCTTGTACACCTGCTGAGAGCCCTGAGGTCCCTGTGCCATTCACTGCAGAGCAGGAACACCATCTCAGGGCGAGTGCTTTTGAGGGAGCTCCAGTAGGTTGGTTATGCTCACCTGCAGGGGAGCAGCCAGGGGATCCCCTACAGGTCCCTGCTCACGTCCCCCAGACTACACATACAGACCTGAACACCCAGAGCTGGTGGCTCCATTACCTGAATGCAGCAGGAGCTGCATGCTGCTGTCCTTGGGGTGGACCAGGGATGGCAGCAGAGACTGGGTGCTGAGGGCAGGGTTGTGCCATGATGTGCCTCTCCATGCTGAGCACCAGGGGCTGGACCCACCCAAAGCTGGGGGCCAGATGAGGCCTTGTGGCTCAGGGGGAGCCAAGCCCTTGAGAGATGCTGGGGTTAGAGGTATGGATGTGGGGGGCCATGGTGGGTCTCACCAGCTCTGTGGGCAAAGCCAGGCATCAGGGTGCTCCCTATGTCCCATGGGTCACCCCAGACTGCCAGCACCCTGCAGGGCAGAGGGTGGCGAGGGCTCCCCAGCATTGTAGAGGGGCAATGCCTCATCTTATTGCTAATGTCTCCACTGCAGTGACACTCCCAGGCTGTGACAGAACTGGAGGGGGAGTTGCTATGTGACGTGTCCAAACCCAGTGGCCTCTGAGCCCTGGTGGCCTCATCCCAAGAGCTGGGAATGGAACCACTGAGGGACAGAGGTCAAACAAGCCATGACACATACCTCAGCATGGTTTTGGTGGTGGGTGTCCTTCTTGCAACAAGGGACCAAGAAAGTGCCACAACAGGTGAGGGCATGGGTACCCTATGCCACCCTCCTGCCTCAATGGCTAATGAAGCAGGGCTGAGCCCTTTCCCCCTGCTCTGGGACAGCCCTCAGGGTACATGACCAGAGGAAGGGGACAGTTGGGGTGTCGTTTCTCACACTGCTCAGTCAGCTGTGGAGAAGCAGAACCTGGGCGGGCTGGGGGATCCAGGGCAAGCTCTCTCAAGGAAAGGGTAATGGAGATAAATGGGAGCTGCAGCCCCAGGAAGGACATGGTGACCTCCCAGTGAGTGACACTCTGTCCCATCTTCCCTCTGGCTGGACCGGCTGTCAAGATGACCTTGAAGGACCAACCTCTCTCCTGTGTCTTCTCCATGTTCTGCTGTCCTAACCTATCCCACCACCCAGCCCCTGCTCCCCACCCTAGATCCATGCCCATGCCACCCACCCTCCCAAGCCAGGGCCAAGCCACTGCTAGGGAGGGTGAGAACCAATGCAGAACCATGTGTGACTTCTGGGTAAAGTCAGGAGCTGGAGCCCAGAGGCAGTGAGTGAAGCAAAGCTCCTCTCTTTCTCCAGTACCAGACGAGGGGATGAGGCCAACAGCAAAGATGACCCAAATCAACCCTAAAAGAGCAAGGGCCGTGGTGGAGGACATCCACGGGGCAGGTGGGTGCTGGCGGGATGCTGACAGATGGGATGTGGCTCTGGAAGAGACGCTGGAAACAGGTGTGGACCTCAGCAAGATACCTCCATGGTGTGGTTGATCTGCCCCATGGCCTCAGTGCTCTCCGAGTGGGTGCAGGCACGGGGGCGGGTGCCATCCACGGAGCTGGCGCTGGTCAGGGAGGCTGTTCGGGAGCGTGCCAGGCGGGTCATGCTGGCAGAGGGCACTGCACAGGCACAGAAAGAGGGCTGGGGTGCTCAGTTTCCTCTAGAGGCCAGCAGGACCTGAGCTGACATTGCCTCATGCAAGCAAAGCAGCAGGTCCCACTCCCCCGTGAAAGTGACCCCAGACACAAGGTTGCAGCATGCGTTGCTGTGACAGCACGAGCAGCTCCAGGCTGGCAGGGGACACTGGGGCAGGGATGGGACACCCTGGGCACAGCCCTCGAGTGCATGACCCTGGGCATGGGTACCCCTGGCCATCAGGCTTCAGGGGTGAGCAGGGATGCAAGTTCTCTCAGCTCCCCAGGGTGTGCAGGAAGGTGACACCCCCCTCCAGTCAGGAGGCCCATCAGGCACAGCTCCTGGCTGTCAGAGGACTCAGTTGACACACTGCCAAGACTGTGCCCACAGCCAAGGACTTCCCGGAGTGCTTTTTCTCAGCCCCTGGCTCTTAGTGCCATCTCAGGCAAAGCAGGGAGAGCAGAGGGCATCAGGCTGGGAAGAGCCAGCCCCACACCTGGGCTGCTCCCAAAGGTGCCCAGGCAGCTGGAGGGCACAGGCCAGGCGGGCACCACGCAGCAGCGAGCACGGGCCAAGCAGCACCAAGTGGTACCTGTGCCTCCACTCAGCCTCCGGTCCTTCAGGTGGGTGACTGGAAGGGGCAAGCAAGAGGAGGGCAGGGAGGGTAGAGAGAGAGCATCAGCCCAGCGGGCTGCTTCATGAAGCCAGGACCCCTGCCCAGCCCCACCTGTGCACACAGACCTGCATGTGTGCACGCAGACCTGCACACACAGATCTGCACACACCCACGGGCATGTGCATGGGGCCTGCAAACAGATGCATTGGTGTGGGGGCACACACAAGGGGTGACAAACACACATATGCTCATGGACCTAGACACACTTGTACTTGTGGACTTTGCACATCTGCATGCACACACCCCCCCACACACAAGTGTCGATGCACACACAGAGTCCCTGCCTGCACACATATGCACACACAGAGTCCTCACACACAACTGCATGCACACCCAGCCTGCACACTCCACGCCCCTACCAACACCCAGACAGCCATCATGTACACTGCACATCCAATGCCACACACACACATGCAGCTCCATCAGGACAGGCAGGGGGTGGCAGGCTCCCTCTCTACAACAGCTCAGCACACACACCCCCCCAGGCACACAGGCTCATGCGCAGGCAGCCCCCTGCCCCCCAGCACTCACTGTAGCCCATTCCTTGCAGGAAGTACTTGAAGGCTTCAGTCAGCTTGCCAGGCTGGAGGGAGAGAGCGATGGAGCTGAGGTTGCGCCAGGTCAAGACACCCCAGTTCAGTCCCAGCCACCTCTGGCAGCCCCTGCGCATTAACCCTCTGCCCACCTCAGCCCACCCTCTGCCAGCCCTGGACAGCACCAGTGCATGTTGAATCACCATCCCTGGATGTGTTTATGGGCCATTTGGATGTGGTGTTTGTGGATATGGTTTAGTGGAGAACTTTGTAGAGTAGGGCTGATCATTGGACTCAGTGATCCCAAAAGTCTTTTCCAACTATGTTGCAGGGCCCAGCATACGCACTTAATACTGGGGGAAATTGGGGAAGCTCACCTGTGTGACCTGGGGAAGCCCACCAGAGTCAGCCATCTGCAGAGAGAAAGCCCTGCTTAGTTTGGAAGGGTACCTTTGCCACCCACCCTGTCCCCTGGCAGGATACTACTACTAGGCCCACCCTGCTCTCCCCACAAACCCCCAGCCACCTGGCCAGGAGAGACCTGGAATGGGAAGATGGGGACGCCGTGCAGCCCTAGGGAAAAGGGCAACAGCACAGCTCATGGGCAGTAGGAAACCGCCTCACTGCACCCTGCCACCCACCTACCTTCAGGAAGGTGGTGTTGGTGGGATCCAACTTGGAGTTACACTCCACCTGTGGGCAAGAGGGATGGTATTAGCACCCTAGGATGCCCTGATCCTACCAGAAGTTGCCAATGGGTACCACCAGTGGCTCATAGCACCCCAGCTGGCTCATCCCAAGCCCAGCCAGCTGGAGACAGGGCACTAGGTGAGCCCTGGGCCCACAGAACCCCCATCTCCTGCCACAGGACAGAAGGGATCTTCCTCCTGCCAGGCAGCATCTGAGCAAGCAAAGAGGCTGGGAAGGGAAGGGGGCTGGTAAGGCATCCTGCATGTCACACAGGTGTGAACAAGCACAGAGGTGTGTTCATGTGAGTGCACAGAAGTACATATGCTGGGGGATGGGTGTGCTTGCAGTCACACTGTGTATAAGTGTGGCCGCCTGCTCAGAACTTGTCAGTGCAAGTGTGGGCAGCCACATGGATATGTGCAGGAACATGTGTGTGCTGGCAGCTGTTTGGGTGCATGTGGCCAAGCCAGGAGTGGACCTGTGTGCCACACATATGAGTGTGCACATTGTGGCCACATCTGAGCACATGAGGAAAGGGATGTTTCCCAAGTGTGGCAACCACACACATGCATGTGTGCCCACACAAGCAAGCAGGTTTGCACATGAGCAGGCTCCTGCACATGGGAGCGCACATGTGCCTGAACAGGAGCATGACGACACATGGCACCATCCACGTGCCACCCAGCAGGCTCTACCCTGTCACTCACCACCCCCTCTTCAGCAGGCGCGTTGTCTCCAACCACCAGCATCACAGGGCAGCTACAAGTGAGAGGAGGAAGGACCACTGTCAGAGCTTGTCTTGGGTGGATTCCCCTGCACTGAGACCCCTGTGACATGCCAATGTGACTCTTACCGCAGAGTCTTGGCATTGGGCACAGTCCCAGGCCGGTTGATGTCCAAGTCCCTGCGGCTGGTGGAGGAGAAGAGGGCCACTGTGAGCCCAGGGGCAGGTGCTGCCACCAATGCCACAGTGCAAGAGCTGGGTCAGGACCAGCTCCAGGAAGCAACACCCAGCCCTGCTGCCCCAGCACCCTGTGGACAGAGGACAGACCCCACAGCCATCTCTACTGTGCTGGAGTGGAGGCCACACCATGGGATGCAGCACCCCATGGGGCAGCAAGGCTCCCACCACCCTGGACACATGGGGCAGCATCTCTGCCCCTGTCCCCAGGCCTGTCCACACTGACATCCCCAGCCAGCACGAGCTGGCAACTCTGCACTACTGCCAGTATGCACTGGAGAGTGACAGCAGCACCCAACAGGGGTCAGGGATCCCAAGGCACACTTGGGGCCATCCCCAGCACTGCAGCCCCTGGCCCTGGCCCAGGGGTGCTCACCTGTTGTACATGTTGAGGAAGAGTTGGAGATTGAACTGGTTCACCACACTCCCGATCTGCTGCCGGTAACTCTGCACCAGCTCTGTGTTGTTCATCAGTTCTTCCTGTGCCGCAGGGAACGGTGATCAGGGCGGGCACTGCCAGGTGCTACGGAGCACCCCACAACCCCAGGCCTGCCCGTGCTGTGCCAGCCAAGGGGGCAGAGTGGGGGAATGCTGGGAAATGTGGCTGGGCACAGCCAGGACACAGGCAACACAGCCAGACAGGACACAGGCACATCTTGCCTGCTGGTTGTGGCTCAGTCCCAGAGCAGGCAGGAGGAAAACAGACAGGGCTTGGCTAACTCCATCCCTGGGCACGGGGCAGCTCTGGCAGCACCACAGGGCCAGCAGGCAGAGCAGGGCTTATTCCAGGTGACTCACTGGGCAGTGAGACTTGGGGAAAGTGGGATACTCACCTGGCTGAAAAGGTGGGACAGGACAGTGTCTGGCAGCGTACTGGTGAGGCCAGAGAGCTGTGGAGGGAGCACAGGGAGTTACAGCCCTGCCATGACTGGATCCTGCCCCAGGGAGCCAGCAGGGCCCAGAGCAAGTAGGGGGGGAGCCCACCTTGGCAGCTGCCCAGTCAATCCAGCCTTTGCCATTGGGGTCGATGTTCATGAGGACCAGACCTTCGACCAGGTCAGGGAAGATGAGCTGCAGTGAGCAGGAGGGGTGATGCTCAGAGGGACCCAGGGCAGCCCCCACCAGCACCACTGCCCACTGCACAGGGCCCTGTCCTGGGAGTGAGCGGACTCCTGTGGCAAGACTTCCAGCCACCATGGCCATGGCACTGCCATCCCAGCCCCTTGCCCTCCAGGAGCCTTGAGAGTGGCACAGCCTGTCAAGGGGCTGTCAGCTCTTGCTCTTCCCCATGCCCCCAGCTGATAACAGGTCCACCTCAGGGTCAGCCCATCTCAGCCCCAAGCTCACCGCAAACTTGGCCAGCACGTAGGCTCCTGCCCCAACACCGATCCCAATCACATACTTGAACCTGGAAAGCAGAGAGGGGTGTTTGGGAGGCAGTGGGCCCCACCAGCCACAGCATGGGGCATGAGAAGACATGCAAGGACAACACCCCCAGCTTCAAACCTTTGCTCCCTGCCCAGCACCCTCAGCCATGGAAGAGAGGCTGACTCACCCAAAGTGCTGCACCACACTGGGTAACATGGCAGCCAGCTGGTCCATGGATGGGTACTGGTACCTGCAGCATAAGAAGGCATAGGACAGTGGTGATGGGAAGGCTGGGACAGAGGAGCTGGGCTGCCCAAAGCAGGCAGGGAAATGCCACCCACCCACAAACCACCCACTGCCCACCCTGCACCAGTTGGCTGCCATGGGCTTTGACATGGTTCAGAGAGACCCTCAGGCAGGGTACAACTGCCCAGGCAGTAACAACCCAGCAGGCAGGGAAGGAGGTGACATCCCAGTGGGCACAGCGAGCCCCTGACACCAGCACCTACCCCTGAGGGAACTGTGAGGCTCCTGCCTGCTGGCCCGGCGCATCCACGTGGCACACCACAAAGTGCTTTGTGATCTCCTGCATGTCCTCATAGTTGAAGAAGGTGTTGAAGCACAGCTTGTCTGTCAAAGAGCAGGCAAGGATCAGAGAACAAACACTGGCACAGAAGCCTGGTGGACCAGGGGAGCATGGAGAGATCACCTGCCCTTTAACCTGAAGGTGATATGGCACCAAAGCCCTCCCAATCCCCTTCCCTCCAGGCTTCTCATCCCCACAACCACTGCTAGCAGGGGCTACATCTCTGCTGGCATTAGAAGGCATGGGGATGGATGAGCACAGCCAGGAGGATGAGAAATTTGAGGTGATCCTCATCTGCTGGGAAGGGTGGGACTGGGGGATGCAAAACCTAGATGTGCAGGACCAGCCAGCAGGATTAGCAGCCCAGGGTATTATCAGCCCTATTCAAAATTCCTAGAAAGGGCTCAAGCAAACACAGGATTTGAGAAACTGCTGCAAATCTCCCTGCTTGGAAACTGTCAAACAGCCTCAGCACTGTGTGGGCAAACCATCCATTTTAAAGCAGGAGGCTTTGCTGGGGCTTGGAGGGTGTCCCAGTGCCAATGCTGGGACATCACTCCCAGAAGCTGAGGGAGGCAAGCTGGAAGGTCCATCACAACCAACATGATGCATCCCTGGACAGCAGTGCCGCTGCGATGGTGAGGCAGCTCCCGAAGCGCTGGTGACTCAGCCTCCAAGCCAGCAGAGGCGGGGAAGCTCCTCCCTGCTCATCAGCACCCCTGCTCGGCTGGGGGCAGGGCCCTGGGGCGTGGATCCAAGGCTTCAGGCTGACAAGAGCACACAACATACCCACATCCAGAGCCCTAGCTTGGGGTCCTCCTTCCCCACCCCTGGGGTTCTTCCTTCCCTGTTATTCCCTGTCCCCTCCAGCACCCACCAGGCCCATACTCTGAATACCAACAGGCTGGTGCTGGAAGCAGGGACTGACCCTCCATCCCTTCCCTGCCTGGCACAGGTGGGCAGCCAGCCAGCACCAGGGTGGCCGAGCACTCCTGGCTGTGCCCAGCCCAGGCTTCGGATTCAGGTGAGAATCCTAACTCTCCTGCTGCTTCCAGATGCTTGGGGAGACCCAGCATAGCCTGGAGACTGCCCACAGGAGGAGGAAAAGGAGGTGAGTCAGGGGCTTTGGCCAATGTCCTGGGCAGCCCACAGCAGCCCCAGGCTTGCTCCGAGCTGACCCCACCACCATGGCTCAGGGACCAGCACTCACGGTTGAGGCCCACATCGTGGTATGTCAGGATGGCCGGGCGATTCCCCTTGGGTGAGCCCCGGATAACCACATGCAGCAGCCCGTAGGGGGTCTCAATGTCATGTTCCTGGGGGAACAGGAAAGATGGGGTGATACCTGCACGCCCAATACATCCTCTCCTGCTCCACCATCCCACTCCTCACCACTGTTACTAGGGCAGCTGGGTCCCAAGGGAGCAAAAAGGAAACAGGAGTAGCCATCCCAGGAAAAGCCCCAGCTCTGGGCATTCTGTTGCTGGCAGAAGGCAGAACAAACCAGAGAGAAATGCTCCCAGCCTCCACCTACCTCCCTGGGAAGGAATGACTTAGGACAGGATATTAGGATTTTGGATTGGATGGGTGTATCATGGGATGGGATGACAGGATGGGATCAAGGGATAGAGGTTTGGGATAGAATGAAATGGGATTATCTAAGAGGGCTTGGGAAAGGAGGATCATGGGACAGAAGAGGTAGACCAAACGATGGGACAGGAGATCCTCAAAGGCCTGAGACTGAGGGATTTTTGGAAGCCAGGTGGGGGATCACAGCGTAGCCTAGTTAGCCTGGATTCACTGTGCCTGGGACAAACCAGCAGAGATCAAACCCCAGACACACCCCAGAAAACCCTACAGCCTGATCCCAACATGAATGCTAAAATTATTTTCAAAGTCCTTGGTCCAAAATGGCTGTACCCCCATACAGAGACCAGGACTGCCTCATGCCCCAGTTTCTTTGGCGGGGAGGGCTCCAGTCCCATTTTCACAGCCATCATCCTCAGCCAACAAGGGAAAATGAGCCTGTGAGCCCAGGAGCTGGCCAAGGCATCACCTGGGGACAAGGGACCAGGGTTTCCCTCCAGACACCCATGCCTGCCAGCCAGCACACTGACAGTGACCTCAAAGCTGGGATCTGGCAGGGTCCCCACCCAGCACAGTCCTCACTGGGGATACTGGCATCCCCATGGATGGGCTGGCAGGAGGGGAGCAGTTATGTGGATGGTCCCATGGGTTACAAGCCACCAAGGCTGCTGAAGGACACAGGCCTCAGGTGGAAGGCACTGCCTGAGGACAGGGTCACCACAATAGAGGGCCTCTGTGAGTGCCTCTCTCTCACTGAGATCTGTTGTCCCCAGGGGGACACTGTGCCCAAGGGCAGCTCAAGGGCTCTATGGAGCCAATGCTCAGGTCCCCAAGAGTACCCCGACCCTAGCCCTCATCCAAAGTTGTCCCTCCACTCCCTGGAGATCCATCAGGCAGCAGGCAATGAGTGGGGACACTCCCCCCCAACAACTGATGGGGAAACTGAGGCAGGGGATAGGCCCAGCCCAAGGTCACAGATCAGTAGGCACCCATGTGGTCTGATCCTGGGCACAGGGCTGTTCTTCGCTATCCCCATGGTCCCCACCATAGCCTCAACAGCTTAGCCTGCCATCCCACCCCAAAATCACACGTCCAAGGTGGGGGGGCTCCTTTCATAGCACTGCTCCCCTCCCCACCCCAAGGCGGGCACATCCCTCATTCCTGCCTGTGCTGCAGCCTCTGCAGCATCGCTGCTGCCACAGCCCTGCCCTTTGCTGCAGGGATGCTTGCTGCTAGGGATGCAGGCGGGGGGGCGGTACTGACAACCGGTAGCCCCCGTGAGGAGGGGCGCGGGGGTCGCAGCACCCATAGGTGCCTGAGAGAGCCCAGCCTTCCCCACTGCAGTGCCCTTACCCCCTACTCCCCTCCCCCATCTCCCCCCGCCCATCGGGTGTTGCCATCACTGCAGAGGCCAGAGAGCATCCGAGGGATGGATGGCTCGGAAACAGCAAGAGACCTTCTCCCTCTTCAGCCCGTTGGTGTGGAAGAGGAAACGTCCCCCCCATCCCAGCTCCTCCCCCCCCGCGCCTGCTCCCCCTCGGCCTCGGCGCAGCATCTCGGCGGGGCTGGGGAGGACACGCTCAAGGGCAACGCGTCCCCAAAACTCGCGCAGCACGTCAGGGATGCGGCAGTGGGGCTGCAGGAAAGGAGGGACCACCAGCAGCAGAGCCCCCCACCACGGCAAACGCTCCCGGGGGGCGAAAGTTCAGGCTGAGAGAGCCTGGGGGTCCTGGGGGGCAGCTGCTTAGGGAGCGCGGGCAGCAAGCAGGCCGGTGGTACCTACCCCATCCCAGCACTCCGGCATGGCGAGGGACCGGAGCAGGAGGATGCGCGGACTGGAGCGGGCAACAGGAGCTGCGACACCTGCCTAGGACACAGCCGAGCTCTAATCCGGCCCAGCCCCGCGCCCCCCTTTATATCCGAGCCCCGGGCCCTCGCCGGGCCCGCCCCCGCCCCCTCCCACCCGCGCAGCCCCGTCGGGTCGGCTCCAGCGCTGCCGTGGAGCCGGCCGCAGCCATTGGCTGCCGCGGGTGTTATTCATGCTCCAATTGGCCCCAAAACCCCTGTTTGTGAAGGAAACGCCTGGCACCGAGCGGCACCTTCTCCATCTTCCCTCATTCGGCAGGGCCGGCAGGGGGGGCAAGGGCAGGGGCGCACCCGGACCCCTGGCAGGACACCCGGCACCCACCCGGCAGAGCCCAGCACACACATCATACACGTGTGCATACACACATCACACACATATACACAAACATCACACACACGTCACACGCACACATCACACACACCATGTACATGCACACATCACGCACATGTGTGGCTCCTGCCCCACGTGAACACGCAGGATCATTCTCCAGCCTGCAGCCACTCAGACCAAGGCCCTGCAGCAATGCACATGTACCAGGCAGCTCACACACCCCCATAAACAGCCATGGGTACGTGCTAAGCATACAGGAGGACGTAACGCACGTGCTCCCCATATGAGCGTGTCTATGCACATATGTGCACAGGGACACATACCAACACAAGGACCAGGCAAAACCATGTCCCCCCACATATCTGTGCATGCAAACTTTGGAAAAATAAATACAGTGACCCAGGCTGAAGCACATGCACCCCACAGAACACTTGCACGTACTCCCAGTGCTGGCCTTGTGTGTCTGCATGGGTACATGTTACTGTGCATGTATGTGCATTGCTATGTGCTTATGGAGCACAATTGCTGCATCCTTCTCCCATGTGCTTAGCATGTGCGCCATGGTCATCCCTCATGCTCATGGATGCACAACAACCTGCACATACAAGCAATCTGTGCACATATACATGAGGAGGCACACATGTATACACACATGAGCACTGCCCAGATACCTGTGCTACCTTTCCCAGCAACACAGCCATCCCTCCTGCTGCGGGATGCTGCCATGCAGGGACGTGTGGGATTTAGGCCCAACCTGGAGGTCACCGGCGGCAGGTAACTGAGGCAGGAGGAAAGACAAGCCCAGTAGCACCAAGAGGCCAAAGCCTGTCCCCAGCCAACACGTGCTGTGCATGTATGCACACAGGTGTATTCCCATGTGCACAGGTTTCTGCTCTGATTCAAATGAGGTTTCACAAGAGCATCTCAACCCCACAGATGGCCACAATTCCCAGGCCCCCAGCAGGCTCTGCCATACCCCCCTCTCTGCCTGTCCCTGCCCAGCCCAGCACCGCTGCCCAGCTGGCACCTGAGCTGCAGCAGCATGAAGCTGGGCAATCACAGATGGAGACAAGGGTCCCACAATCCCCCCAGCACCTGCCCAAAGAGACTGGAGAGCCACGCGCCAGTGCCAGACCACAGCAGCACCTTGTGGGGACCCTCCCACACCCCTACCCTCCACAGGGATGCTCCAGCTGGAGCCCATCCTCCCCTCGCATCAGCTCCACAGCTTGCTGCCACCCTGCCCTGGCATGTGCCACAGCTATGGGCAGAGGGGATCCAGCTGCCACCACCAGCACACGCACGGGCTGCCCAGCATGGCAAAGCCCCATGTCTTTAGCGTCACACAGCGGGCTTGTTCCTGTGGAGTCTCTGATGTCTAATAACAAGGCTGAGCCACTTTTCCCTGGGGAAAGCCTGACCCAGACAAATGGTCACCCAGAGCTGGTGAAGAGCCCCTGGAAGTTCCCAGGTGGTTCCTGGCACAGGTCCAAAGCCATTTGTGGGCCCAGGTGCCATTTTTGTTTTCCTCAGTCCTGTTGCCTGCAGAGCCAAAGAGCACAAGCAGCCATGGCCTCCAGGGAAAAGAGATGCAGCAGGCATGAGCAGGCAAAAAAAGACAGAAGGTGGCAAAATAGAGGGGAGAAGGGGTGTAAAAGTCAAGATGAAATAAGGCATGAATGCAAAAGGGCAGCAGGAAGATGGGGGAACTGAGCAAGGCTGACTCTGCTTGAATGGCATTGAATGGCACCACCATCAGCTACGAGTCCATCTGCCTGGCGGGTGGCCCAGACATCCAGCAGGGCCAGGATGCCCAGGCCCCGTGGCAGAGGCACCTGCCCCCCTGCACTCCCTCACCCTAGCCTATGCCAGCAGCCCCGAGGGCTTTACTTTGCCTGGAGGTGGCAGTGGGGGTCCCTGCTGCCCCAGCTGGGCCAGAGTGGCTCAGTCAGGGAGCAGTGAGGGGCTCTGGGGTAGAGCTGAGGGATAGCAAAGAGCTAGGCTGGGGGCTGGGTTGAATCACTCCAAGGAAGTGAACTAGAAAAGGAGGTAAGTACCCCCAAGGAGAGGCAGGCAACCCCACCCTCTGCAGAGAACCAGCTGGGGTGGAAGAAAGGAGGTGGGTCGCTCCAGCATGGCCTGGGAAACTCATCCCATCTTCACCCTGAGGCTCTTGGAGGGGAACCAAAAGGGTGCAGGGCCTGGCTTGGGAAATGCCACCTTGATCCTTGCCTAGTTCATTTTTTCAGGTACACAGGGCATGCAGGCTCATGGCTGTGGCATCTGCCATCTGGACCAGCTCTAGCTGTCTAGGGGTACAGCTCAGTGCCACCGTGGGCCAAGCCCTGAAATACTGGCACGCAGAGACTGTCCTAGGAGAGTCATTTCTCTGGAACATCCCCCCACATGCCAGCTGCACCCTGCCCCAGCACAGCTGAGCAAGAGCAATACTGGTGCTGCTGAGCGCTCCAGGCAGCCCTGTACTGCCACCTCCTCACCCTCACTTTGGTCACACCAGGAATTTTTCATGCCTCTGCAGTGGTCAACAGGAACCCTAAGCAAGCAGATCAAGGAGCAGCTCAGACCCACACACCTTTCTGCTCCCCACCCCAGCACCTCATCAGCTTTGGAAAGGTGACATTTCTTTTCCACCACAGCAATTTTGAATAATTTTGTGGCCTCCAAGAGAACCACCAAAAATCTCCTACAGTGGGAACCATAGCATCCTGATGAAAGCCTTTGCTCCCCACCCAGCTGCACCCTGCCCAGGTGATGAAAAGCAAGTGAGCCAGCCTTAAAAAGCCTGGGCACCACTGGGTCTGCCAAATTCGGGACCTGGACTCCCCTGCCCCCTCCCCCAGGATGAATGAAATCCAGAATTATTTTATCCTTTCAGGTGCTTCTGTTTCAGTGCTGGATCTGGCAAGGCTCAACAAGTACCACCTGAGCCCAACCTCCTGGCAGCCCCAGGAATGTACAATCTGAAGTGGGTGTCTGGTGTTCCCTGGTAGGGGGATGCTTTGGGAAAAGGGACAGGGAGCAAGCTGGGGTCTGGCAGCCTCACCACCCTCCCTGCCCATCTACCAGCACTCTGGTTTCTGCATGGAGCCCAGAACAGGCTGAGCTCAGGCAGAAGTCTGAGACTAACATGTGAGCTGGGCAGGAGCTGAGGTCCCACGAGCCCCGAGGCCACGTCCTGGGGCTCCTCTAGGGAGATGAAATGGAGGTAAAAGGCAGGCAGGTGCCAGCCAGAGGAGTGGAGGGGCCCTGCTCTCCGCAAGAGGTAGGGGTGTGGGGGGCAATGTTCCAGCCCTCCACAAAAGAAAGAGGCTTTCAAATGTCCTTGTGTAAGCAGGGAGCTGGCACTGCTGGGAAATCATTGCCATGGCAATGGCAGAGGGGCTGGGAAGCAGCTCGGCCCTCCTGAGAAGAAATCGCCTGTTTTAAAGAGGTTTTGTCCCTGGCCTGTCACTAAGTGCCAGGAGCCACATCGAAGTGCCAGCACGGAGCAGGATTGGCAGGGACCCCTGTCCCCTCCTGCTGGGGACCACAGGGGATGTGCAGCCCGTGCACAGACACCACCCAGGCACAGCACCCCATGGACGGGGAGACAGCAACAGTCCCCTCAGTACTCACAGGCTGCCCCAGTGCACACTGCAGCCCAGAGCACCCCAGAGCCTGTCCTACCTTCCAGTCTGAGTCCACAGTGAAGAGGAAGACATCGGAGTTCTCCTGGGGAGAGAAGGAGCCATCAGAGACCAAGAAACCCGGCCAGCCCTTGCTTCACAGCACCCTCCTCACACTCATCTCCAGCAGTACCTGTTCCTGGGCAGTGCTGGCTGTAGGGGACATGAGGCCCACACGTGTGTATTAGCATGTATGTGCAACACCTTTGCACACATACATTGTCACACCAAGCCAGAACCCATGACCCCCCATACATGTGCATTGATACCAGTGTGTTTGCACACACACACCTGCACACTCCTGTGCACTGCGGGGGGGGGGGGGCAGCTGGACTAAATTACCTCTAAGATCCTTTCCATCCCATAACATTCTATGGTTCCATGATTCTACGTGTGCACACACGTGTACCCAAAACCAGCACATCTGTACAGACACATGCACTGAATACCAACACATGGATGCACATGCATGTCCCCAGCCCCCCTCAGCTTGCCCCCCCAGGACCCAGCACCAGATGCTCCCCTCACCCACCAGCTCGGCCTCCTGGCCCCGCAGCAGTGGCTTCTCCTCAGTGAAGCGCAGCTCGTGCAGCCCGGCCATGGTCATCTCCTGCAGCAGCAGCCCTGACCAGGGCCAGGGCAATGTCAGGACCTGCTGCAGCCCCCCTGCCCAGCCTCCCCGAGCCTCCTGGGTCTCTCTGCCCACAGGGACAGGACCCAGATCAGCTTTCCCCATCTGCCATGGGGACTTGGTGCTTCAGCTCCTCTGGGTGCTGCTGCCAGCCCAGCAGGCACGGGGCAGGCAGTGTGTGGAGTAGCTCAGCTCCCAGCTCCCACCCAGGTCCAGTTCTCCCATTTAAGGACAGACCTGTTTCCAGAGCACAATCTTAGACAAACTGGGAGACAAACCTGGTCTGTCCATGCTGCTTGCTCCTGTAAAGAGTCAGCTCAGGGCAAGAACATGCCAATTCCCACCCCATCTTCCAGCACCCATCCAAGAGAGAAAATCCACCATTTTGGCTGGTTTTAGGCTGCAGTAGACATGGGTGGGACAGAGCGAGCTCTCCCTCCATGGCCAGAAAAAGGGGAGATGTTCCTCAGCCATGCTGGGAGGCAGAGAGATGCTTCGAGCAGCAGGGGAGCAGAGAGACAGCCTGAACTTTGTATAAAAACAATGGAAGAAACACAAATGTGAAGGTTTTGCTCTCCAGCTCCTCTCCTTGCCTGCCAAGCTGATGCTGGCCACCCAGGAGCTCAGCCCCAGGGTGCACAGGGACAGGCTTCACCACGGAGCTGCTCAGCAGAAGTGTCAGACTGGATGCTGCTGACCGGGGCACTGGTACTTGGTATCTCCCAGCCCAGGTATCTCCAGAAACATCCTCAGGGACAAGTCCAGCTTGGAAAGCAGAGGGAGAGCAGGGGGATGCCTCTACTCCCAGCAGCTGGCTGCGCACCAACGGTGACAGACATGGGGGACAAAGAGGACAATCCATGCTCCCCTGGGATACATCAGGTGGTTAACTGGCAAGTCCCAGCAAAGGGGATTATCTACACTCAGGCAGGAGCAGGACCTCCGGCATTTGCCTTCCCAGTCTCTATTCCTACCCCTTCCCCAAGGCCAAGCCTTTGGACAATTGTTGCTGCTCCAAACTGGCCAGTGCTGGTCCCACACCCCTCTACTGGCCACCAACCCTTTGCAGTCTCCCCAGGGATCCTGGGGTGAGATAAGGCTGCACTTGCACTGCAGCAGACACAGCCCTGGCCAAGCTTGCTCCACTCTTTGTCCACCTTCTAACGTGGGTCAGCCCAGGCTGATGATGTGGAAAGACCACCAGGAATGTGGGAGCTGGATGTAACCCCCCTCGAAAGCCACCTTTTTCTCATCACAGTGGGTTCTCCATTCACAAACAGAGCAGGCTGTGCCACCTGCCTGCCTTCTGCAGACACCTTTGCTTTGCTCCCTGGAAGCCATCCAGCAGACTGGAATGGTTTGGACAGAGAAACACCACAGCAAAGCCTCCCAGCAGTCCCAGGCCACCCAGCACTGGGGGTCTCCATGTCACCCCCTGCACAGAGGATCCCACCAGACCAGGGGACACACAAAACCCAGGTGAGGAGAGGTGCCAACAGCCCCATGGAGAGGCACACATCTGGGGTACACTGCTGCAGGCCAGGCTGCTGGCAGGGAAATGGCTTTGGGCAGGGGGACAGCCCTTGCCTGCAGCCCCCCAGCACAGCTGTGACAGTGCAGCCTGCAGAGCCACCTACTCAGCAAACCCACCAGCCCCCTGGGGCAGGATTCCGGGGTTCAAAAATAGGAGGAAAGTCAGCCTCACCAGTAGCTGGGTCTCGAAGAGAGCAGGACTGTCCCACGCTGACTGCGCCAGCCCACCGTGTGGCCATGAGCCCTGGGGTGGCTGGGAGCAGCACTTAGCCCATGGTGGATGCCTTTATTAATTAAAGCCTCCAGCTAATAAGGGAGGAAGGGTGGCCGAGCAATGAGGAAAGGCCCGTGACCTTGCTGGCGTGGTGGGGGGAAAGCTGACTCACGAGGGATGTGACAGAGCCCTCTGCCAACCAGCATCCTCAGCGCAGGATAGTTGGTCACCAAAAGTGGTGCTGAACACGGGAACTGAGGAGGGATTGGTACTCTGGGGAGTCCAAACAGTGCCATGGCCTGAAGGCTAGATCACAGCCATGCTGCCAGCTTCCTGTGGGTGCTCTGCTTCCCAGGCCACCCCACAGGTCCCTTTGTCTCTGCTTCTGCCAGCACAGCCATGGGGCTGTTGGGCAGTGTCCCCCAGTCTGGCTGGGCCACCATCACTGCAGAGGTCAGGGAAGAAAGCCCCAGCTCTGTGTCTCCAACCAAAATAACTTGGTTCAGATCACACCCTGGGGCAATGTGACTGGCAATGAGCCCTTTTCCCTCCAGCTGGCCCCAGTGCTCCCTGACAGTACCCACCACAAGGATGCCACCCCAAGTGCACCCATCCCGGCTCCTGCTCTGCCTTCCCAGCACGGTGCCACCATTTCCTGGGCACAGCTGGGACATGCCTTCTCCCTCACCCCAAATCAGTCCTAAATCCAGTGCAATATTAGTGCTCAGTCTGCAAGTGCTGTTCACCCTGCATGGCCCTGGCACTACATGTATGGTCAGGGATGGAAACAGCCACGTTGGCTTCCCTTCCCCAGGGATCTGCAGCCAGGATGGCTATTGGAGGAGAACCAGCTTGTGGCAAGGAAATACACTATTATTACTGTTATCATCATCATGATGAGACTGCCTGGAAGGGTTTAGTACCAGGCAGCACATCTGCTCAGCAGGATGGGGTCCCCTGGACAACACACCGGACTCATGGAGTGCCCCCACTGGCCACCTACATCCTGCCCTGGCACAGATGTGGCACCCACGGGACATTGGCATAGAATGAGCGAGGACTGACAAGGAGGCAAGTCCAGAAGAACAAGGGCTGGCCCTGCCAGGCAGCAAAGCCAAGGCAACCTCCAGAGCAGTGGGGACAGGGAGGGAGGGTACCTGCAGCCTGAGACACCGAGTCATGCCCACAGTGTTGCTTCCCAAGCACGATCACTGAGGAGCCACAGTGGGGTGGAGGAAAACCCCAGGGTGACACTGCCTGGGCCACCTCCCACCTTGACAGGGCAGGATGAACACCCACAGCTCCCTCTGCCCCCAACGGGGGCACAGGTCGGCACCACAGCAGCCCCCACAAAGTAGCCTAATGATGTGCTTCAGCTGGGGAGCCCCAGTATGAGACTCACCAGGCTGCGAAAACTGGTGCCACCACAGCACCCCCACTTCCCTCCCCGCCCCCGGCTGGCTTCTGAGCGGACCCCTCTGCCAGGAGGCTCTCGACTCCTTCCCCCTCTTCCCCCCCAACACTGCCAGACTGGGCTTGCCCCGCTGCAGCCCTGGCACCTCCCGAGGCATCACCTCCCGTACCCCAAAAAGCATCGTTACCCCCACCTGGGGGAGGAGGAGGTAGGCGGCGGGCGGGGAGCAACATCCGCATCTCTGGGGGGAAGGGCTGGAGGCTCTTTCCCCCGACCCCAACACATCACCCCAGCGCCCGGCTCCTCCCAGCTTCGCCCCCCGCTCGGGGCGGTGGGGTCGGGGGGGGAGCCGGGCCGTACCTGTCAGTAGCTCGATCTTGTGCCGGAGAACCTTCATTCCGGGACCGGGAGGGGTGCACAGGGGGTGGCAGGCCCCGGAGAGAGGCGCGAACGGAGCCGGTGCCGGAGCCGATGCGAGGGGCGGTGCCGGGGCGAGGCTGGGAACGGCCCCGCCGGGTCCTCCCATCGCCGGGCCGGAGGGGAGGGGACGAGAACAGGGCCGGGAAGGGGGCCGGGAACGGGTGGGCGCCGGGAGGACAATGGTTCCGGGCCGGGCTGGAGGACCGGAATGGAGCGATGGGGGAGAATGGGACGACGGGGAGAGGGGGGTGTCACACGGAGGATGGAGCTATGCGGGGGCGGGGGACTTGGAGGCTGTGGCTGGGGTGGTGATGACCCCCCATGTACTAATGCTGGGGATGTAACATGGCAGCTGTTTGGGGTAGAGCAGGAGGTTGTGGGGTGGGTGTTTGGGTCAGGCAAAACCTGACTGTCCTGGAGTTGGGGGGGTTGGGGGCCAGTCCCATAGCGGCAAAGATGCAGGACTCTCATCTGAGTGAGGTGTGGATGCTGTGGTGCCTCCCTCTGCCCTGGCTGTGATCCAGCATCATCAGGAGCCACCCTTGCCATGGTGTCCAGGTTTCAAAAGGAGCCACAGGCTCCGAAGGTGGCAGTGTATGAAGCAAGACTGTGTCCTGAATTGCAACTGCTGGTCCAGTGAGGACAGAGGGCCCTGGGCACTGCAAAGGCAGTGTGTGTGGGTCAGGGCCTGGTACTACTCCATTTGCATTTCTGCACTATTTACTTGTCAGCGTGGGAAGGCCAAGGTTTCTTGTAGGATGTGTGAGGTTCACGTTCTACTAAGCCAAGAGAGGTCCATGAAAGATCCTTCAGGAGGGTCAGGATTTGAGTGCTGGGATCGCAGAAACAAGCTTTGCCCTGGAGGTTCTGGGAACCACTCCTAGGCTGGCCCTGCACAGAGATTTCTTAGCAGTCCCTGTATCTGCAGCCATGACCCTTGGGAGTGTTGCTGCCACCTCAAGGTGGATGAACCAGGGTCTTGATAACCCTACCGTCATCCAGACACCCAAGTTTGCTCCCAACCCTGAATTCCCAGGATGGTAGCAGGTGCCCACAGGCTGCCTCAGCACCTGAGTTGAACCTGGTATCCCAGATGTCAGCATTGTCACCCCAATCACAGTAGCAAATGTCCCCCTGTGCGTCATGGCACCTTTCACTGCTGGGCCATGGGGGGCTCGAGAGCAGCCACAGGCAGCTCGTCCTGCAAACACCTTCTAGGGGGCTGGAGGAATGTCCACTGAGACAGACATTCATCTCCATCCCTGGTACATCTGTTTTAACAGCTTGTCCCAGGCTTTTTGGATGACAACCAGATTTCAGCCTCTCTAGCTGAGTCACTAGGAGCTCTGCATCCAGGCTGTGTCTGTCTTCTCACCTCAAAGGGAGAAGCACCCGGGATATCAGGGAGCACAGGGACCCTTTAATCCCTCAACTGGGAGCCAGTGCAGCACCCAGCACTTCGACAGGGTCAGACCTTCCCTGCCTCAGGGCTGCCTTCCACCCTTTTCTTTGGGTCCAGCAGCCAAGGGGTTTTCTCTGAACTGGTCAGGGATGAGATAGGGTTGAATCCAGATCTTCCAGACATTGTGCAATTACAAGCTCCCTCCTCCTCCAATTACTAGGGATTTCTATGGGAGAAAATGATCTTCCACACTGGGGATTAATCTTCTTCTCATGAAGTCCAACTTTAGCAAAGAATAGCTTTTAGATGGCTACCTTGCCAAAGGAGCAGGGCCATATGGCTAAAATAATTGCACATTTAATTAGCCTTGGAAAGAGCACAACCTCTCCAGGCTCTAAGCTGGAGGTACTGGGGTGTCATCCCATGGGTTGGGATCATAAATCACCTGCACATGGAGCTGTCTGCACCCTGAATTGCATGATTAAAGGGAAGCCAGGGAGTTTTACAGCACAGATTTTCCACGTTATTTTTTATTGCATTTACAATGCAGGTCAATGTGGTATTTTCCATGTGGCTGTCCCTGTGTTTTTAGCTCAGCCACACAACACTAAGCAGGTCGAACAGAGGTCTGGCTCTGGAGATGGCATCAGGGAGGTCACAGCTTCGTACAGGGACTCCCCAGGACCTGTCTGGTTTGAGGATCATGCTTGCAGACTTGTGTCATCTTCCAGCATTAAATCATAGTCCCTTGATGCTCGTTTCCAGGTGCTGCTGTGAGATCAGTGCTTCCCTCTGCCCAGAGATGTTGGTAATGATGTTGAAGTTGGGTTGCAGATGTTTGAGGGATTTCCCATCCCTTGCACCAAAGAGGGGGGATCATGTTGGGGATATGTCAAGCACAGTGAATGTTCCTTGGCACCCAGAGCCCGCCCAGAGAGCGTTAAGTGCTCCCACAGCCAAACACGTTGATCTCTCCCAGCTGTGCTTTGCAATGGTGTCCTGGAACTGGGGTGAGACTCCCACCTCATTTGTACTGCCACACATTTCAGAGCAGTTGGGTGGTGATGGACACAGGCTCAGGCTGGCCATCAGGCTCACACCCTGCACCTCAGTTCACCAAAGCAAGTGGGTCTGAGGGTACAAGTGGAGCTCTGACTGCAGCCTGCAGTGAGCTGCCCCAACACACCGCTGTGGGCTGGGTCCCCTCCAGTGCTGGCCACCAGCCATCAGCCTCTGGCAGCATGGGGACTCCTGGGCAGGCTCCTGCAAAGCCTGAGCTGTCTGGGAGCCATCTCATCTGTGCCACAGCACGCCAAGCATATGCCCCAGCAGGGCAGCAGCCAGAAGCTGGGTGCTGCAGGGTAAGCCAGGTTCTAAGTAGTCCTGCTGGCCAGAGCCCAGCCCCTGCCCTGCCACCGTGGGCCAGAGCCCCATGTGCCACCCCTTGTCCCCAGCCACTCTCCATCCTGCCCCGTGGGGAGCTGGACCCCTCCACCCAGGCTGTCTGGGGTGTTGCCCAAGGACACATCCAGGCCAGTGTAATTTTGCAGTCCCCCCATGCACGGGTTTATCCCTCCACCAGCAGAGGCATCTCCCACGGCACCACCAACACCAGCAGAGGCACAGCGAGCACGGGATGGGCTTTCACCACCGATGCAAAAATGGTAGCTCCTTTCTGTTCCCTGTCTGGAGCCAGCTCTGTAGCCAGAGTACAGGGGCAGCCAAGGACCTGCAGTTCTCAGTTCTGGGATGGATCTGGCTGACCCCATGTAGTGACAGGCTGCAGACCCTCCCTGAAGCCCAGGATTGTGTGCAGGGCTGGGGATGGGGTTTTACACTGCCTGCCTGCCTGAACACCACCAAAAGCCAGAAACGTCCTTGTGAAGGTTTCATGTATCTCCATATTGGAGGTCTCCTTGTGGGACTTACTGGTAAGGGAAGCTGAGGCATGGAGCAGCTTGGCCCACACAAGGGCCACTGGGCTCACAAGTCTTATCCACCAGCAGCCTGATGGCAGCTCTCAGCCTGGTGTCAAGCCGAGCAGGGCAGCTGGAGGGGAACAAGGGAGCTGAGATGGGGTTGCTGCTGGAGCTCCAGAGCAAAACTCCGTTGGAAGCTCAGCTCCCAGTAGAGACCCCGTCCCTCTCCAAGAGCCACGTCTCCTGAACAAGACCAGGCTGAGAGCAGTGGGCTTCCCTTCTGGCCAGGATCCCTGGGACTGGAGATGCCTCAGCAGTCACACCTGCACATGGAGAGGCAGAGGGGCCAGAGCTGCTGAACCCAGCAATGCCACTGCTGGCAGAGGGGAGGTGGCAGGGCATGAGGCCCTGGGACCTCTCATTTCCCATATCTCTGGAAGAAACCTAGAAAGATCCAATGAAAAAGAGGGTAAAGGCCATAAAACTAACAAAAATGCTCCAGCCTGGCCCCATTCCTCCCCAGGGCTCCTGTTGCAAGGACTATGGTGCTGTCTTGGCTTGGCAGAGGTGAGCTGGGACCCCCAACCCTGCTGCAGGTACCTCTGCAACCCTTGGCCACCCTTCACACAATGTTGGTGTTGGTAGTGCCATGAGGACCCATCCAGTGGAGGACAGCTGGGGATGGCTGGAGCAAGTAGCCACCACAGGCAGAGAGCAACCCCAGAGATTATGAACAATGAAAGCAGAGCTCTGAATTCAAGCTCTGAGGCCGGCCAGGATTTGCTGCAAGGCCAAGAGCTCCAGGGTGCATCCTGCAACACTCATGGGGCTAATTTGGAGAGGCTGAGGGAGCTAGGATTGTTTAGTTTGGAGAAGAGGAGGCAGAGGGGAGACCTCATTGCTCTTTACAACCACTTGAAAGAAGGTTGTAGGGAGGTGACTCTTGGCTTCTTCTCCCAAGTGAATAATGATAGGACTAGAGGAAATGGCCTGAAGTTGCACCAGGGTAAGTTTAGACTAGATATTAGGAAGAATTTCTTTACCAAGAGTAGTCAGACCCTGGAACAGCCCGCCCAGGGAGGTGGTGGAGTCACCATGTAGATGTAGCACCAGTAGATGTGGCACTTCACTAAATGCTCTAGTGGGCATGGTGGGTATTGGGTTTGGGCTTTTTTCTCCTCCTGGGTGGATGGTTGGACTCGGTGACCTTAGAGGTCTTTTCCAACTGTGATGATTCTGGGATTCTGTGATTTGGGGGCAGGAGGAGCAGCAGCATGGAGCAGGTGTGGCAGCTGCCTGGGGTGGCTGGGCAGGGAATCAGCATGGTCAATGCAGTTCCATTGATGGGGTTCACAGGGGTTAGGTACCACCCTGAGGCACATGCAGCCCACTGACGATGCACAGAGGAGTCAGAGCTAAATTTAGCTTTGGTTGTGAGCAAGTGTGATGGTTTTTACTGCTGCCCTTAAACACAGACATTGTTTGGAGCATGTGGCTGCTGGCCACATGTGACTTTGGATGGGCTGTTTTGGTCAAGGAGGAGAAACAAAGAGAATTAGCAGCTGGCAAGACATATCCCAAGGGCCTATTTCCAAAACTGCCCAGAAGCTGTCTCTCAGAAACCAGCAGTGCACAGAAAGCAGTGAGAGGGTGACCACAGTGGCTGTGGGAATGTGCTTGTGCTGCAGCAGAGGTGTCTGCCAGGCAGAGGTGCTCCACAGGCATGGGACTGCATGCTGCCCAGCCATGGCAATAGCAAAGGGGCTACCAGGCTGGCCTGGGCTCAAAGCAGCAGGGCTGGAGCACTGACTCTTGGTTCTGGATCCCATCCTGCATCCCACTTCCTGCCACCATGGGACAAGCATGACCTGCCTCAGCCTTAAATCCACAGGGCAGCAAAAGACACACAGCTTGCTGGCTCCAAGATGTGGGAAACTGTTCTTTTCTTCCCCCCCCAGTACCGGCTTACAACACAAAATAATCAAGGCCAGGATGACAGCAGAGCAATTGGACATTGGACACCTGAAAAGAGACCCCTGAAACCCTGCCCAGAGCCCCCAGATTGGTCTCAGGATGGGTGGGTCCCCCTAGAACTGCTGGGCTTCATGAAGACCACTGTGGGCTGCAACATGGCCCTGCCCAGGAATGAGCTGAAGGCTGGGGCTGTGGGCAGGAGCCAACCATGCTGCTCGCCAGCCCCACACCACAGAAGATGCAATCCTGCAGGAGCTGGTCATCTTCTCCCTGCAGCTCAGCCCACAACCCCCATGCCAGGAGCAGGGCCTGGATGCCCAGGCACAGGGCAGAGCCGCACCAGGTCCTGCCAGCTCTGCCTTTGCTGCACAAAGCACAGGCTGGCAAACTGCCATCCCCTCTCCCCGGCCACCTCCTGCCCTCCCAACATGGGGCTACCAGTAATTTTCCATCCTGGCTGCAGGCTCTGCCCTAACGAGATGTTCTCCTACATCCCTCTAATAGAGCTGGGCCCTGTTCAAGTTTCTCTGTTCATTCAGACCCTGAGTCCGTCCCACCCCCTTTGGCCACTTGAGCTGCCTACCAGTTCTGCAGGATGGCTGCTCCTCAGAGGATGCTCCTCTCTGCCCTTCCAGCCCCTCTGTCTCAGGGAAAACAGAGAATTTCACCCAAAAGCTGGGGAAAAAAAAAAAAAAAAGCCCAGCAACCTGCCAAGAAAAATCCCCATGGCTCAGCTGTACTGTTAAGGCAGTCCCAGGGACTTGGCCATTCACTGTTTCCAAAGCTGACTCTGCATGGTCAGCACTGCCTGGAGTTGAAGGTCTAGGTCCATCAGCTGTGCTGGCTGGCCAAGTAAGGCAGAGCAAAGTTGATTTACAGAGGGAGGTGTTTGGTCCTGGAGCTCAGCATGCTCACCGTGTGTGCCACACTGGCTGCCTCCAACTCCCTCCTCCTTGTCATGAAGCTGCTCGCCCCTGATCTCAGCTTGGGCATTGCATTTGGTGGGTCTGGAGAGCCAGACAGAGATATCCCCATGCCTCAACAAGCAGAAGATGGAAAGGCAGATCCTCCTCCTGCTCCTGCTCCAGCTCCAGCTCAGCAGGGCTGATGGGCCCAGGCATTGCTCCAGCACCTGCTGTGGCTGCTCCGGAGTGGGGCAGAGGATGCAGCATCCCTTGGGAGTCAATGTTCACTCCTGCTCCTACCTCCATGCTGAGGGACAGCAAGTGGCTTTCCTGAGCAGGGGGATCAGATGCATCCAGCAAGGAATATGGATACAAACATCCTGTTGACTGCAACAGGAACGGCTTATCCCAGGAGAGGCAGAAAGGACACTGAAGGCATTAGTGCTGAGGGAATTCCTCTGCTGCTCTGTGCTCCAGGGATCCCACTGCAGCTTGGCAGGAGCTGAGCATCCAAAAGTCTCCATCTCAAAGCCTCAGACCAACTCTAGAAGCACCAGAACCTTGACCAAAATACAACAGGGTTCACCCATCTCCCTTGGGTTTTGCAGGCTCCAAAGCAGGGCCAACTTTCACCCTCACTGCAGGGTGTCCCCTCCCAACACCACTCAGAGCTGCATCAGGGACAAAAAGAGACAGGCACTCAAAGCAAAATGAAGGATGCTTACTATGGCATCAAGATGTCTCAGCACCAGCAAACATTGCTTTAGACAAAAGGTGCCTCAAAACACGTAGAGACACTGAGAGACAGACAGGCTCTGGGAAAGAGTCTGATTCATGAAGACCTCTCCCACCACCAGGAGACACCTCTTCTGCAGGTGCTGCTTCCCAGGTCCTCGCCTGTAGAGCCCACCTGCAGCCCCTCTGTGACTTGCTGTGCTGCTGAGGTCTTTGGTCAGCCTCCTGCTCATCTCTGCCCAGCAGCCTCTTCTACCCTCCCTGCCTCCCCAGAGTGCTGCTTCTGCCACAGCTCCACCTCAGAGCCAGGCCAGGCCCTCATCAGCCAGTCAGCAGAACCGAGCTGAGCTGCTCGGGGAAGCTCTTTGTGTGCAGAGGCGTGAAGCAGAGGAGAGACACCGGGGCTGGCTCCTTGTAGAGCAGGGACTGGCACATTCTTGAAGGCACCATTAATCAGCATTTCCCATTAGGCAGCACCCACCACGATGGAGCAAAGTCACCCACGTTTCCCTTCGCCCCGGAGAGCAGGATACTGCCATTTCCAAGGGCTGGCTGCTCTGTCTGTAGGCTTATGCCATGGTTTAAGGGGATGGTGATAGAGTGGGAAGACTCAGTTGTTCTCTGAGTTTCCACAGTTCCCTGGTCACCACCAACTGCATTTGGGGACACAGGGGCCACGTGTTCTCGGCCAGGAGCTGGGGAGGGGGTTCCCATCCTGCTTGGTCTGCTTGCTCATGAGCACATACCAAAGTCACCTTGTGGTGACACCAGGACATGCCAGCAGCTGAGGGCACTTGGGTCTTGAAACACAGACCACTTTCCCAGGAGCACTGAGGCCCTCAGGCTAGAAGGGCAAATGCTTCTAAAGCAGATTGTATTTGGCTTCTGACATCAGAAAGGTAAGGAGTTCAGATGAGCCTGGCAACCTCCTGGCTGAGATAGCAAGATGCTGCTGATCCCTGCACAAGGCTGGATCAGGGTTCTCCCCTCTGTGTACAAAATGCAGGGAGCCCTGCAGGGATTGGCACCCACCACCCCCTCTGGAAGGTGGCAGGTACCCATTGCCTGCAGTGGACACAGCAGCAGGCTGCCCATGCTCCAACCTAACCCTGCTCCAATCCAGATGTCCCCAGGGGGCTTTCAGGTGGTCTCACAGACGGCTGCAGCAGCCCAAGGGGCTTTGGCCCTCCTCTGGTGGTGCAGGCAGAGATTGATCCAGGTGAGCCAAGGTTGCTCCGTTTGCTCTGCCCAAATTCCCAGGACCTTGTCAGCACATCCAAGACAGAGCCAAGTTGGGGACCTGGCCCAGGCTCCTCAGTAGGTGGCAGAGCCAGGGAGGGGCTGTCACAGAGGAGGGACAGTGAAGCCTTGGGCAAAGTCAGCCGGGGAGAGAATTCCCTGTGCTTGGGTGGGGGAGTGGAGCCAGCTTTGCCCCAAGGGCTGGGGGCTCCCTAGCCTCCCATGGCTCCCGCAGCCATGGAGAGGAGCCTGGAGCACAGGAACACATTTGGGGTTCTCCAGGCCCTGCCAGGGGGACTGGCTCTGGAGGGAGATGCAGCAGGGCAGAACAGCACCTGCAGGAGGGGCTGTGGCACAGCCAGCCCTCATCCAGGCAGAAGGCATCTGGAGGGGCCGCAGCAGCCACTCACAGCCCCTCCTCCTTGCTCGTCCCCAAAACCTTCACAGGAGAAGCCAAACACACAGCTTCCCTTGCCTGCGGCCCACCAGCTCTGCCCCTGACCTTCTCCTTGGCCCACAGCTGATCAATACCTGTCTCTCTGGGGGGATCCATCGATCCAAATGATTTCAGCCCGCCTCTCAATTCATTTTGGCCATGGACCTGGCAGATGCTGGGAAAGAGACAGAGGGTTGGCTGGCCAAAGGCACCATCATACACTCTCCCAGGAGAGCAGGTTAACTCCTACCATCACCCCCTTGCAACACAACCCTCTCCACCTCAGAGGCAGGTCTTCAGCCTTTCCTCCCATGAACTTGAGGGGCTGGAGAGAGGCAGGGTGAGAGCCCTGGTCACAGCCAGGCCTGTCTGATGGCTCCTTCAGCCCAGTCAGGAGCAGGAGGCCAACGTGGAAGCTTCCCTGGCATCACCTCCCTGGTGTGTGGACACCCCAGCCAGCAGACTGGGATGGGCAGCCATAGGGAACTGTTACCAAGACACCTCACGCAGGGCTTTAGCCCCAGGGTGAGGAGAGCAACCAGTTGCACCTGCCAGACCCAAAAGTGTTCCACTTATAGCCAGGAGGGATTTCCATGTCTGTGTTGAGTGTCTCTCAATTAATTAGCATCCTGCTGATTCTACAATTGAGGCGATTGCTAAGGAGATTAAATCAGGCCCTGTCATGGAGCAGATGCTGTTCCCAAGCCCTGACTCACAGTGATTTTCCTTTCCCTGTGGCACCCTGCCCTGCTCACCCTGCCAACGCCCCGGGGTGTTGGGCACAGCCTGGTCAGCCAGGGCTCCGGGTGCCTGAGTGGCTTTGTAGAGGTGCCCTGGGTTAAATGTCACTGCATGCCCAAGGCCTCACATGGAGGATGCTCCAAGAGTAGTGCTCATCAGGGGAGCAGCGTGGCCACAGAAGACCTGGTCATCCAGGGACCCAGTGATCTGTTCACCCCATTGTGCCTGAATCAGCATGGAACAGACTCACAGCCCAGCAGCGAGATCCACTTTGTGCACCCGAGGGCCCAAACTGAATGGAAAAATCACAGCTCAGCCTTGAAGCAGGGCTTAGAAAATCCATCACGACTGCAATAAACCCTGCTGGTTTCACTGGGGCCAGCCCAGTCTCCCAGGGCCCATACAACAGAGCACAGCCCTGCCCAGGAGAACACAGGCTGCTCCTGGCTGGGCTCTGCTTCACTCCATCAGTGCTCCTCAGGTCTCTGCCAGCACAGAAGGGAGAATCTTCTCCAAAAGCCTTTGCAAAAAGGGTGACTCCAACAGTTGTTCTGTTCATGATGACCAGGGCTCGCCACCCAAGCCCACACACCCTATGCTCCCCAACCCCAGCGGCAGAGCTGCCCCCAGCAGTAAAAGGGACCGTTCAGCCACCCACAGGCACAAAAAACACTTAGGAAAGGGGCGACAGAGTCCACCAGCTCCCCCCCAGGTATCAATTAAAAACCCAAACAAACTGCAAATCTTGTATTTGTAAGTGAGGCAAAACTAAGAAACTAATCTTAAATGATTCCCGTGAAGATCCATCTGCCTTGCAGGGGACAGTCCCACAGTAGGGACTGTCCCACAGACACATTTGAAGATTGTTTTGATGGTGCCTCAATTTCTGTAGCTGCTTTTCTGCCTCCTCCCACATGTATTGCCACCAAGCTCCCCAGCTTGTAGGACTATGCTGTCCTGTGGTCATCTCACTCCCCTTTTGCTCTAATGCCTAAGAAAAAAAGCCACACTACATCCCAAGCACTTGGCAGCTTCTTGGTCTGAAGGCAGAGAAAAAATTGCCTTTTATGTCCAGCAAAAACCTTGTTTGTAAGGGTTTCTCATAATCCTCCTCGTGCTTCTGCTTTACCCAGGCAGAACCCAGAGCCCTTGAGGGACCAACAAACAGCTAGAGACAGGCCCAGCCTTATAAGCCACACAAACTGACTGTGCAGGTTGGGCTTTGCAACCTTCATTTGCTTTTCACCACATTTTTTGCATTGTGTCATCACAAGAGATGGAACAGCACCATTGCAAGACTGAGGAGGCACCTCCTTACCACTGCCTGTTTGTAGGCACAGAGAAATCTGAAAGGGATAAGGCTGGGACTGTCTTTAGGGTAGTAGTTTCTCAAGCTGATCTCCACGCAAACTGGGATCTCTCATGATGAAGCTATTTTACTCTGATTTTACAGGATCTCAGCAGGAACAGAAGACAGCTTCCAAGTTTTAAAGCAATCTTCACCCTTGGGGGTCCCCCTCCACTGGGTAGGCTAATTGAAATTAAAATATTTTTAATGAGTAGATGTCAATGAGAACCTGAGCCTGAAACAGCAGTAGGAGCAATTAGTAATGCATCTGAGTACTGTGACTCAAGCACAGCTCTGATTCCACAGCACTAGCCATTAAAGACATACTGAGGAGAGAATGAACTGAGTTTGGTACTGGGGTGCTGCATGCCTCCACCTTCTAGATGGAGCTGGGGAGAGGCAGGCCCCACAGTCTGCGGTTCCAAGGAGGCTTAGCTGAGAAGCAGAGAAACCTTACCTTCCCCAGGGAATGCCAGCAGCTTTCTCCTTGACTCCAACCAAGCCAGATCCTGAGAGCAGGATGCTGCAGGTGCCACCTCGCCCAGGAACATGCCCCGGGGGTAGCCACATCCCTCACTTGCTCTCTCAGCTATGCTTGAAGCTCCACACCTAGACACAGCCAGAGAGCACCCTGAGGTGGCACACACTGCAAACTTCACCTCTGTCCCTCCATGATCCCTGCACACCAACCCCGGAAACCCTGCAGAAGGTCCATTACCCCCAGGGCTAGGGGAGCACTGACAAGCTGCGGAGATACAGCTTTAAGGAACAACAACGACATGTCCTGCCAATCCAGATAGAACAGATACTGAGGCTGCTGGCCCTGCTTGGCAGCCTGCCACGAGAAATAACTCTTCAAAAATAGAACCGTGCTAATCTCGGGAACCTGCGAGTATTGTCAATGACATTAATGAAGTGTTTTGAAAACCAGAACAAATGCCTTGGCTTTCTGGGGCTGTGCAGCCCCTAGTGATTTTCCACAGCGGCAGAAGAGTGGTCCAGCAGTGGGAGACTGCCTCCCAGGAGCCATTTCCTGTAGAAAGCAAAACCCATCCAGCACACTCAATGGAAACAGTGCCTGGGGGAGGTGCAAGCTCCCTGTCTTCCTCTTTCCTCTTGTCTTCACGCCTTGTCTCAAGTCCCATATAGGTTCTTCTTCACTCCCTGAGGTTCCTCTCCAGCTCCTGCCACCTCCTCTTCCCACACATCTCCAGCTCTCTTCACAATAGCCTTTGGTCTCAGAGAAACCACACCATCATATGCAGTGTGGAAGTGGTCCTGCAGTTTATTTCCTGAGATGTTAAACTGCTTACAATGGTAAGTGGAGGCATCTCAGGATCCCTTCAAATGAGGGAAAGCCATGCTGAATACTGACCTGGCTTCCCAAGAGCCTTCAGATACTGGTCCTCTCCTTGCCTCCTTTGCTTCCCATCGTCTCTTCCTACCTCTCATCTCCTGCCCAAGCAGACCCAAGGGGAGTGGTTGGTGCAGCTCCCATCCCTGCTACTACTTCATTTTCATTGCCTCTGCCAGCTGTGACATCCACCCTTCCTGTAGGCTGAACTCTAGGATGAGGTAGCACAACCTCAACTCCACCTTGAATCTCAGCTGACCTGTGTTTCGGCCTGGCAGATACAACAGGAAGTCACTAAGACACCTAGTTTGATCTCACAGGCCAAAGAGGGCTCTCACCACCTACAAATTGAAGCAGTTAGGTAGGACCGGCACAAAAACAATGTCTCAAGCTCAGTGCCCCCTCTCCTGGCTGCTGACAGTAGTGCCTGCACAAGCCACTTTCCTGTGGTCAACCTTCCAAACTTCCCCAGGAACTACTGGGAAATGTCTACATATGCAGCCAGCAGCAAAAAGGTTACTGCAAACTGGCAGAAAAGGAGAAAGATGGTGTCTCTACCAGCAGGGTATAAAGCTCCAACCCACCGTGTGTCTAAGAGGCTGAGGTGGTAAGGTTGAGCAGAGAGAGCAATGTGAAGCTTCCAGTTTCATTGACCCTGATTCATTGCCGAAGTGCTGAAGAGATCAGATTGATTTGTGGACAAGGGGTCAGAGAAGATGAGAAACTAGATAAAAATTCTATACAACAGTAACATTTAGTAGGTCAAGAGAGGTTCTCCTCCCCCTCTCTTCTGCCTTGGTGAGGCCACATCTGGAGTATTGTGTCCAGTTCTGGGGCCCACAGTTCAAGAAGGACAGGGAACTGCTCGAAAGAGTCCAGCGCAGAGCCACAAAGATGATTAAGGGAGTGGAACATCTCCCTGATGAGGAAAGGCTGAGGGAGCTGGGTCTCTTTAGCTTGGAGAAAAGGAGACTGAGGGGTGACCTCATCTATGTTAACAAATACATAAAGGGTGAGTGTCAGGACGATGGAACCAAGCTTTTTTCAGTGATGACCAGTGATAGGACAAGGGGCAATGGATGCAAACTGGAGCATAGGAGGTTCCATGTGAATATCAGGAAGAACTTCTTTACTGTGAGCGTGACAGAGCACTGGAACAGGCTACCCAGAGAGGTTGTGGAGTCTCCTTCACTGGAGACATTCAAAACCCACCTGGATGCATTCCTGTGTGATACACTCTAGGTGATCCTGCTCTGGAAGGGGGGTTGGACTAGATGATCTTTCGAGGTCCCTTCCAACCCCTATGATTCTATGATTCTGTGAACATGCAAGTCCTGCTCCAGCCCAGCCACAGTGATGGCTCTCCATAGCAATGTGCCCATTACATCAGCGGGTTCACACCATCCCCAGGGTCCTGCTGACACATCAGGTTTAGTTTCAGAACGAAGGCCATCAGGCTGTTGCACACCCAAACACCCAGCTGGGCCCAGGTGTAAGCAGCAGCTCCCAGTAGACAGCACTGCAGTAGGAGACACAACGCACAGCAAGTACTCGTATGGCCTTCACCCAGGAGACACTTCCATGGGAAGCTTCTTTCAAGAGCAGGATCTGCCTGCCCCAGACTTGACTCACTTTGCCTCATCAGCACAAAGCACAGAAAAGGATGTTACACCCACCACAGTTCTGCTCCCAAAGCAAAACCATGAGACATAAGCCCATGTGCCTCATGTGACACGATGGAACCAGGGCAATGTTACCCTTCCACCAGCTTTTGTGCAAAGTCCCACCACCAATTCTGCTCAGCATTTAGTGCTCAGGCTGTGCTCAACTCTAGTTGAAGGCACCTCTGAGCAGGTAACATCAAGAAAACAGAGGAGAAATATGGGCTTGGACCTGCACACATGGCCACACTCTGCAGGGCCAGGTGGCTGCTGAGGCAGGACAGAAGGGCAAAGGCTGGGAAAAGCACTTATTATTGTACGTTACCAGCTATGTGGCAGTCTGGAGAAGCTCAGCAGTAAGGATTTACTGGGACTGATCAAGGAAACCAAGAGTGATTCCTGAAACTGGGAATCTTTTAGCTCTGACAAGCACTTAGCAAGTAAGAGTCTGAGCTCTAACAATTGCAGCAGAGCTGGGAAAATCCGGCCAGTGTATTTGGTGTAACAGATCTGCCTCCAATTCCGGGGGTAAAGCACACTCTTAATAAGGGAGCATTACCTTCCTTTGGCAGAAAGAGAAACAGAAGCACAGAACAGCCTGAAGTTGCTTCGTGCCGGGCAGAGGCAGCACTGGCTGAACAGTGAGTTTCCTTAAATAAATCCACAAACTCCTAAACCATGTGTTGTGCTACCAGACAATGTGTTTTATAAAAAGCACATGTGGTGACAGAAGCAGCTCTGTCTGGCATTCACACTGCCACTGCTGAATGACCTCACATCTCTGTTAAGCAACTGGTTAAATTAAAATTTTGAACAAAGCTCTTGCAATACCTCCCACCAAAAAATTGGTAGAAAATCACTAATAGGGATCGGAAAGGCTTGTGCTCCCGACTCAATTAGATGCCAGTTTCTCTGATAAAAATAATAAGTGGTGTTGCAGTATGTCAGTTCTCAAAACATTTCTTGCTGCTGCTCCTCCTGGGTGCTGCCAGTCCAAATGACATGACCTATTGCTTCCAGCCTGGCAGAAACAATGAGCCACTTCACTCTGCTGACCAAAAATAAAACAGTGCCAGAGGACAAACTAAGACACTGCTTAGAGCAAAGGAGACCAAGGAAGAAACATGAAAGTCTTCTGAAAGGGTAATTTAGATAGATGAGAAAGTGTGTCTGTACTGGTTGCAGAGCTATTTGTATTTATCTGGGCATCAACCCTCCACATGCTTGAAAAAAATACATTAAAGAGATAAACACAAAGAGCTGGAAGTTTTACAAGAAGTTATGGTAAAATTTAAGTTATTAAAATTTTTCAGTTCCACTGACCATTCCCACAGGAATTCACCACAGGAAGCTCAACTGATTGTGTCTTCTGCCATAAAAACCACTGTAAAATACTGCACTACTGTAAAACATATCTATGGACTGCTTTTTCATAAAAATCAGTAGTGCTCCAGTTCAAAAGCTGAGTGCCACAGCAAGAAATTACATTTCAGTGTCTTTTTCAGACCTCTTTTGCATAGTTCTGTAATGAGAATGCATTGTGCCATTTTGAAAACACACAAGCTCAAAGTCCTCTAACTTGTAGGGCAATGATGGACAGTTTGTGTTCCTAAGAAGTGCAGAGCACTCTTTTGGTGTGTTTCTGGACAGAAAACAAAGCATTGCAGGCAGCAAATTAAAAAAGAAAGAAGGGGGGGGGGGGGGGAAATCACATCTACTAATGAGATACTGTGATTTAGGTTAGAGATCAAGAGGAAATTCTTTAGTGTCATGGTGGTGAGACACTGGAACAAGTTGCCCAGAGAAACTGTGGGAGCTCCATACTTGGAAGTGTTCAAGGGCAAGTTCGACGGGGCTCTGAGCAACCTGATGTAGTAGGAGGTGTCTCTGCCCATGCAGGGAGTTGGAACTCAATGATCTTTAAGGTGCATTCAAACTCAAACCATTCTATTATTCTGGTTCTAATTTAAAATTACAGGAACAGATTTTTAAGGGTCTTTACTGGTGTCTATTCCTAAACATTCAGGATTCCTAGAAGTGACATTGCCTGCTTACAAAAAGCCAGTGACACTGAGGACTAATTCAGTGCTTTTTTTCTCCCTGCTCTGAAAGCAGCTGCACAAAATGTTGGCAAATGAGCAATGACCTGCTTGGATTTTGCATGCAGCAGCAGAGAAGGAAAATGCTCTTACAAATGAACTAGTGATTTTGGTTATTAGCCAATGAGATCTCTAAGCCACCACCTCATTAAAATAATCCTTCTAATTACAAAATGCTTCTCATCCCACATGGACTTAACCTTGCCTCCCTTGCAGCTGAAGCACTGACGTGCAACGTGAAGCTGATGCTGCAGCACTGAGAGGAGCAGGGCACAAACTAGGGGATGCAGCCAGCCCCCACCCACCAGCCTGCAATGAAGTCAAGGTACCCCAGAATCACCCCCATCCACCTGGTGTGTCATAAACATGCAGTTTATAAAATCAACAGCTCAGTGAGTGGTTGGCAGAGTCTCTTCCCAACAGCTCTGACCCACGTGGGATGAGTCAGCCAGAAACTGCTACATTCCTCTGACTGCACAAGTGCAGCTCCTAACCACCTTGGCTGGAGGACAAGTGGAATGATGTAAGCAGTACTGCATTATTATGGCCACAGTTCTGCAGAGACCTGCACTTTCCCATCTGTGCCTGATTTTTCTGCTGCAGGCCAATTAAAAACAGGCATTTTACATTACCAACATTCCCTTACAAAATATTTATTCAACATAAAATTCCAGAAACGGGTAACAGGCAAAAACTGCATGAAAATGCATAAGTTGTTATGTGTCATTAAGTGCATGATCTTGCATTTACTTGAAATACTTTAGTCAGGCACAGCTTGCAAGCAGCCTCCTGCAGCAGGACAGCTGCGCCTCTGCAGCTGAGAAGGAGGTGCCAAGGTACCAGTGAAGCCACCATACTGCTTCCTCTCACCACCTCCAGAGGCAGAGCTTGCACTCCTCTGGTCAAGAAAAGGCCACGCACCCTTTGTACTTGAGGTTTCCAGTTTAAGTATCCAATATCCAGGTGCATCTGCAAGTTCAATAACTCCTCCCAGATTTGGATCTTGCTGTCACCTCCCAGTGGTTCCCACAGAAAAGGAAACTCTCAGTATCGTTACAATCCCCATTCAGCTACTCTGCAAGGTCCACTTCTCCAATACCTGCTTCCAAAAGACAGCCACCCTGATGACCACAGGAACTACGCCCTACAGAGAGAACTGTTTTCTGACTCCAATCCAATAGGACTTCAGCTAATCCAGGTCTAAGGGCATCCACACAGGATGACTGCTGTGCTGGTTAGCAAGTTCCAACTCCAGTCACTCCAGGCAAGAATGACATGTATAGGATCATTTTGCTAGGATCATTTAGATGGATCAGAAGGAAGGCAACTCAGTTCATATGCCCTGTCCTTTCTGTTAACCAAATAAAGTTACCAGAAGAATTTCTCATGGGAAAAGAGAAGCTCAGAGGCTGGTAATGCGAAAGAGTTTCCATTAAAGTCGCTGCTTCTGATCCAGTCCAAGGCTAACTCTGTTGCCTCCTCTGTAAAACAAGCAGAGCAGTTTAACAGCCATCAGAGAGATGCACCCACTTGCATTAAACAAGAATGTTCTCCATCACCTGCAGCATCAAGTCCACAAGGGCCAAAAGAGAGAGAGAATGAGGCAGCATGTGAGATCTGCTCGACCACCTTGCTTGCCACATAGGTTTGAGAAGGTATTTTTATCTGGGGCACCAAGACTGTGTAAGCAAAGAAAAACATTCCTTCCTCACAAGGAGTACCTGGTTCCACCCTCATGTATAAGAAATGGAAAAAAGTCAATGCAGTTTGTACCACTTTCTTTTTTTCATATCATTGGGGCTCTTCAAAGATTGGGTAACATGGAAGCAGCTGTTCTCAGGAAGCTGGAATGGGAAGGGCAAGATGACGTACACTTTTTGAAGTAAATTGCACTTTTTTTTTTCAAATAGATCCTGTATTGTATATATCAGTTTGGAAGATAAAGAATAATCAATATTAATTACCCTTTTAGAAAATCCTCCCATAACCTTTCAGCCACCAAGCAAAAACTTTAACAGGAAATCCTCAGGAGTAGTATGAGTGAGCTGTAAAGTTATCCAGGGATGTGCTGCAATCTATCTTTTTATATCCCTGCCTTTAACATTTGCACTGGTCTAACAGAAGATGTTATTAGAGAAAAACTTCCATTAACAGATATGGAGCCTGTCCTTCCTCAAAGCTCATTCATCTTCATCATCCATTCACAGATTGTGAATACCCCAGTTTCCCCCACTCTAGCTGCATCTCCTTCAGGCTTTTAACCATCCATATCTGTGAACTTTCTTTTCCCATAATTCTGGACCAGACTGGAAGCTGTGATTTGTGAAGCTTGTCCCTTTTCCCAGCACTGGAAGTCATTCAGCCCTTTCTGGCCAGCTCGAAACAAGGCTCTCTCCAGTTCATCCAGCTGAGCCACCAGTGCTGACGTGTCCTCGTTGTAGGCATTCTGAGAGGAGTCCATGATACGACGAAAACGGCTAATAAAGGTCTAAAGAAGATAAGCATAATTACTGACAGGTAACACAGAAGTTTCTTCAGCTCAAATGCCAGAGCCCTGAGCTTTCAAGGACCGAAAAGCCAAAGGTGGAAGCTCTTGTCCACAACTACTTGAGGATCTGCAACCAGCAAAGCACCCATTAACCTTGGAGAGAGACAAACCTGAGCTGTGAGAGCAAGTGCCTGATACATTCACTGGGTGAGACACAAGCACGGAATTAGCTTTGGGCTGCTTCTAAGAGATAGGCTTGAGCAGAGCACAGGGAGTAACAGCTATGACCTGTTCCACCTCACTTCACAGGCAATCACGGCTCTAGAGCAGGTGGAACGAATCTCATGCCCCAGCAGCTGCTGCAGGGACACAACCTGCAACTTGAGACCAGCCTGCACACGAAGGCAAACCATAAAGCATGCAGTAGGCTGAAAAAAAACCCTACTCAATGAAAAAAAAAAAAAAGAAAGAAAAAACCCAAATCTACAGCTAATAAATAACATTCTAAAAAGCAAAGCAACAAAACTTATTTGAGGCTTTTTATTTCTCTCCTTATCTTTGCTTTTGGGAATAATTAAAAAAATAAAAAGGAAGGGTTAAGCTCTTTGAATGCTTTGCTTTGTTATTTCGGAGGCTGATTTTAGAATCATCAGAACTGTAGTATTTTAGAGATTTACTTATAGAATAAATATAGAATCAGTAATTCTCATTTTGACTTGGTCACCAAATAGTAATACTTGACATTTGTAGCTCCTGAATATTTGGAAGGTTTTTTGGTGGTGTTTTTTTTTTAAGTCAGTGCAAGTCCCTTCTTTGCTTTTAATAAAGAGAAAGCACACACTGCATGCTTTGCTTTGCTTTTTCTGTCCATAAGTGATGTGTGCATCTTTTCCTAAGATGTCCATCAGCAGGAAAAGACAAAGAAAGGTGTGGTTGTCTCCTCCACGCAGAGAACAAGGTTTCAGTGAACAACTCCAAGAAAGCAGCAATGCTTTAATGCTTCTTTGCATCAGCCTTCCCTTACAGAATAGAAAGGAGGAGAAGAAAAAAAGGACCAAAAAAGCCAGTAGCATAATAGCAGTCATCCCAGACCACCTAAGAGTGCTGGCTGAAAACATCTCAGAGCTGTTAGTGGTTATCTCTGAAAGCTCAAGGAGAACAGAAGTCTAGACACTGGCAAAGCCGGTGTCTGTCTTTTAAGAGAGAAAGGGAAGATGGAGAGGGAGCAAGGAAGAGCCTGGGCATTATACCAGTATCAATTCCTGGAAACATACTGGAACAAATAAACTTGACATAAACTTCTGCAAGAAAATAAGAGGGGAGAGTAAAAGCCAAGAACAAACTTTGAGAACCCAGCCTGCTGGGGCAGGATGACAGAGCCCCACAACAGGAGGAGAAGCAGCAGAGAGATATCTCTCATGGGGGCATCTTGGCAAATTCAGCTGAACTGCCAATAGGTGGTTGGTAATGACAGTAGCTCCTGCCAGGAGGGGAGAACTATAAATGCAAACTATAATTTGGTGACAAAGCCAAAAAGAGAGCTATTAATTTAGAATACATTTATTCAATTAATATTGAGTGGAGTTCAACAGTGGTGTATCCAGAACAGAGGACTGTTTGATATATTAATTAATAAGCTTACTGAAGGCACAGAAATTATGCTTATTAAATTAGCAAACGACACGCAAGAGAAGGAGGGATGACTGCAAGCACATTGGGGAACAGAACTCTTAATTAATAATGATTAGAAATTAGAAAGACAGTGGAAAAGAACAGGATGTCATTCAGCTGGGCCTAAGGTAAGGTTTTATGTGAAGGCAGAAATCGGGAACCATCCAGGCACAGGATGAGGAAGGACTGTCTGTGTACACAGCCTGCACCATCTCCCCATGGACTGCAAACCAAACAGCACCCGTGTCGCTCTATCATGAGAAGCGATGCTGCACATGATGAGCAAAGAGCACCACAGCCTCCAAAATTCACCAGGTATCCTGCTTCCATCAGCACAAGCCCTGAGCAGACTGCATGCTGCTGGGGCACTGCGCATTCCCAGATCAAATGGAAAGACACCAGCCTTTCCAGTCTTACACAGCAAGGCTAGAAAGCACAACCCACAAAGAGATCCCAAATTAACTTGGATACTGCAGGAAGGAAGAGAATAATCTGTTCTCAGTGTTTACTTTTTATGACACTAACAGATCAGAGCTTGTACTGCTGTGAAGGAGCTTTATCTTAGACATTACAGGAAACCTTCTACAGCAAAGAACAGACTGCCCAGAGCAGTGTGAAGTCTCATCATTACAGAGCTTTAAAAACAGAAAATAGAAATAACAGAGGGGAATTATTTCTGCCTTGCAGCACAGGCCAAATTAAATAATCTTATGTCTCCTCTAGTCCTATTCTACAAGATTTTATGAAACACCATATTTACAGTGTGGAAGCTTCAAGCTAAAATTAGACTCCTGGATCCTTGAGGCTTCCACTTCCTGACTGTGCAGCTGCCAGAAGGGTCATCCTATAGCTTGATCTAGAAATCAATATTCAATCCAGAAGTCATTTGGACTAAAACAGTGTATTTTTCCTGAAGATCACTGAGCTGCCAGGAACAAGAGGGAGATGGAAAAACATAAAACCAAATTTAAAGACTTAGTTCAGATACTTGCCTGCAGGATAGTCTGAGCTATCTCAGGATTTTCTGAATTATCAAAATTCAGGAGCTGGGAGCCAAATCCATAGTAGTATGGCCCCATTTTATGCAGATCAACCACATTGGCATCAGCACTGAACACCGTCCTCCAGGCTTCCTTGTAAATCTTTGGCAGTTCCACAGAAATGATTCTTCTCTTGCTGTCATGTAGACCTTTAGCAAGCCACAGAGGTATTTCCAGCTTTGATCCCTGCAAGAATGAGGAAAAACATAAGTTGTCCTCACCATGAAAATGCACATAAAGCAACCCCAAAGACAAGACAGTGAACTATATTAATAAAAATACAGTATTACGAAAAGTCAATTTCGTATAGGAGACGAAAAGTCTCCTATAATTGTAATATAAAACACACTTTTTTCACTGATGTTGTCTAATCTAATACTGGTCAGATTATTTAACACGGGAAGGAAAAAAAAAAAAAGCATGCAAAGTGTAGACAACGTAAGTAAAAAAAAACTTAGAAAAATGTAGCTAGAAGCACAGATTTCCTCGTAGTGACCCACAAAAGAGGTCTGCAGGGCAGCGAGGCCAGTCCCCGCCGCCGCGCTCCGCTCGGCCGGGCCTAGGGCGGGGGCCTGCGCCTACAGCCCCCAGCGCCCCCCGCGCCAGGCCTCAGCGGCCCTGCCGCGCAGCTCCGCGCGGGGGCTCCTGGGAGTTGTAGTCCAGCGCCCCTCCGCCCCCACCGCCTGTTACCTCCGGGATGGTGTCGGCAGTGCCGGCCCCCTGGCCCAGCGCGAACGCCAGGCGGGGCAGGGCGCTCTCGGCGCGTCCCGGCAGCTTCTCCTGCGACATCAAGATGTCATCCAGCGACAGAAAGTTCTCCTCCAGGCCCAGCCCAGGGCCCACAGGGAAATACGCCTCGGACATGGCGGGGCGGGCTCCGGAGCGGCCCCCGCGGCGCCGCCCGCCTCCCGCTCCAACCCCTCCCCCCGGCGCTGGGCGGGGCCTCCGCGCATGCGCCCTGGGGCCCCGCGGCAGCTCCGCCCCAGGCCCGCCGAGGGGCCGGGCGGGGCCGGGCGGGGCCGGGCGGGGCCGGGCGGGGCCGGGCGGGGCCGGGCGGGGCCGGGCGGGGCCGGGCGGGGCCGGGCGCGGCCTCGTCCTGCCCGCCCGCTGCTCGCGGGCTCCATGGCACGGGCTGGCAGCGGCCCCGGCCCCGGCCCTGGCAGCCACCACCCCCTGGCCTTGCCCGGAGGGCCCCGCAGAGCGGGCCGAATGTGCCCCGGAGCTCCCGGGCAGCGCTGCCGGCTGGCGGAGCCCGTGCGGAGAGAAGCAGCAGGAAGGACCCGCTACCGCGTCTGGCTCCTCAGCAGCTGTTCTGCATGGGGAGGGATTGCCCTGCAACTTAAATACATTCAGCCGAATACCCGTTAGCTGTAGGAACAGCCAAGCGAATCCTGCTCCTGAGGTTCGTTATCCCCGTGTTTCTTTTTCACAATTCCTAGACTCATCGAATCCCAGACTGGTTTGGCTTGGAAGGGACCTCAAAGATCATCCAGATCCAAACCCCCTGCATGGGCAGGGACACCTCCCACCAGCCCAGGTTGCTCCAAGCCCCATCCAACCTGCCCTTCAACACTGCCAGGGATGGGGCAGCCACAGCTTCCCTGGGCAACCTGGGCCAGGGTCTCACCACCCTCACAGCAAAGAATTTCCTCCTAATGTCCAACCCAAATCTCCCCTCTTCCAGTTTTAAGCCATTCCCCCTTGTTCTGTCACTACATGCCTCTGTCAAAAGCCCCTCCCCAGCTTTCCTGGAGCCCCTTCAGGCACTAGAAGATGCTCTAAGGTCTCAGAGCCTTCACTTCTCCAGGCTGAACACCCCAACTCTCAGCCTCTCTAGAGCAGAGGATAATTTCTGTCACCTCCTCGACTCTCTCCAGAAGCTCCATGTCCTTCTTGTGTTGGGACCTCAGAACTAGGCCCAGCACTGCAGGCAGTTCTCAGCAGAGCATAGGGAGACAATCCTCTCCATTGATCTGCTGGTCACGGTGCTGGTGATGTGTCCCAAGACACAGTTGGTTTCTGGGCTGCAAGCACACGTTGCCAGCTCATGTTCTGCTTTTCATCACCCAGCAGCCCCAGGTCCTTCTCCTCAGAGCTGTTCTCAACGTATTTGTTGCCCAGCCTGGAATTGTGCTTGCGGTTGCCCTGACCCAGGTGCAGAACTTTAAACTTGTCCTTGAGGGTGACAGGAGCTCACCTCTCAAGCCTGTCAAGGTCCTTCTGGATGGCCTCCCTTCCCTCCAGCATGTTGACCACACCACACAGCTTTGGTGTTGCTGACACCAATTAAGGACATGGACTCTTGCAGAGTCAAGATCAAGATCAGTCAAGACAGATATGGCTGTGCTGTATAGGCAGAAGTCAGTATTAACTGAGCTACATGTACCATGGCTTTCAAAGAGAGGCTACATCCCAGAGTAAACTGTTTTAGTGCTATAAAGTAAGTAATGAAGTAACATTTTGAAGGCAGAATCAAAGTCTGTACCAAGCTCTGGGTTTAATTGTACAAGCCAGTGGTTCTCCCCATGTTCACCTGAGTTTTACTCCATATTAGAACCTGACCCTGTGTGCTTTTTTTCTCATTGTTTATTGTTTGTGTTCATTTTATTTTTTCAAAATTAGTTAATTTTTCATTGTATTAAAGTTTTATTGATATTCTCTAAGCTGTCCATGCTGAAAATATTATTCTTTCATAATACAGCAGTCTCTAAAATAAATAATATAACAAATATTTTGGTCTTTGTTCTGCTAAGTAAGAAAAGCAAACAGTTGAGCAGAGTTGAGTCTCAAAGACCTGGCAACATTCCTGAAAACTAATGACAGAGTTATTTATAGGGGGTTGATGATTTGTTTAATGACATTTTCAGTCCATGATGAAGGCATAAGTAAATGCCTCTTCAATTATCTTTTAATTCTTATGACCTCAGCATTCCTCATGCTGCTGTTTGCTCAAGCTGGATCCATTGTGATTTTATACTGTTTTGTCTTCATTAATTAGCATGCTGGTACTTAAATATCTTGATCAAAGTCAAACTCATGCGAAAATAATCAAATTTGCACTAGTTCTTTACATCTTGCCGTATTTTATTTCATAATAAGGAAAATAATGCTCAAGCAGTGGAGGATGAGACCTTAGGATGATCTTCTTCCCTCCCTTATGCATCCCTTAGGTTCCATGGCAGTATCACAGAATCACAGAATGTCAGGAGTTGGAAGGGACCTCCGAAGATCAACAGGTCAACCCTCCTGCCAGAGCAGGACCAAAACTAGGGCAGGTCACTCAGAAAGGCATCCAGACAGGTCTTGAAAGTCTCCAGAGAAGGAGATTCCACCACCTCTCTGGGCAGCCTGTCCCAGGGCTCTGTCATCCTCACAGGAAAGAAGTTCTTCCTCATGTTCAGGTGGAACTTCCTGGGCTCAAGTGTGAATCCATTGCCCCTTGTCCTATCACAGGGCACAAGTGACAAGAGCTTGTCCCTGCCTTCTTGCTGCCCTCATGTATTGATAGACATTCATTAGATCCCCCCTCAGTCTTCTCCTCTCCAGACTGAACAGCCCCAGGTCTCTCAGCCTCTCCTCATAGGGCAGGTGTTCCAGTCCCTTCATCATCCTCAGAGCCTCTGTTGGACTCTCTCCAGTAGATCCCTGTCCCTCTTGAACTGGGGAGCCCAGAACTGGACACAATACTCCAAGTGAGGTCTCACCAGGGCTGAGTGGAGGGGGAGGAGAACCTCCCTAGACCTGTTGGACACACTCCTCATGCACCCCAAGATTCCACTGGCCTTCTTGGCCACAAGGGCACATTGTTGTCCCATGGATAACTCATTCCGCTAGGACTCCAAGGTCCTTCTCCATGGAGCTGCTCTCTAGCAGATCGCCTCCTAACCAGTACTGGTGCATTTTATCGTTCCTTCCCAGGTGCACGACACCACACTTGCTCTTGTTTAACCTCATGAGGTTCCTCTTTGCCCAGCTCTCCAGCCTGTACAAATCTGGCTGAATGGTTGCACAGCCTTCAGGTGCATCAGCCAATCCTCCCGGCTTGGTGTCATCAGCAAACCATTTTGACAACCTAAGTGAAAATTAAAGCCCATCTAGAACTCTTTAGTATTTTTATCCCAGCCATCATTCACTGTATGAATCCATTCTGTTCCTATGTAGGAGTTGATTCAGCAATTTCCAAGGCATTTTTAACCATTCTGCAGCTTTGAAAAATGGTAATTGTGATAACTGCCTTCAGCAAAAAATTAAGAAACTTGCCAATTACTGGACAGAATTGTGTATCTGCAGTAAGTTCCAAAGGGGTGAGGTTTGTCAAACTTGAGGGTGATGATGTGAATGGAAAACTTGCATATTTTTATTTTATTCACATCCATTCATTTGGCATGGATGAAAGCAAAGTACTGTGTTTATTTTTGAGATAGAGACTCTTTCCTACCTGTAAAGCACTCAGGCTGCTGAGCAAAACAGTGAATCCTTTCCATGATAGAAAACATTCAACACCAGGAATTTGCTTTTCCTTAAGCCTCACAATTCACAGAAAATATCCTAGGGAGATGTTGACAATGATGCTCTTCTAATGAAGTTGCATGCACTCCAACTCTGTTCAGCAAAAGGCTACTCAATGCCCAGAGAAAAGAAACATCTAATGAATCAATCTTTGTGCACAGGAGAAAGCTGCTCTTTTTATTATTTATTTGTTTGTTTATTTATTTATTTATTTTTAAGAAATTACATAAAAACTAGAAACTGATGATCTGTTTAAAAGGAAGACAGGGAGGTGAGGTGTTATATGAGCTTCACTTTCTAAATCATGTAGGGCTTCTTCTTCTGAGCTATCCAGGACATTTCCAGTAAAAGCAAGCTCAAATTTGCAAATTTTACCCCTGTAAAGAAAAGATTATTCTTTGTCTTTTGGAGCCAAACAAGAAACTATATCTGACTACAGATATTTTTAACATTTTTCTCTTTATATCCTGATAATCTTTGGCAGAGTGTGAATGCTCATTTTGGCCTATGTCTTGCGGTCGTTGGCCAGCAGAATCTCTGGATACCTTAAGCCTGATTGCCTCTTGGATGCTGCTTTTTTATTTCTGGATTGTGTGTCAGGCTGTCCCATGTTTTTGTGGCGTGCTAGAATAGGAAAAGATCCTGTCATGGTCTGGGCCGAACGTGACAACAGAGAACCAGCACCGTGGCTGTTCAGTCAGCCACACAGCCTGGGATGGGGAGGACAAACCCAACTAGAAGCTCATGGGTCAAAAAAAAGGACAAGGAGGGTTCTTCACCGATTAAGGTCCCAGGCAATACAGATTCAACTTGGGGAAAAATAATAATTTAATTTCACACTAATCAATGCCCACAGGACACAGACACCCCCAGAGCAGGGCTCACACACGTTACCCCACCCCTCCCTTCTTCCCAAATCCCTTTGTTCCCAGTTTCTCTCCCTCCTTCCCCCAGCAGCACAGGGGGATGGGGTTTGGAGTCAGTTCACAGGCTGGTGGTTCCTTCTGCTCCTTCCTCCTCAGGAAGAAGATTCCTCACAGTCCTGCCCTGCTCCCCACGGGTCCCTCCATGGCAGAGTCCTCCACCAACCTCTGCTCCATCAGCCCTTCCCACCAGCCCCGGAGCTGCTCCAGCGCTGCCCGCAGAGTCACGGGGCTTTGGGAACAGGCACCTCCCCTGCCCGGGGGCTTCCACGGCTGCACCATCCCAGGCCATGGGCAGCAAATCCACTGGCCACAAAATCCAAGTACACTGGCAGCAAATCCAAGCTCACCCGTCCTGGCACCTTCAGGGAATGTTCCACCACATTCTTCCATGGATGCAGGGGCACAGCTGCCATCTTGCCATGGGCTGCAGGGAAACTTCTGTTTGGGCACCTTCTTCCCCTTCTTCCTCATAAACCACCAGGATCTTCACCCCAGCACTGCCTTTCACCTCTCCAGCTCAGCTCTTTTCTTGCTCTGCTCAGCCCTTCTCTCAGTTCTTTCATATGTTACTGGCAGAGGTGCATCTATTGTCCCTCTTCACTGTGAGGGGTAGTGAGCCACTGGAACAGGTTGCCCAGAGAAGCTGTGGCTGCCCCATCCCTGGAAGTGTTGAAGGGCAGGTTGGATGGGGCTTGGAGCAACCTGATCTAGTGGGAGGTGTCCCTGCCCATGGCAGGGGGGTTGGACTAGATGATCTTTAAGGTCCCTTCCAACCCAAACAAGTCTCTTAGTCTATGAAGCACATGGGAAATTCTTGGTGCACAGTTTGTTGCCCCTTTCTCACAAAGGGTGACAACACAGATGATTGGCAAATCTGACCTGCTAATGATGTGAAACACGAGTCAAAGCTTGAAATTTTAATTTCTTAAAATTTCAATAGGTTGTTTAGAAGATCCTTTGCATTCAAGCCTACTTTGGCTTTAACCATTAGGAATAATTTTATTGCAGAGCATTGTACTGAGTCTGGCTAGGATGGAATTAACTTTCTTCCTAAAAGCCTGTATCATGCTCTGCCTGGCATTTGTGGCTAAAACAGCGTTGATAATGTGCTGGTGTTTTGGCTATGGCTAAATAGTCTGGCTCAGTGGCAAGGCTTTGTCTGCTCCTTCCTCCAGAGAGCAGGCTGGGGGTGGGCAGGAGATGGGGAAGGGACACAGCTAGAGCAGCTGACCAAAGCCATGTTCCATGCCAGGTTATACTGAGCACTACAGGCTCAGGGAAAGGAGGTGGAAAGGAGTACTTTCATGGTCATGGAATTTGTCTTCTCAAGCAATGGTTATGTGTGCTAAGAGCCCACTTCCTAGGCAGTGTCTGGACACCTGCCTGCTGATGGGAGGTAGTGACTGAAGTCCTCTTTTTGCTTTCCTTCTTCAACTTGGCCCATGAGTCTTTTCACCTTCCACCTGTTGTCTCCCCGTCCTGGGTGTTTGGCTGCTGGCTGAGGTCAGCCCATCACAAGCACTGCAAAACAGACACATCACTCCTGCTCCTAATAAACATGGCTCATTTTGTTTCCCTGTATGAGGCTGTATTTGTTATTGCAGATTGTTCCTCTGCTTTTAAATTTTCCCTTGTGTGCAGTTTCCTTCTGAGTAATTAGTTGAGGATGTAATGGCATCACCACAGTTTGCTCTGACTGTCCCCACCAAACAGTTTGCTATTTCTGCAAAGCTCATTAGGAATGACACCCTTAAAAACATTGCATTTAAATTAGCATTTAGGTTTCAGAGTTAATGTTTCATGCAAACCCAGCCTCCTGAGATACCAGAGAGATGGGATTGATTTCCTTTCTTAATTCAAACAGGTTTGAAGGGCCACTCCTGGACTACACAGACAACTCTACAGGAGCAGTTTAAAACTGTAGATTCATATAGATTCTCTGCCCAGCTTTTTCATCTGATGCCAATGGAAAGTACCTCATCCACAGAAGGTTCCTCATGAGAGAGGTCTGACCTCCGTGGGAGGATGGCTTAGCAGCTGGCTGTGAATATGCTTTGTCTTTTTTGCAGCCTCATCACTTGACTATATCATTTTTAGGTAACTTCTTCTAAGCCCATGGGCTCAAAAGCTTCAGGTCCGTAAATGCAGCTCCTGACTTGCAGCAGACCGATTGATGATACCCAAAGAAGCTTTAATTTGCTGTTGCTGCCAGCAGGTTCAGCCTGGCCCAGCCCCTGGGCATACACACCAACAGAGTCTTCACACTTGTTAGAAATGAAATGTAGTGTTGATTTTGCACTCTAGTGTTAGAAATGTAGTGTTGGGTTTGGTTCACATATATATATATATACTTTAGTGTTAGGAATATATCACATATATATATTTTAGTGTTAGGAATATAATAGTTTGCTTGAGATAAGCGAGATATCTGCACATTCCAATTACACCAAGAGTGGTTTATGGCCCAAGAAACTGAGGGACTTAATTGGGCTCCATCTGGGGGATCTGAACATGGAGAAGGATTTATGGCCCAAGATAAGGCCGAACAAAGCCACTTCTATGTTGCTCCTCAGGGCAGGATGACACCAGTAGATTTGTTAATTAGGAAGGCAGCCAAGGGGGCAAGAAAGGTCAAAATTTTACCTTAAAAGGTAAAAAGTAACCTGCTAGAATGGAATGTGTAAACAGGGGCAGGAAATTTATAGGATAATTTGAAGCGTCAGATGGGCTGTAAAGCCTGGAGTGCCCAGCCAGTGGGGAAACAGGGGAGAGAACTTTGCATCGGGAATAGGGAATACAAACCGTTATTCACCTGACTGTGGGTGTGCCTGCTTGCTTAGGTTACCCATTCTTGCAAGAATGTAAATAAACTGTGCTTCGCTGGAGGATTTGTGTGGGCCTGCTCATTGGCACTACAGACGTTTCTCACACACTGATGTATAATACAGGTATTTCTTGATGCTTTAGTATCCCCTTCTCTTCAGCTTCTCTTTTGCTTGCACATTCTGACGTTTTTGTAGAAAGTTTTTTTTAAAAGATGGGTGAACTGATTCCTTATTCATTGTGTTTGCTCTTGTAAGGGACCAGCCCTTACAATAAAAATAAATACATCTCTCATTAAAATTGATCTGTATCTATAGAGACAAAATGGCATCCCTGAGCTGCCAGTCATCCTCTCAAGGGCAGCAGCAGCAAGGACACCAGCCTACCAGAGGCTGACAAGCACCTAGGCAGAAACCTGTGACATTGGTGCCAGCTGCAAAGGCTGCCCAGACACTGGACAGTAAGGCGGGCAACAGCTCTTAATTGCTTGGTGGGGACAAAGAGGAGCTTAAAACACACCAATCAGGGACCATGGAGCAGGCTCCTAAGAACATAAAGGGACTGCCTGCTCGCTCGCTGGGTGGTGGTTGTTCCTGGGGGCTGCTCGTGGTTGGTTGCTGTTGCTGGAAGTCTGTTGTGGCTAGAAGAAGAAAAGAAGAAGAGGAAAGATGAAAAAGAGGAGAGAAAAGGCATCAGGACTTGATAATAGTGATGCAGTCACTGATCAAGATCCCAAGAACGGGAATATAAAAAGCTAGTATTCCCTGAGCTCCCTCCAGGGATACAGCTACCACAGTTCCCGCAGCTGTTTCGCAGCCACTCTCCGTTGCCTGCCGCCCACTGCTTGTCGTCTGCTGCCTGCCTCTGCCATGCTGGGATTGTAAGAACCGAGAAAACTTTCTGTTCTCTCTATCCTACGTCTTGGCAAAATAAGTCTCCCCCAGAAAAACAGTATGTGGCCCTCACTTGCACACACAACGGTGATCCCACAGAGGGGAAAACTATGATGCCCTGAATAGAATTCTCTCCATCTATCATAGTTCTTCTTCTTCTTTCTATCTTTATGTTCTCTCCAAGATTACACCACACACACACCTGTGCACGCCTGCTTTTATTTTGCCCACTTGTTCCACTAAAGTTCTTAAGTAAAAAGCACATAAAACATATCCAGGTGTCAGTGCTCATTTTGCACGAATGTGCATGCTCACCCATGGGGGGAGATTCCAGTGAATCACAACTGGTGTTATTTGCCAGTCCACAAAAACTCAGGGGGAACCTAAGATCTAGGCAGGGCTCACTGCTTGAGCCCACCTATCCACGGTCAGACCCCGCCTTGCAGACCCCGTGGACCATCAGACCTCTGTATAATGATGGGTATTTCTAGCAGAATCCGTCCTCTTCATCTGACTCTGAAGGAAATGAAATGCCTTGAAGATGTATATTTGGAAAGAACATGAGTAATGCAGCAAGGTGGATCCGCATCATATGTTAATTTGAAGATTAGAGTCTAAATTTAGATTTATTCCCCAAGGAGAAGGGTTTTGTGGCCTCAATCTTAGTGTCTGTTTCAATCCAAAACTGACAGGAGTTAGTGCAATGAGAAGGCTTTGATTTGGAGCCTGAAGGATATGTCAGAATCTAGACCTCTAGCCTTTAGTCAAAAAGCATGGCACAAATTCCTTGTGTGCCTGTCTTTGGTCTCTGTTTAGCCCTTCTTTCAGCTCTCAGTTTCCCCAAATTCCCCTTGATTTATGGCATGTTACTCATAAGGCCAAGCTGTCCCTGGATAACGTAATAGCATGCCATTTGTGTCCTTCATAGATTCATGGAGCTGAAAACACAGGCTTGAAGGTGCAGCCTCTTCACAACTTACTTTCACTGGAACATTCCCCGCTGTTATGCTTGGTAGAGTGAAAGCCACAATCCCAGTTGAGATATTTGTTTTGTGCTAGAAGTGTTACCCTGATTTACTGTCAGCCAAGCAACATATTTCAAAACTAATAGGATTGTCACTGTAGAAGAGCTGCTTTACAATTTTTCACAGTCCAAATTACAGAATCACAGAATCATCCTGGTTGGAAGAGACCTTGAAGATCATCAAGTCCAACCATAACCTAATCTACCCCTTCAATGCTTAAATCATGTCACTAAATACCACATCTCTAATTCTTTTAAACATTTCCAGGGATGGTGACTCCACCACCTCCCTGGGCAGCCTGTTCCAGTGTCCAACCACTCTTTGGGTAAATAAATTCTTTCTAATATCCAGTCTAAACCTTCCCTGGTGCAACTTCAGGCCATTTACTCTGGTCCTGTCATTATTCACTTGGGAGAAAAGCCCAACTCCCACCTCCCTGCAACCTCCTTTCAGGTAGTTGTAGAGAGCAATGAGGTCTCCCCTCAGCCTCCTCTTCTTCAAACAAAACAATCCCAGTTCCCTCAGCCTCTCCTCATACGGCTTATTCTCCAGACCTTTCACCAGCTTGGTAGCTCCTCTGGACCCAACAACTCAACATCCTTCCTGTAGTGAGGGGCCCAGAACTGCCTCCAGTACTCAAGTTGTGGCCTCACAAGTGCCCAGTACAGGGGCACGATCGCCTCTCTACTCCTGCTGGCCACTCCATTCCTGATGCAGGCCAGGATGCCTGTGGCCTTCTTGGCCACCTGGGCACATCCCTGGCTCATGTGAAGTTGGCTGTCAACCAGCACTGCCAGGTTCTTCTCCACCATGGAGCTTTCCAACCACTCATCCCTCTTTGCATGGGGTTGTAAAAAGCATTTTAAAAGTATAGGGGGCAGACTTGCTAAGTCATTCTTGAGTAGCTCATGAGCAGGTCTTACGCAGCATGCAAAGCACCAGGAGGCAGTTCTTGAAGGCATTGTGTCCTTCAGCATGGAGTGTAATCTTCTCTGCCCCTTGTATGTGTGTAGCCTCCATCAGGGAAAACGCTAGCAAGTTTGCACACCAGAGAGATAGTAAATCCCAATTCCCCTTCAGTAATGTATAATAACATAGGCTTTTGATGAATGCAGATACTTCTTCATCAGATGCTTGAGGAGGAGATCATTAATCCATTTATCTCAAGTTCTGTTTGTACCATGAATTGGTTGCTGGTTTATGCCTAAATTTATGATCACAGTTAATCTTCCTAGAATCTTTGAAGAGTCATACTCATAAATTAATTAATTTCTGGAAACTTGAATTGTTGTATTCTTATTTCTATTACTTTCCTCCATAGGTGTGAGTGTAAATATTCTGGAAATGTCACTGCACCAGCCAGGGGATCTTGCAACATTCAGCCAATGCAGTTTTATGCTGTTTCCATGCTACTAACACCTGACCTTTCAAAAACCTGATTTTGGCACTGGTGAGAGGTACTGGCTGCATATCATGACAAAGGCTGGTCTTTATGTACCAGAATTGCTGACTGGGCACGATTTTGTTAAAATCATAAGCTTAGGCCGTGATGCTAATGTATAATTACTAATGATCCTACAGATCTACAAATCTCTCCTAGGAGACAAGGCCAATCCATTTGCTAAAAGAGCCTGTAGTGTCCTGGATGACACACATTTGCCTGGATACAGCCAAGAATTATTTTGAAAATATCCTCATAGAGGCATTCAAAGGTTTTTTCCTTTGAAGATGCTGAATTGGCCTAGTTGCAATTCGTGGTGCCTACTGCAATGGCTCCATCTGCTGATACACTTCCTCAGTGACTGGAAACTCCAGAAAGTTGCAGCATGTGGGATTCCTTCTCCTACTGTCTGTGCTATTAATGCCTTAATGTATTTAAATACCTGAGGGCTGGGGGTCAAGAAGGCAGGGACAACCTCTTGTCACTTGTGCCCTGTGATAGAACGAGGGGCAATGGATTCACACTCAAGCCCAGGAAGTTCCACCTGAACATGAGGAAGAACTTCTTTCCTGTGAGGATGACAGAGCCCTGGGACAGGCTGCCCAGAGGGGTTGTGGAGTCTCCTTCTCTGAGACTTTCAAGACCTGTCTGGATGCCTTTCTGAGTGATCTGCCCTGGTTTTGGTCCTGCTCTGGCAGGGGGGTTGGACTCGATCTTCGGAGGTCCCTTCCAACTCCTGACATCCTGGGATTCTGTGATCCTGTGATGTGAGCCCACACCACAGAGGCATGTGGCTGACAGTCAAGTGCAATAATATACGAGAGGGAATGAAGTTACTTTCTCAGGATATCCCTGTTTGTATGAGCTCTTGCTGTGTGCTAGCAGAGATTTAATGGCACCATCTAAACTGCCCAGTGATATCTGGGAAGAGAGAAAGGTATTAGAGGGAGGAGTTTCTCCTGCTGTGTTCCACGGTTTTGACTGCTGCTAAAAAGTGCAGACTCTCCCAGTCTAAATACAGTGGTAGGTGATCATTCTTCTGGCACCTCTGGGCTCATGTGGTACCAGATGACAGCTTCTCAGTGGTGTCACTGATGTCCTACATGACAACATCTCCCAGCCATCCTTTCCAGTGCAGAGTGTGTTTCTCATTCAGGTCCCTGTATCTCACTGCTGAATGAAGCCAGCCCAGGATGAGGCTGGCTGCTCCCACCCTTGCAGATCTGGAAAGACCCTTTGTGACACTGTGTGTTTGTTGACATGAAACTGGATTGAGTTTTGTTCCAAGTATGTAGAAAATAAAATTATACCTTCAGAGCTTAGTGTCATTACCTCTCATTTTAGACAGGAGAATGATTTGCAGATGGCTGTTTTGGATGCATCTGGCAGGCTGTATAAACAGAGATATCTGCTATCTTACTAGCAGACAGAGTTTCCTGCACTGCCTGCACTTGAGAAACTACAGTAACTTGGCCTGTTAGCTCCTCCTTCACTGTCATTTTTTCCCTCTCCTTTCTCTTAGTTGGAGGGCTGCTGTCCTCATTTGTTTAGCTCTTCATTACCCTGAAGCTGTTCTCCTACTACAAGGTGAGCTGATGGCCTTGTCTGTCAGAGGAGCTGCCAGGACACAAAGCGGATCCCAGAGCCTTTCTGTCAGTGTGACCTGCAGCAGACATTAAAAATTATCATCTCTTTATGCATGAGCTGAGCTCAGAACTGGGATTTCTGCACCCTACAGTTCCCTGAACACCTCCCAGTCCTGCCAAGGATATAGTAGATTGTGACTCAGGGCAAGTCAATTTTTTCTTTTTCAGTTCCCCTGTCAGTAGAGAAAGCCTTTGGGCCATGTAAGCATCTCTTGCCACACCAAGACTGGAAGGATTAATTAACTTGTACATTTCAGGGCATAAATTCCTCTGCAGGGCCAGACCCTGAGTCAGTGCATTAAAGGGAGGTTTTACAATTGACTTTGAGGGGAGGAGGACTGTGCTCTAAGTACCTACAAATGGACAAACCCCACAATGATGGGGCAAGTAAATGCAGAAATTCCTTCTCCTCTCTCCTCAAAACCTCTCTGCTTGCTTTCCTTATTAACTTAATAATATTCCTGCTCAGTCTTCAGGCTCAGTTTTCTCCTGAGCATCGTTTATTCCCATTTCTCTTTCTGGAAGAGCAATTCTGCTTGAAAAAGGCACTTTGGTTTATTCTGTGCTCTTGACTTGGAACTGAGAGGACTCAATCCGACCTGGTGAGTCAGAGTAAGCTCCTCTTGGTCTCTGCCTTGTGGACTGAGTGAAGCTCCATAGAAAACAGACATGGGATCATATTAGTAAAGACTGGGAAAAATGGATGCAAAATGTGCCTGTTTCAAGCTGGATAACAAAGGGTTAAAAAATTACTGGTTTTGCCATGAAGGTGTAGCCTTAATTGGGAATAATGGCTAAAATTATTTCTGATCCTCTGCCTTTGACAAAATTGAAAGCAGTGTCAAGGTGATGCTGAGCTTTTCTGAATACCACAGGCCATGCTTCTTTGCTAGCCAAAGGCTCATTTATTCTGCTTTTAACCCATCTCCTCTTTGTAGAACATACGTATTTTTTTAAATGTAATACACTACCTTGCAGGAAAATACTGCTTTCTGGTTATACTGGCTGTAGTTTGTGAGGCACATTATCTCAAAGGAGAGCTCTCGTGACAGGATCTCCTGCCAAGAATGACAGTGTTGGATCCAGGCTTCCCATGTTGTCTGCATGTGGCAATGAAGAAGTCATTTGTGCCAGAAGCCAAAGACGTACCTCAGAGCCCAACTCACAGCTGAAACCTTGGAAACAAGAGGAAATGATGCTGAGGAGGAGCTCATAACAAATGCCAAAACACACTTAAAGACAAGAATTTGTGCAACAGTCTGGTTCTGCCTCTGTGCCCCATCTGCAAAAAGAAGACAGCCACATTGTCCTCATTCCCAGGTGGGTAAGGAGGTACACCAGACTGTGGGTGCTCAGAGTCCAGGGTGGTGGAAGGACCACTGAATCCCAGAAGACAGAAGGAAGAGATCCCTGACACTGCTGGAGCCTGTCCAGGGATTAAAGCAGAAGGGGATAACATGTGCATGCTGACACCATCCCTGAGATGTCAGGAGAAGTTGATTGGTGCAGTACTGGCCATCCTTGGTTACACAACGTTGTTTGTAGCCTTGGATTCACCTGATCCCTGTGATCCCTTTTCTGCTTTTTGTTCACAGCAGAACGTTCCAGCCACCACTACAGGAAAAATGAAAGAGGATAGTCAGAGAGGATCACGTACCCAGTGAACTGGAATAGAAAAGGTAACGATCTACACATCCTTTCACAACCATTACCTCTCCTCTGTCAGCAGAGTGGGATTTTTACAACAAATGTGACATCAGGTTGCTGCAATAGGCTACCAAGTGAGTAGTTTCTGCTTCTGCAAAAGGAGCTATTGATTTCATAATCTCTTACATGGTACATTATTCCTTAAACACATAACCTTTGTTGGAAATTACTGTTTTTAAAAGTGACCTAAGATTGCCATCTTAAAGCTTGAGCTTTGATTTTCCATCTAAAGCTTGATATCTGACAGCACTTCAGGCAGAAGGAGTTCTGCTATTCTCTCCTGTCTGTGTATGTGTCTTTCACTAGGCAATGGAGGCAATTCAAATCAGAAACATTTTTATAAAATCACAAGTGGTGGTGGCTAGTGAGTATTCCAGGGCACATGATGATCCTGGAAACATTTTCAAACATGTTTTTGTATCATCCTTTTTTGGCGGCTGATAAAATAATTTTTTACCTTTGAAAAATCCCTGCAGTTAGTCTGTTTGGATGCTGTGGAGCTTCTTGTGTTCTGGAAGTCAGGGTATTCGTTGAGGTTCTTGAACAATAGCCTAACATTACATATCCATGTATTAAAAAGTCCCCAAATTCTTCATTATGAGTTCCACCTGTGGTCTCACAGACCCACAAGTCAACAAGCAAGCCAGTCTGTTTTGAAGAGGACTAGTGCTGGTGCCTGCACACTGCAGAGTCATGCTGGAGCACTCCCTGAGCTCCCACTGCAGAGATGAAACCCTGCAGAGAAGATGGGTTTGCCTCAGAAGTTCGCTCTGAGGGCTTCCCAGTTCCTCTCTCACTGACAAGAGCTGAGCTCTGTGTCTGCTAATTCCACTGGACAAAAACCACGTCAGCTTTTGAGCACGAGACTTTGGGGCACTGTAAAGGTATACTTGGCAGAAGGTTTTGTACCAACAATGCAAGGCCTCAGCCAGGCAGTCCCGTTTACGGATGCAGGGGATTTTATTTGCTGTACAGTGCAACTGGGGCTGATGGGGCTCTTTCAGCTTTGTCCTTATATCAAGGCTCTACATTTGATGATTGGATGGACACCTAGAATATGCAAAAAAGAAAAACAAATTCTTCACTGCCTCACCCTTTAATATCAAGAACACTCTCATTGCCTTCAACAAGCCAGCAACCACCCTATGTCAATGCAATGTAGATGCTATTTTCTCTATCCATGTCATTCAGTGTCACCTCATCAATGTTGCAGCCCTGCACTTGACATCATCTCTAACTCATTCTGTTTATGACCACATTAATAGTTCTGAAGAGAAGGTTAAAATCACTGTTCTTCTTTTTACATGAGGTTAACTTATGGTGGGGATTCAGTGATGTGCTTTGTCATCGTTCTGTGCAGTCACAAGAGGATGAGTCCATGCCCCATTTGGCTGGGAATGGTCTTCATAAAGTTCAATGCTCTGCTTAAGATTAGTATATCCACATGGGTTTCAGCAACACAGTAACTCTCATCTACTTCCCAGCTACAGCCAGCAAAACCATGACAAGTTACACACTGATACCCAGAACCCCACAAAACAAGCTGGGGTCCGAATGTTCTTCAGTAGACTTTACACACAAAAATGCTGTGGCTTTTCCCCTCTTTCCTTCCAGACTTGTAATGCTTTCTGCAGACACCCAAACTTTGATACCACCTGAATTTCCCAAGAAGTTCACACTGCAGACACAGCTATATCTTTAAGAGGCTTCTTGAAGGGGTAAGAAAATGCCACTGCACTTAAACCTGTCAACTTCTGAGACGCTCCTTTGGTAGCAATACTTTATATACTGACCCATGAGATTCATACCGAGGTTGACGGCCCTCCCTGGGATAGTGACATTACTGTTGTGTGTCAAACACGGCCTTATCACACAGACATGTTCCTTCTCATGTTTGACAAAAAGTGGGAAGATCTTTCTGCAATTAGAGAGTTATTTTCTTAACTCTTTGGGGCCCCGAAAGAGTAAACAGATGTCCTGCAGACCGTATGCGCGCTCTGCTGAAAATGCAGCAGCCACCAGAGCTCTCTGAGGTTGCTTTCCTTGTGCCTAGGTCCAATGGTGATGCAAATACAGTGTGAAAGAAGGAAAAATTCAGACATCACACAGTGGTGTCTTGCTCATCACGGCGATTTCAGAGTCTGTTTTAATCCCTCTCCCCCTTTTTTTTTTTAGGATATTTGAATGGGAGTTACTATTTGTTCATCATGGATTAACCTTTAAAGGGGCTCTTGAAGGATCTAGCAGTTTCCTAGAGGTGATATGAAGTGTGTGGGAGTCTTTCACCTCCTGCCAATAAACCTCACCAAATTAAGCCTCCAGGTCTAGCAGCCAGTCAATGGTCCATTGTCAGTGGAGGCAATGGGCACGGTGAATGCTCTGAAGCACTGGCAGTGAGCAGAATCCTTGCACGAAGATCTTTACATCTTGTGTTTGAGTGAGCAAAGTGCTGGGCTGCACACCAGCCTCCCAGACCTTCACAGGGTGGCTACAGCATAAGGAGCTTCAGTGGCATTTCATTACACTTGAAGACACTGTGGTGGTTGTGGCACCTAAACACAAAACAGATGGAGCTACAGAGTGATGCCTCAGGACATGGTGACTTTAGTGTGAGGGAATCAGTGAAGGGCTTTGAAGTTTCTTCTTATTGTCTTTGCAGATATTTCTCTTTCATGCTGGTGCTGTTGTTTTTTTTTTTTAATATTAAAACCCAGGGATTCAGTTGTCATACTGTCCTGGTTTGAGCCAGGATGAAGCCAATTTTTCCTTTTACTGATTTTTTTTTCCTTCATCAAGCTTTCTTTTAACTAGCACCAGTCTGTTCTAACTAAGGCTGATAAGAATGGAATGTTTTTGTAACTGCTGGTTCTTCAAGGTCACATCTTTACTCTGCTGGCTCAGAGATCTACGGGGAGATCTATGACCTCCCCGTAGGAGGCTGAGTTAGACAGACAGCAAAACTGGCCAGAGATGTTCCATTCCATAGAGCTACGTAAGCTCAGAGGAAGGTCAGAGATCACACAAGACAAGTTCCTTCCTCCTTCTTTCCTTTCTTTCCTCCTTCCTTCTTCCCTTCTCCTCCACCTGTGGCCGGCGTCCGGGGAGGACTCCGTCCCTCCCTCCCCATGGACCCCCAGGCTCCAGCTCTCCTGACCCTCATCACTCTCCCCTTTCTCCAGCAGCTCCAGGATTTTCCAGGACTGTTCCAGCTCAGGAGATGCTGGGGGAGTTGCTGGGGCTGAGGGGAGGCGAGAGGCTTTTGCACATACCTGAACATATCTGTATATAATTGTATCTCTTTTCTTATATCATTAATGTTTAATTCAAGCTGTGTAGTTTAGTTTTCAATCCAGCCAAGTCTCTGTCTTTTTCTCTCTCTCCTTCCCTACCCGAGTGGGAGGGGGAGGGGATCAAGAGCGTTGTTGTCAGATCTGAGTCAATCAGTGACATACACATAGCAAGGACTGCTGTGATGTGGGTCTTAGCATCTGACATGATAGGGAAATTTTGGCTGACCTGCAACACTTTATTCTCCTAACCACCTCTACAACTACCTTAATGCTTATGTACTGCAGAAATGACTCACTTTATCAGATGTATACTTATCATAGAATCACAGACTGGTTTGGGTTGGAAGGGACCTTAAAACTCATCTAGTTCTAAGCCCCCTGCATGGGCAGGGACACCTCCCACAAGACCAGGTTGTTCCAAGCCCCAACCAGCCTGCCCTTGAACACTTCCAGGGATGGGGCAGCCACAGCATCTCTGGGCAACCTGGACCAGTGTCTCACCACCCTCACACTAAAGAATTTCCTCCTCACGTTCAACCTAAATCTCCCTCCTCCAGTTTTAATCCATTCCCCCTTTTCCTCTCCCTCCCTGCCCTTGTCCAAAGTCCTTCCCCAGCTTTCCTGGAGCCCCTTCAGGCACTGGAAGGTGCTCTAAGGTCTCCCTGGAGCCTTCTTTTCTCCAGACAGGAAATCTGGATATCTTCTCCAGATCTCTTCAAACACAGCTGGTGCTCCACAGATTACAAGTCCAGTGTCTGCTGGGTGTGAAAAAAGGAAAGGGAATTTCTTCCTGATGTCTAACCTAAATCTCCCCTCTTTCAGTTTAAAACCATCACTCCTTGTCCTCTCACTCCCTGCCCTTGTCCAAACACCCCTCCCCCCCCCCAGCTTTCCTGGAGCCCCTTCAGGCACTGGAAGGTGCTCTAAGGTCTCCCTGAAGCCTTCTCTTCTCCAGGCTAAAACAGCCCCAACTCCCTCAGCCTGCCTCCATAGCAGAGCTGCTCCAGCCCTTGGATCATCTTCATGGCCATCCTCTGAACCCTCTCCAACACCTTCATGTCTCTCCTGGGCTGACGGCTCCAGAGCTGGACACAGCACTCCAAGTGAGGTCTGACCAGAGCAGAGCAGAGGGGCAGAATCCCCTCCTGGCCCTGCTGGCCCCACTTCTTTTGATGCAGCCCAGGACACAATTGCCCCTCTGGGCTCCAGCACACACTGGCAGCTCATGTCCAGCTTATCTTCTCCCACCCCAAGTCCTTCTCCTCAGGGCTGCTCTCCAGCCATTCTCTCCCCAGCCTGGATTTGTGCCTGGGGTTGTGCCAACCCAAGTGCAGGAACCTTGCACTTGGCCTTGTTGAACTTCAAGAAGTTGGCATTGACCCACCTCTCCAGCCTGTCAAGGTCCCTCTGGTGGCCTCCCTTCCCACTGGGGTGTCAACCACTCCACACATCTTAGGATCATCAGGAAGCTTGCTGAGGAGTCACTCAATCCTACTGTCCATGTATCCAACAAAGATGTTTAAACAGCACTGGTCTCAATACTGACCCCTGAGGGACACCACACGTCACTTGCCTCCACTGGGACACTGAACCATTGACCACAACTCTCTGGGTGGGGCCCTCCAGCCAATTACTGATCCACCAAGTGGTCCATCTGTTAAATCCACGTAGTCTCAGTTTGCAGACCAGGTAGATGAGGTCAGTTGCTCTGCCATCATCCACCATCTCTGTAGCCTTGTCAGTTGGTCAGGCATGACTTGTCCTTAGTGAAGCCATGTTGGCTGTCACCAATCAACTTCTTATTTCCCATGTGCCTTAGCAGATTTTCCAGGAGGATCTGCTCCGTGATCTTGCTGGGCAGAGGTGAGACTGACTGGCCTGTAGTTCCTGGGTCTTCCTTTTTCCCCTTTTTAAAAAGAGGGGCTGTGGGACCTTCTTCCAATTGGCGAGAACCTCCCCAGAGTGGTCTTCTAAATCCTGACTGTTCATTATTAAACAGTATAAATTAAATATAAGTGTTTGATACAGACACAGCATCTCAGAGAACTGCAAGATTACAATCCCCAAAGCTTCATCCTCTCACCGCTGAAAGACCTGTCAGGAAGATGCAACTTTTATATTCTGGCAGAGTCAACTACAGGGCAACGTGTGCTGGTACTTCTCAGTTAGCAGATGTTTGTAACCCTGATGGACTATCCTGGTTCCTTCAGAATGGGGAACCAGGACTGGTGCCAGTTAAATTACAGGCTCTGAACCCTTCAGCCCAGTCTTGTGCTCTGCAGCACCTGCCAGCCCAGTGTGCAGCCTGCAGGGAGGAATCTCCTTTGGTCCTCATAGGAAGTACCTACCGCCAGCAGCCAATCTCCAGAACACTTTTCAGCACCTGTTTTTTCTGGAATCTAAGGCTGCCAGTTTTTAGAGGTGTTCTCTTAGTACCCACAACGTCAGTCATGATTTGATAGGAAAGCCTAATACGCCTTCATGGCTGAAAATTATTTACCAGCTTTAAGTTGGGCGATTCCCCACATCAACACTGTATCTGTTATCTTGTTTTTGAGGCCATGGTCTCTAAACTCTAAATCTGAAAAAATCTGATATGGGAACACTGCTGTTCCAGTTGGCCTGGCTTGCAAAAAGTAGTAAGTGTCTCCTTCAGTTCTGGCCTGGGGGGTGGCTGTGCACCCAACACGTCCACAGGAGGAATTGGAGCTGTACTGTGAGAACCAGCCTGTGGCGGTTAAGACACGGACTCCAAGGTGAGAAGCAATAAAATCGTTTATTATGAGAAAAATGCTCCCTTATATACTTTTACAATGAGAACTGAGAATAAGCAATCCAAGTACAGAGAATGTAAATAGCACTCACACCTGCTCCTTGGCACATACACAGACCTTGGGTTCCCAGGATGTAGCCAATCGCACACCAAACGCACGATAAACAGTGTTCTGATTTTTGTCAACATTCACAGTGCTGCTCACAGCAAGCCCTGGCCCTTAACTGTCTCATATTGTTTTATCTACTTCTTTACACATAGAGGAGGCCCTTTTTCTTTTCCCGTGGCTATTCTCCACTCCAGCCCACATGCAATTTGATTTTTGATGCACCTGTACATCACCCATGGGGAAGGATGTCCATCCAGTAGGATGGGTGTCTGTTTTCTCTGGAGCTATGGAATGAAGTCTGGTTTTAATTCATCTTCTTGCAGGACTGCAGCTCACTCCTGCAGCTGTGGTCCAGGTAGGACACTCCAGCCCACAGACAGTGAGACACGAACAAGAGTATCTTCTGCAGGGAATGTGCTCTGTGTTTGAAAGATGAAATATTACCACTGGGAAATCAATAACATTAAGCATCATCATCATTCTTGAAGGATTACCTTTCTGTGGGATTGTCTGTCTGTCTCCTGTATGGCTCTGGAATTTTGGTTGCCTTGAAATTTAGCTCGGGGGCATTGTCATTAAACCTTGATATTTGAAGTAATTAATGAGCAAGCTTCACATTAGAGCATAGTCTCAAAGGAAATGAAATAACTTTGTTAATTTAAAAGTGTCAAAGTTCCTGTAAGCGTGTGGTTTGTACTGCTGGGAACAAGCTCTTCAGAAGTACCACTGGAGCTCCAGTAATCTCAGTTGTGGCCCTTCTCTAAGGAGGGATCCGATTCCCACTGTAGGAAACTGAGGGCAGGAGTTAGTATTCCCCATCAGCTTACATCACCACCTCTGTCCCTTCAACCCCAGGGCCTGGGAAGGTCCAGGAATCCCAGGCTCTGAGCATCTCCAGGAGCTGTCTAGGAAGGGGAAGATTCCAAACCACTGCTTAATATTTCAGCTGGAAATGGGATCTTATTTACATGTATAAATAACCAGAATGTGTTTCTTTCTATCAGTGCCTCTGGGAGGCTGTTCATCCTCACATACAGATTCAGAAAGGTAAAGAATGATCAAGTGGTTTAGCCCAAAAGCCTCCAGGAGAGTAGCACAGTCACCTGTCACCCATCAACAGCAGGTGAGTGGGGACACAGGTCAGGATTCCCACCGTATTACTGCTTGAGCAGTGTTGAAAAGGCAACAGAGTAAATACCAAGCCTTTTAAATGAAGAGGTCAGGACTGGAAGCATCTCTGACACTCTGGTGACTACTCATCCCCTACAAAGTCACGAGCATTTTGTGGAGGACTCTTTTATCAGTCTCTTGGTGATAAGCGCTTTTGCCGAGCTTGAAAAGTGGTTCAGAAAACCAAGCTTCTGAGGCCAAGAAATCAGAAGCCAAATAAATGTTCTCATATTTCAAGTACTTAGTGCTCATGAAAGGCAGACTCAAGTTGCATGTTATGGTCCCTCAGCTGCTCCTGGTCAGGCTTGTGCTCCAGACCCTTCCCAGCTCTGTTGCCCTTCTCTGGACACACTCCAGCCCCTCAATGTCCTTTTTGTGGTGAGTGGCCCAGAACTGCACCAACCATGCACTGGGATCAATTTATCAACCTTCCTCCTGTTTTTCTGTGCTCTGTGGACAGACAGTCCAGAAGCCCTCACTTCACTCAGGTGTGACAAGGGGAAGCCTGGCCAGCTGCGTTCCTTCCCTCAACGTGCTTCTGCAAGTTGGGTCACAGTAGCAGCCATCCTGGTCACAGCCAGAACCTCTCCTTTGTGTACTCTCATAGCTTCACATGAAGCAGCAAGGATTTTGAAGTTGGCTCTAGCTGCCTACAGATCCCAACCTAAGCTGGGTGCCTTGTGCCCATCTAGACCCAAGGACTCATCTTTGCACTGCACATTAGGTAGCCAGTGGTTTTAAATGCTCATGTGAGTTCTGGAGAGAGGAGTCCTGTTGCAAAATAACACTCAAGCTTGGAGAACTGATTAGATAAGCCCTGCAGCACGCTGGTATTGGCAGTGCTGGGTGGACAGGTCCCTGTTGCATTAGCAGCTCAAGTGCTTGTTGTTCTTGACCTCCTGCCCATGCTGACAACCTGCTACCTCGGGTTCAAAGTAAGCTTTGGATTAAGCCAGAAATGTCAGTGGTTAGAAGAGAGACCTTAATCTGACCTTTGAAGAAAATGTTTAGTTTCAGAGGGAGTAGGAAACCGGCTGGGAAACAGTGTGGGTTTAGGTAGAAGGTAAAGTGCACTTTGAGGAAAAGGGCACTGCAGCAAATGTGGACAGGGTGTGGCAGCCTCTGTCCCTACTACAAAGGATCCAGCACCCAGGGGGTAGAGTTATTCATAGCAATATCTGTGCACCGTGCCTTGGCCAGTCTTCTGTCATGGGCCATTAATTGTGACCTTGCTCTGCAGTGTATTCATGGCTTTGTGACTTCCAGGTACTGCTCCGGGGAAGCCCTGGGAAACCACTAGTGCCCCAATCCAAGGCAAGGACTGGAGTAGTAAGGAGAATTTGTGTGCTCCTGATCTTTGTTGTTTAGACCAATGTGATGGAACCACCAGAAAAACAGGTTAACAAAGCTGGAAAAAAAACATACTTGGGACAGAGGTCTTGGCTGACCAGCTTGGTTTTGCTGTGGGAACAGTGCTACAGACTGGTGGCCTGAGAGAAGCTGTGAATCTCAAGGCTTTCTTTCCCCTTTTGAATTTCTTTTAACCAAAGTTCCACTTTAATATGAAGCAAATCTGTCAGTGAAGTCCCAGTAGTGCTAGATCCTTCACACTCATTCAACTACACCTCACCTGCTCTTGTACCGAGCCAGGCAAAGACATGATCACACAGGACAGTGTGCCAGATTCTTGATCTTTTCTTTTCCAGTATCTAATTGCCACCCCACTGAAGATATTCCACTCTGAAATGTTTACTGCTAGACTATCTCAGGTATGGAAGATTGACATTAAGATGGAATCTGCCAACAAACATAAATCTATCAGGGCTCTGATCACAGAGCGCTTGCTAGTGTTATTTTAGTGATGTTTAACACTTAAAGCACAAAGATTGCTGTTTTAGACTGACAGTTAAAATTGCTCACTTTGGTTTTCTGGCCTGACTAATAGAGGCCAGATCCTAAAGGATCTGCTTCAGGCTGGGATGGTGGTGCAATTCCTGTTGTGTTGCAAAGAGCATCCTTTTTTGTCACAAAAACCATCATCCCTTGTTTGTAAGTCCATCAGGAAGCCACCCCCTTAGTCTCTGGAGGCTTTACCTAATATCTAGAGCCAACAGAGAGGTGAGAAAACATCAATCAGCTCTTTGAGCTATTTATACCTGAACTTCCAGTTTCAGTGGGTGAGGTCTGAGTCAGGAGGGTTTTGTGAGCAGCCCAGTCAGGGTGGACTAGGTCACCCCATCCACACTGAGCCTGCCCTGATTCAAAACCTGATTCTACCCCCATTGTCTGGGGGCAGAATCCCTCAGTGTTTGATCTGTCAAACACCAATGAATCCTGAGTGCAAAACCTGGGACCATCTCTAATCCTTCCCATCCCTTCCAGCCCTTAAAAAATTTCAAACTCTTTGAATTCCCACAATGCCTGTAAATTTGGCCACTCTTGGCTCTGTAGGAAGGGAAAGACCCTCTCTTTCCTTTTTCTGTGCTAGCCTGATAAGATTTAAGTATTAATGGGGGTTTTAAGAGTTTTCTTATGAAGTGCACAGACATAGAGTCCCTTGGCACAGGCACATTTCAGAAATAAATTGCGTCATCATCCTAAGAATAGAAAAGCTAATTCAGTAGGATCTGTGCTCCAGTTAAGGTCATGCACATCCCTTAGGGAATGGTGTTACCCACTGACCAGACTTCTGCTAGAACTGCTGTTTGTTTTTCCTGACAGATCTCACTGTCCTCCCTGTGGAAATAGTTTTTTGATGGCTGCTACTGTGATGTGCAGCAACCCCACATGAACGGGATCAGCCTGGTCCTGGGCCCTCCTCTAATGGAGCTGCTGTTTTTCCTGGATTATACTTCATTCACTGCCAGAAAGACTCAGCCTGGAGACTATTTGTCCTTTGACCTGCCCAGAACCTAGTTGCCCTCTAGTTTCTGCCTTCCTTTCTACACAACACTTAGCTGGCAATACAACCCCAGCTTTGAAGTACCTTATCCATATTATGGAAGAATCCACTGAAGCTGTAAAACTCCTGTCTGGCTACGGAGAGGCAAAAAAAAGTAATTACAGGTGGATTTCTGTCCATAGTGAAGCTGAGGGAGTCAAGCAGAGTTGTGGGAGCTGCAAGGATCTGTCTTGGTCACTTCTGATATGTAAGTGTCTGAAGGGTGGCTCCCACTGACATGTGTCAAATGGCAAACTGGCAAATCTGAGCTGCAAGATGGGTTTATCCTGGATCAGCTATTTTCACCATTGCTATAGAGTGGAACAAAGGTCTCCTCAGACACTTCCTGTTCCGCATGGGCTTAATACTTGCCCTCTCTTTTTCTTTGCTATCGTCTGTTCTTATTGGGAGGGAAGGAATTTAATGTGGGACAGGACTGTGAGGGATTTTAAGGGTTCACTGATTCCAGTATCCTACAAAAGGTACTGAGCCAATGCACAAAGTTGGTCTCGGGTCACTTGGTGCCCTCTTATAAGTAAGCTCAGATCTCCTGTGCAACAGCTCTACTTGCCTGGGTTGGTGTTTTAATGTGGTCAATAGAGTTTTATCAGATGTTTTTGCTTGTTACATCTTCCTTGGTAGCAGGAACAATCCAGCAAATAATATAAATGGTGAAGCACCAGGAGACATACAGCCAAGGTGATCACTTGTTTGGCCGGGTCTTCTCCTGCACAAGGGGGGCTTTGTGCAAGCCCACTGAAGGGCTGTGCCCAGCTTGCTGTGGGCAGAGCCGGTGGCAAGGCTGGGGCTTTGTCTCCCTTCAGAATCAGGCTGACTTCATTAACCACTGTGGTGCCCATAACTGCACACAGTGCTCAAGCTGTGGCCTCACCAGGGCCAAATACAGGGGCACGATCACCTCCCGACTCCTGCTGGACACATGGGTTTTGATACAGGCCAAGATGCCGTTGGCCTTCTTGGCACACTGCTGGTTCATGTTCAGCCTGTCATCCACCAGTACTCCCAGATCCTTTTCCACCGGGCTGCTTTCCAGCCTCTCTTCCCCAAGCCTGTAGCGTTGCTTGGGGCTATTGTGACCAAAGTGCAGGACCTGGCACTTGGTCCTGTTAAACCTCATCTCATTGACCTCAGCCCATCAATCTAACCTCTCCAGATCTCTCTGCAGAGCCTTACTATCCTCCAGCAGATCAACACTCCCGCTTACTTTAGCATCATCTGCAAACTTGCTGAGGATGCCCTCGATCCCTCATCCAGATCATTGGTAAAGATATTAAACAGAACTGACCCCAATACTGAGCCCTGGGGACACCACTGGTGACTGGCCACCAGCTGGATTCAACTCAGTTTATCACAACACTCTGTGCCTGGCCACCCAGCTAGTTTTTAATCCACTGAAAAGTCGACTTGTCTGTGCCATTGGCTGCAAGTTTCTCAAGGAGAATGTTGTGGGAGATGGTGCCAAAGGCCATACTAAAATCCAGGCAGACAATATCCACAGCCTTTCCCTCACCCACTAGTTGGGTCACCTGGTCATAGAAGGAAATCATGTTGGTCAAGCAGAACCTGCCTTTCATGAACCCATCCTAGCTGGGCCTGATCTCACCATTATCCTGCACTTGCCACGTGAGTGCACCCAAGATGAGCTTCTCCATGATCTTCCTGGTACCGAGGTCAGGCTGACAGATCTGACCTGTAGTTCCCCAGATCCTCCTTTTGGCCCTTCATGTAGATGGGTGTCAACACTGGAAAGCCTCCAATCGTCTGGCACCTCCCTTGTTAACCAGGACTGCTGAAAGGTCTTGGCAAGCTCCTCTGCCAGCTCTATCAGCACTCTCAAGTGAATCCCATCTAGCCCCACAGACTTGTGAGTGTCCAGGTGCCACAACAGGTAATTAACTGCTTCCTCTTGGATGATGGGGAGTTGCTGTTGCTCTCCATCCCTGTCAAGAGGTTGAATACCCTGAGGGTAATGATCAAGAGGCTGTGACCTGCCCTCCTCTCCTCCCAGTGAAGTCCACAGCCACTGAGAGCCATGGCACGAGGGACACGGGTAAGGCACAACCCTGTCCTTTTTGTCTCTCACAAGTGTGATGCTGCCAGCCCCACCATGTGCCAGGTTAGAGGGACTGAGAACTGGGTCCCAAAAGGCATTTCAGTGAGGGCAGCATGAGGTGCTATGGACCTGTCCTGGTTTCCCTAGGACAGGAGCACAGGCCAGCCATGAAGGACAAGCCATTAGTAGCCCCAGACAGCCAGAAGCTCCAGTAAGGGCAGCTGCCCCAAGCTGAGTGACTAGGTTGTCCCAGCCCACTCACCTCATGGTCATTATAAAGCGGGAGGTATGCTGGGGAGAGTCCCCTTTCTGGGGCTTCTCCCTCTTGGCCTGCTGCTCCCTCTGCTTCTCCTGAGGACTAGGCAGAGTATGAGCTTATAGACTTCAGCTGGTGTTTATATTCACAGAATCACAGAATGTTTGGGGTTGGAAGGGATCTCTGAAGATCAACAGGTCAACCCCCCTGCCAGAGCAGGACCAAAACTAGGGCAGATCACTCAGAAAGGCATCCAGACAGGTCTTGAAAGTCTCCAGAGAAGGAGACTCCACCACCTCTCTGGGCAGCCTGTCCCAGGGCTCTGTCAGCTTCACAGGAAAGAAGTTCTTCCTCATGTTCAGGTGGAACTTCCTGGGCTCGAGTGTGAATCCATTGCCCCTTGTCCTGTCACAGGGCACAAGTGACAAGAGGTTGTCCCTGCCTTCTTGCTGCCCTCATTGTACTGATAGACATTCATTAGATCCCCCCTCAGTCTTCTCCTCTCCAGACCAAAAAGCCACAGGTCTCTCAGCCTCTCCTCATAAGGCAGGTGTTCCAGTCCCTTCCTCATCCTCAGAGCCTCTGTTGGACTCTCTCCAGTAGATCCCTGTCCCTCTTGAACTGGGGAGCCCAGAACTGGACACAATACTCCAAGTGAGGTCTCACCAGGGCTGAGTGGAGGGGGAGGAGAACCTCCCTAGACCTGTTGGACACACTCCTCATGCACCCCAAGATTCCATTGGCCTTCTTGGCCACAAGGGCACATTGTTGTCCCATGGATAACTTATTCCACTAGGACTCCAAGAGGACAGTTCCTGCAAACATGTCAGGTTTGATCACCAAAGGATACTGCTTGGGTGATGGAGGGAGGGGAAGCACCCAAAGCAGAGCTGGCTGACCCAGCAGGGCCTGCACAGTGGCCAGGCAGCAGAGCCTGGTGGAAGCCAGCACATGCTGGAACAGACCAAAGAGATGGTCTCACAACAGAGCTATGGGTTTCTTTATAATTTCATGCAGAAGGGGATTCATCTCACTGCAGCTTGCAGGGTGCTACATTCACCCACTTCACAGCAAACTTCCCCACCGGGTTGGCTCCTTCTGCAGCTTCCACTGCCCGCCTTGCAGCACCAGACAGCCTAGTACTGGTTACCATACATGTTGACCTGGTTCCATGCTCTGCGGTAGCTTTGCAAGGACATCTGCAAGAGGAGGAAGGAGAAGGCCTTAATATGTTCAGACAGCAGTGATATGTTGTGGAGGAAGCTGCAAGGCTGGAATCTATCCTGGCCTGAGCTGCTGTATATGCTGCCCTTTCATTCCCCCTGCTCCCACCTGAGATGGGTGCTTCCTGAGGCACACTGAGGAGAGCTCCTGCAGGTCTACACCAGCTTTGATTTCTCCCCTGAATGCCACAGGAAGCCTGGAAACTACACACAACAGCACTGTAGAGAAACCTACAGCCCCTTGGATGGCAGCAGGCACGTTGGACATGCCCTGTTGCAGAGGGTCTAGCAAAGAAAAGCAGCTTTTAACTTCACTCTTAACCCAGGGACAACTACAGGTTTCTTCTTTAACCCCCTGAGCCCTCACTGCTCTCCAGAGGCTGCAGGACTCTGGGCATACCGGCACGGACAGGGTGCAAACCAGAGCCTGGGTCTCCTAGTCAAGGAGAGCAGCTGGGTGAGAAGACATCTGCCAGGGCAAAGGCCGGTCTGCAGGCAGGCTGCCCACTAGCTCTGCTGTAGCCACACCCCTATTTCTGAACTCACAGCACTGGTGGGTGCTGATGGGTGAAGCCCAAATCCACACAGTTTTGACCTCTGAGAAAGGCTGGACCATATAAGCCCTGTCTATTGCAGACTGGGATGCTGGGCAGGTGCAAGCCCAGAACCTTCCCTAGCCACAGCCTATCTCTGTTCCAAGACGAGCAGGGTGTCACGGTACAGCACCACACTCTGTCCCATCCAGCCTATCCACTTATCTCCCCACAGTGTTCTGCACACAGACACCCTGCATGGGACAGGCACACAGACATGTCCTGCTACCTCCAGGTTTTTACTGTGCTCCTCTGTGTTACCTCTCCAGATCCTCCCAAGCTGCAGGAGAGGCAGGAGGAGAATCAAAGATATTCCTGCAACTTTGCCATGAACTCCTGTCTTGACTAGCCTTTCCTTAGAAAGGAAGAATCCAGATACAAGTAAGAAACATTTTAGACCATCAAGGAGTACTAGAAACACTAAGGAGCCATCAAAGGTGCTGGGAAATCACAGAATGTCAGAAGTTGGAAGGGACCTCTGAAGATCATCAAGTTCAACCCCCCTGCCAGAGCAGGACCAAAACTAGGGGAGGTCGCTCAGAAAGGCATCCAGACAGGTCTGGAAAGTCTCCAGAGGAGACTCCACAACCTCTCTGGGCAGCCTGTCTCAGGGTTCTGTCTCCCTCACAGGAAAGTTCTTCCTCATGTTGAGGTGGAACTTACTGTGCTCCAGTTTTAATCCATTGCCCGTTGTCTTACCACAGGGCACAAGTGAAAAGAGGTTGTCAAGGCCTGTGCAGGGAAAGGCCTGTGCAGGTTACATATGCAAGGATGGAAATGTATTGGGCTGTCACATGTCCCCTTCTCCTTACAGCCTGGTGGTGCTTCCTGTCCAATGACAAGTTCTGTTCTTGCCTTGGCTTCCCTTCTGAGCTCAGCTATTAAAACCCAGCCTCTGCCCTCGGGGTAGAGAGCAATCACCAGTCTGTAAAGAGGAAGAGCCTCTGGCTCTGCACAGTCCTGGTGAAACAGAAGCACAAGAACCCTCACAGGACTTCCCAGTGGGTGGAAGCCAGCACCCGCTCCTCAGGGTGTCTGCAGGTGGGTGCACAGCCCCAGCTCCACTGGCACCCTGCGGGCACACGTCCAGGCTTGTGCACATCCAGCCTGGTCTCTCTCACCTTGGCAACAGCCTCCTTCCTCTGCCAAGTTTTGAGGCTGCTCTTGAGGTCGGTAACATCCATCTTCTGCTGCAGGTAATTCAGCACAGGGGGCGCTCTGTGGTCTGAGAGCTGCTTCTGCAGCTGCCAGTTCACACTCTCAGCTTGGGCTTGTTGCTGCCAGAAGAATAAGGACAGAGGGCTGGGAGATCCCAGGGAAAATTCCTGCTGCTAGCTCGTAGCCAGTCTGCCAGGGAAGCAGGCAGGCAGCATAAATAAAACCCCTGACACTGTGGGGGACAGTGGAATGCATCCATCAGTGCCTCCACCCCTGCCAGCAGCACTGCTAAGGAGCCCCCTGAACCCACTTCTTAAAGCAGTGGTGTCCCCACGAGGCTATGTCCCCCCAGCCTGGTATGACAGCAATGTCACTTCTCCCTGGGGAGGACACTGCTGATGAAAAGTTCAAGGAAACAGAATTTCAAGATGCCACCAGCAGGTCCCTGTGGACCAGGGCCACAATCCACACCATGGCCTGTTCTGCAAACCTGCTCATGCTTACTGACACCAGCAGGAGCCCCAAGACTTACTCAGATCCAGAAAGGCATACAGTTAGCCAGCTCACTGCCAGGCCTCAAATGGGCATCAGTATCCAACACACCACAAAAGAACCTCAAAAGAGTCTTCCCAACTGAAACCTCAAAGCCTCCTAAGTCACTCTTACCTCCTCCACCAGAGCAGCTTCTCTTTCAGTTTTCTCCAGCAGCTGCTTCCTCTGGGAGATGTCTTTCATCAGAGTTGTGGATGTTTCCACAGCATCCTGCAGCTTCCCCTGGAACAGGAGAGCAGAACATCAGTGGGCACAGCAGCAGCTCCCAGCCACCTTCCAAGACATCCCTCTATTCCTTCATCTTGGTCTCAGCAGGTGGTGTGGGAGCTCTGCTCCTAAGGGAGCACCCTGGCACAGAGCAGAAAGCAGCATCATGTCCTGGTCTCTCAGTTACTGCTTTGTGCTGTCCCCTGTGTCACACTGCAGCACAGCCCACAGCAGAGCAGCCAGGGTCTAGGGCTGAGCCTAATGAAACTGAGGGAGAGGGGCGACACACCCAGCTGAGAAGCACCTTCTCCCATAAGAGAAGATGCTGCAGCTCAGGACTTTGTTTCATATGTCACAAGTCATGTTCAACATGTATTCTCCTGTGCAAGTCAGCACCAAAGCTCTTTCCTACTGCAGGATTCCCCTGGGGTGTGAAACAACCTTGCTGCAAAGCATGAAGCCCATCGTCAGGCTGCACCCAAACATGAATGATGTCATCACTGCTTTTGGTGTCAGGCAACCCCCCAACCCAACTACTATGTCAGTGGGGAGGCAGAGGGGGTTCAGCATCCTCTGACTGGCAGAGGGAATGATGCAAGAGCTCATGTGTGACCCTCAGAAACAGAGGAAAGGCAAAACAGAGGTGGTGGGAGGTTCACTCACTTTATAGAACTTGAGGACTTGGACAGTCTTTGCTGAGGTAATTTTTAACTGCAGCAGCTCCTGGTTCTTCTCACCCATCTTCTTCTGGTACTGGGCATTCCTAACCTGTAGCTGCTGCAAACGGACCTCACAGGGTGTTTCTCCCACCTGCTCCTTCTGCAAAGACCAAGGAAGCAGAGCTGTAGGTTGCTGACCAAAGCTGATCCCAACTAAGAGAGCTTTGCAGACCTAAAAAAGAGGGTCTTCATCCTGGCTGCAAACCTGGGGCTCAGGGAGAAGCCCAAGAGACAGCATGCCACTGAGCCTGTGCTGTGTGTCCATCTTAGAGGGTCCAAGCAGTGCAGACAGGTCCCCTCTGGCAAGGCTCCTGCCATGCCAGCAGCAGCCAGTTCCCAGGGAACTGCTTGGATTCACTGAACCCAGGCAGTGCCCTCTGGTAGAGCCCAGGAGCAGAGGAGGAAGGGGAGGAGGAAGGCCATGTGTCTCTGCAGAGAGCAGGCCCTGCATCTGCACTGGGTTGTGCTCCTTTTGTCCTTCAAGGAGCCACCTAGTCCCTGCTTCTCTTCAACTGCTGCACACACCTGCCTGAGCTGCTTCTGAAGCTTCTTCTTGTAACCCTTCAGCAAGTAATTTTTTAAGCGCAACTTCTCTCTCAGCAGATCCTGAAGAAAGACAGCAGGTTATAGTGGAACAGCAAAGCCTGGGAGGAGAAAGAGCCCCCAGACTCCACTCCTTAGGTGTGGTTCCCACCCATTTCACCACTGCAGCCTTCACTGCTGGCTTAGAGAGGAGCCCAGGGAGAAATGCTGCACACATAGGGGCATGGCCATGAGCTTCCCAAGGGCGACGTGCTCATAGCTGCAGCTCTGCAGCATGTGGAGCACTGGGCCAGTCACTGGCTGACAGCATGGCAAGGGCTGTCTAAAGAGACTTGCCAGACAGTCTGAAAATGTGATGTAGACACACAAGACTACAGGAACTAGGGATTTTCCCCAACCACATAACTGTCAGATGACAGACCAGCCTCAAAATTGTCCCACTCTGCTCTGCATTGGTGCGGCCTCACCTTAAGCACTGCCTGCAGTTTTGGGCATCACAATATCAAAAGGACATCAAGCTATTGGAGAGTGTCCAAAGGAGAGGGATGGAGAAGGGTCTGGATGGAATGACTTATGAGGAGCAGCTAAGGACACTTGGATTATTCAGCTTGGAGAAAAGGAGGCTGAGGGGTGACCTCACTGCAGTCTATGGCTTCCTCACCAGGGGAAGAGATGAGGCAGGTCCTGATCTCTTCACCCCCGTGACCAGTGACAGGGCTGGGGGAAATGGCAGGAGGCTGAATCAGGGGAGGTTTAGGTTGGATATCAGGAAAAGGTTTTTCACCCAGAGGGTGCTTGAGCACTGGAACAAGCTCCCCAGGGCAGTGGTCTCAGCACCAGGCCTGCCTGAGTTCAAGAAGTATTTGGTGATGCTCTCAGGCACATGGTGTGATTCTTGGGGTGCCCTACACAGGGACAGGAGTTGGACTCAATGATCCTGATGGGTCCCTTCCAACTCAGCATGTTCTGTGATTCTATGAAAATTTGCCATGATACACTGACCCTCTGGCGGTTCTTCTCCTCCATGTATCCCAGCAGCTTCTGAGAATCTATGATACTCCCTCTCTTGCAGGAAATTACGCTGATGATGTCATTCTCAAAGTCTTTGATGGCTTGCTTAACATCAGTCCACCAAACATCTGCTTCTTCTGTGACTGCCTGTAGAAATAAGGTCACACAAAAGTCAAGAGGTGCTAACTTCCCTTATTCAAACAGCTCTGGGAACAGAGAACACCAGGAAGGACCAGGCATACTCTCTGCAGTGTTACTAGCATTTCTCCTGTGGGAGCAGTGAGTGTCACCATGTGTAACGCAGGGCACATGGCACAGGCTCACACAGCACTGCTACTTCACTGGCTGAAAAAGAACAAGAAAAAACATCTCTCATATACCTGAGCCTCAACATCTGTCACTCCATCCTGACCTACAAACATGGCCAGTCTGACCCAGCCAACACAAGACAAATTACCACCCTTTGTGTACTGGATATGCCCTGTGGCCACATGAGAGGGACTAGCTGCCTGCTTCACCTCCCAAATGGAGAGGTTTCTCCTTCCCCAAAAGCTCCTGAGCATCTTGGCTAGGCCAGCACAGGACAAGCAAGGATGGTGATGGAGCCACAAGGAGCCTGCAGCAGGAATGTAGGCTCAGAGACTTGAAATATGCTCTAAAGAAATCCCAGAGACAGTAGAAAGGCAGACACCAGAGAGGACTGCATGGAGCCAAATCAGGAAGCTTCTGGGAGCTGCTAGAATGGAAAATACATCTGGCACAAAAGGGCTCACCTTCAAAAGCTAACACAAAGGAGATTTTTCTTTCAAGCATTGACTCCATCTCACACAACAGATCTGAGCTTCTCTACCTAAAAATCTGCCCCTCACCTGTATTATTAATTAGTTCCTGCCATTAGAAGATCCATATTTAGATACTAGTCACCTCTAATCTCTGTTGGTATACTTGCCTTCAAGGAATGGGTGAGGTGGGAGGAGAGTTCTGCTGCCGTTGCTCAACTCAGGACCACTCATAGCAATGTTCTGCTATGAACAGCCCTCACCAAGCAGGGCTGTCTCACTGCCTGAGGGATGGCAGTAACAAATACTATAACAAGTAGCAAGTTCCAAGCAAAGTAAGAAGACTGACATAGTGGTGATTCCAAGGGTCCTGGGGAGCCATACCTGGAGGCTCTGCAAGGTCTGCTCCGAGTCCTCCTTCATCCTCTGAATCTCATTCTCCACCTCACTCAGCTCCCACTGAGCCAGCTCACATTTCTGCTCCACTGTCAGGCCTACAAGACAGTCTGTTACACTGTGAAGCTTGGATTTGTACCTGCCAGTTGTCTGCAACAAACAAGAAACAACACAGGTGCCCTTAGAAAGCCAGCACTGGCCTGTATTCAAAAAGAAAACCATGTCAATGGTCATGTTAGTGGGATTCCAGCTAGGGCAAGGAGACCTCTCCAGAGCAGAGGTAGCTCAGGGCCACACCCAGGCTGACCCCATCATGTCCTCTCATCCACCCACAAAACCCTCCGATGCAAGCACTTGCAGTTCAATTCAACAGGCAAATCCAGGGCTAGAGGTTAAAGCCAATGTGACAGATTGGTGTGGACTGCTAGAATACCTCTCTGTAGCAAAGATGCCAGTTGTTGTGTAGGACAGATGGGGTCTTCTACCACTGGCTGGGGTCAGACACCCTGAGCAGCACCATGGGTAGCTGGAGTGTGATCCTGGAAGAGCTGACACCGCTTTGAGGCAATTCCAGGTGCTGTGGGGAGGCACTGGAGTCACACACTGCTTTGCAGAGTGCAAGTGACCTCTTGGCCAGAGGCAAAGCTTCTAAGGGCTCAGTCTGGGCCTAACCAGAGAGCTGCTAATTTGGGCTAAAAACCAGGGCAGAATGCTGGCTGAAAGGAGCTCCACCACAAAGAGTCTAGAAGCTTCTGTTTATTCTGTCTCTGGTGAGGCAAAAAGGCACCTTTCAGGCCAGGAGGTAAAAATCTAATCCAAAAGGCTGTTCACAGCCTCAATGATATGGAGAGGAACACACACCCAGCTAAGGTACAGGGTAGGGATGCACATAAGTTTGAGCCCACAAGAACTTCCCCAGGGGGAGGTAAGGAGCACTGTCCCATCACAGACCTGCCAAGTCTCCTGCTTGCTTGGCATTAGTCTCCCTGTTAATTTAACTTCTACTTCAAATTATGCTGGGGGATGTTAACTTGTTCCAGATCTCCCCAGCACTCCTGCCCACGAGGACACTGCTATCACACCAGGAGAGGACATCAGCTGGAGGAGAAATGACTTAGCAGCTTGGCCTTTACATTGAGCGCAGGGGTGGCAAGGCAGCCCCAGCTCTTAAACCTACAGGGCCAGCAGCACCTTTTTGGAAGCTGGTGTCTAGGTGAAGAGCTCATCCCTGTGAAGCCCAAGTACAGAGGGGCTGCAGGGGGGGATTCTTCACATTTCAAACCGGGGAGCTTGCCTGTGGACCTCCCGTCAGCCGAGCACTAAGAGCGGGAGGTCAGAGGGGCTGCAGAGGGAGGCAGGGTCCTGGCTGTGCAGCCCGGCGGCAGCCTGACCCAACCCCCCCGGCCGCGAGGGGCACAGCTGCTGCCCCGGCTCCGGGGCCGTACCTGTGTCAGCTCCTCTGCGGCGTCCTGCGGCTCCGCCTGGTGCCGGAGCGCCGGGGCGCACGGCTCCATCGTACGGTACCATTTCTCGAACAGCTCCACCTCCGTCTGCAGGAGCGCGCTGGCGTGGCTGCCAAGAGGAGGGGTGGGCTGAGCCGGACGGGGAGGGCGCAGGGCACAGCAGCGGAGCCCGGAGCGGCGGGAGCGCCGGGCCCGCCCGCCCGCGAGGCGGGGGCTGGGCCAGACCCGCTGCGTCCCGGGCCCGCGGAGCCGGCAGAGACTTGGGCACCGGGACCTGCCCGGAGCGGGCGGCTTGGCTCCAGACCCCGAGCTCGGCGAGGGGTTCCCGTAGCCCAACCGCACTAGCGGGGCCTGCGGGGATGGTGCCCGGGCTCCACCGGGCGGGCACCCTGCCCCGCCCCGCCCGGCCCCCCCAGCCCGGCCCCCGCGGGGCTCGGCGGGCTCCGCAGCCCCAGCGGCCCCGCCGCCCGTACCGCGCGTCCCGCAGCTGCGCCCGGAGCTGCGGCAGCGCCTCCGGGCTCCGCTCCGCCATGGCCGCCCCGCGCAACGGGCGCGGCGCGCGGTGCGGGCACGGGGGGGCACGGGCCATGGGGACAGGAGGTGTGCGACGGGGGGGACACGGGCCCAGGGGGATATGGGACGCGGCACATTCGGACACACAGGCGACAGCGGGACACGGGGACACGGGGGGATGAGGGACAGGCAGACACAGGACCTGGGACACGGGATATAGGGACACAGAGAAAGGGAGCATGGGGGGACATGGGGTTGTGGCACAGGGAAATGGGGACACGAACAGGGGGATGGGGGATCCAGAGGCACAAGGACAGGGGGTATGAGGACACAGGGGGACATGGGACACGGGATAAGGACAAGGACAGGGAGTATGGGGGGTCATGGGCATGGGGGCAGGGGGCACGAGATACATGGGCACATGGGAACAGGGGGCACGGGGGGACACGGACACCAGGGACACACGTGTACAGACCCTCATGGGGTCTCATGTCCATGTACATGTACACACATGCACTGACATAAGGTCACAGGTATGCACACACCTTGGGCCTTGCTTTCCTACCCGAGTGGGGACCCGAGGGGGTCCTGCAGGCCCCTGGGACGGACAGGTGCTGCTGGAAGGGTGTGGGGGGAGACAGCCCCCCAGTGACACCACTGGCCCCAGCCTGAGGGGCTGCAGGTCAGCCCCATGCCAGGTGTCTGCTGTGCAAACACATCTGTGGGGTGGGCTGGCCAGAGTGACACGGGGATACAATGCTAAAGGGACAACCCCTCCTTCCAGGGGACTCCTGGGGTGCCCTGGACCTGAAGACTCCTACACTCCCAGAAGCACTTAAGTGCTGCCTCCTTCCAGGCGGGATCAGGCCCATCAGCCAGGCACTCAAGCCTTAGGAGGGGTATGGAGAAAGGTGGGCTCCCAGCTCGCATTTGGGGTGCACCTGCACTATGGCAGGGGGGCTCTGCCTGTGGTGCTGCCATCTTCCTCTTACAGACTCTGCTTTATCATGGTCTGGCTCCAAAACCGGGGTGGGGGGGGGGGTTGGCAGCACCAGGCCTGCAGGCAGCTTTCCCTCAGGCATGCCCAAATGTAGGAGCTTTGTGAGGGTGTGGAGGCTCGTTTCTCAGTGTCCCTGGCTTTGGATCCAGGCTGTGGCACAGCTGTGTGCCCTGGCTGCCCTTGCTGGATGCTCAGAATCAACAGCAGTGGGCAGCATAGCTGAGAATGTCCATCCTTCCCTGAAAATCGGTGATGTGGCTGGTGATGCATCTCCACAGGTTTTCTGGGTTCAGGAATCCAAGCCAACCTAATTATGTAAACAGAAAAAAAAAATCAATGCCCTGGCAATGCTGGTCCTATTTCTGGCCAGAACATGTCTCAGAACTCATCTTCAAAACGCATTTTGAGTCATAACTGCATTGGATCCATGGGAAGAACCATGCTGCTCAGCCTTGTCGGGTGCAGGATCTTCATCACTCACAGAACTCAATGCTAGAAATCACAGAATAATTAAGTCACAGACTGGTTTGAGTTGGAAGGGACCTTAAGGATCATCTAGTTCCAACCCCCTGCCATGGGCAGGGACACCTCCCACCAGAGCAGGTTGCTCCGAGCTCCAACCAACCTGCCCTTGAACACTTCCAGAGATGGGGCAGCCACAGCATCTCCGGGTAACCTGGGTCAGGGTCTCATCATTCTCACAGGAAAAGATTTCTTCCTAATACCTCATTTAAATCTCCCCTCTTTCAGCTTAAAAGCATTCTCTCTCGTCCTATCACTCCAAACCATTGTCCCTCCCCAGCTTTCCTGTAGCCACTTCAGGCACTGGAAGATACTCTAAAGTCTCCTGGGAGCCTTCTCTTCTCCAAGCTAAGTTTTGAGATGAGGAGGACGGGACAGGACAATATGTGACACAGCCTGGAGGTCCTTTTTGCATGCAGGTGGGACAAGGACATCATGGACATGTGGTCAGGAATTAAAACCTGTGTTAAAAGCAGTGCTTGTGTGAACTGGCTGATTAAGACCACAGAAACAATTATAACACCAGCCTCTTGCTGTCTGCACTGCCCCATGTTTTGTGACACTCTGACCTGGGACAGCTAGTATTTCATCATTTAGTAGGATGACAGTCAGCTGAGTGACCCAGGGGAGCCACAGTGGGATGGCACATTGTGCCAGAGGTTTTGCAGCTGTAGGAATGTTGGGTGCAGATTTAAAGAAGTTTGTAGCTCTGTCCAGCTTCACAAAGCTTTTCAGAAGTCAGCAGGAGACTCAACACACGTTGGCCAGATTTGTCCCTTGCCAAATGCCAGCCTTCAGTGCTCTGAAGCACCTTCAGAACAAGAGGGTGTTTTTAATGGCTGGAAACATGTTTTTGCTGACTTTGCTCTGGGAAACAGCTGGACCTTTCTGGTCAGATTTGAAAATAATAATAAAAACAGCTCACTAGCATTTCAGAGAAAGCAGGTAAAGTTTGGCAAACTTCCCTGTAACTGCAAGCAGGGCTTAGGACTTTTTGCTTTGGGAAGTGCCAGGCAGCCTCAGGAAGCAGCAGACGACCCCAGTTCCCACAGGTGTCAGCTGGAGCTGGCAGCACACTAGTGGTGGAGGTGATGACAACCCTGCATACACCGCAAGAAGAAATGATTCTTCTGCAAAATTATAGTCATCTCAATGTTTGAGCACCCATGCCCAAACAGCAGCACCAGCTGGGGCTGTTCAGCCTGGAGAAGAGGAGGCTGAGGGGAGACCTCATCGCCCTCTACAACTACCTCAGAGGGGGTTGTGGAGAGGTGGGTGTTGGGCTCTTCTCCCTGGTGATCAGCGACAGGACAAGAGGATATAGGGTCAAGTTGCTCCAGGGGAGGTTCAGATTGGGTATTAGGAAACATTTATTCATGGAAGGAGTGGTGAGACCTTGGAACAGGCTGCCCAGGGAGGTGGTGGAGGCACCAAAAAAGGGGCAGACATGGTGTTTCATAAGATGGCTTAGTGGTTGGGGGTTGTAGGGTGGATGGTTGGACTTGATGATCTTGAAGGTCTTTTCCAACCTTGACAATTCTATGGTTCTGTGATTTTGCCCTGGTTCAACATGGAGTTTACTGGGAGAGGAGAAGGTCTCAGCTGGGTAGTGGTGCAGCTCCAACTGTCTCACTCTTCAGAAAAAACATACAGCACCACTTTAGATCTTTGAGCCTTTCACAGAAACACAGAATCCCCACTTATGTGGGGAAGAAAAGAACAGTTTCCCACACATGGAGTGTTAGGAGTTGGAAGGGAACTATGAAGATCATCTAATCCAACCCTCCTGCCAGAGCAGGGTCACCCAGAGCACATTGCACAAGACAGCATCCAGGTGTGCTTTGAATGTCTCCAGGGATGGAGGCTCCACAGCCTCTATGATCAGCACTGTGATCAGTATAGTGATCAGCACTGATGAAATCCCCCTTCAGTTTCCTCCTCTCCAGGCTGAACAGCCCCAGCTCTCCCAGCCTTTCCTCACAGGCAGATGCTCCAGTCCCTTCATCATCTCAGTGGTCTGTGCTGGACTGTCTCCATTAGTTCCTTGTCCTTCTTGAACTGGGGAGCCCAGAACTGGGTGCAGTATTGCAGATGGGGCCTCACCAGGGCAGAATAGAGGGAGAGGAGAACCTCCTTTGACCTGCTGACCACACTGTTATTGATGCACCACAGGATGCCATTGGCCTTCTTGGCCACAAGGACACACTGCTGGCTCATGGTCATCCTGTTGCCCACCAGGACTCCCAGGTCTTTTTCCACAGAGCTGCTCTCCAGGTCAGCCCCCAACCTGTACTGATACATTGGGTTATTACTCCCCAGGTGCAGGACCTTACATTTGCCGTTGTTGAACCACATTAGATTCCCCTCTGTCCAACTTTCCAGCATGTCCAGGTCATGGTGGATGGCAGCACAGCCTTCTGGTGTGTAACCACCCCTCCCAGTTTAGTGTAGTCCGTGAACTTGCTAAGCTCACACTCTGTCCCCTCATCCAGGTCACTGATGTATATGTTAAACAGGATTGGAGCCAGTACTGACCCCTGGGGAACACCACTGGTTACAGGCCTCCAACTCTTCCCTGAACCATTGATCACGACCCTCTGAGCTCAGTCACTCACCAGCTCTCGTTCTACTTCACTGTACACTCATCTAACCCATATTTGCATATTTGCATTCTGATTTATGCAAGGGCTGTCTGCTTTGCTCACACATTTCTGGATCTCCTCTGGGTCCCAGGAGATGAAGGTCATCTTCGCTCTGCAGTCCCAGTTGGAAGAGGCCAGCAGGCTTCCCCAAGGACAGCTGTTTTTCCTCTTGCTTTGCTAAGCCAGGTTTCTCAGGAGCAGATGTCGAGCTGGTCTTCTGTCCAGTGTGAAGTGCCCTGAGAGAGTGAGCATTTTGGACACATCCTCCTTGTTTTTCAAAGATCCTGTGAAAGTCTTGCCAGGACATGAAGTATCAAATGATTAAGTCTTGTTGGGTTTCCTCATCATTCAGTTGCAGGCACCTCGAAAGCTCACAGGGATTTGCAGGGCACAGTTGACTCCATGTGTTTATCTTTCCAGTGAGACCTTCCTTAGGTTTCCTCAAGGCCTCAAAGCCCAGCACTCATGGCAGCTTTAGCCCTGTGAATTGGGGAGCACGTGGTTCCTTTTCCTTTCTTAGCATCCAGAGGAAATCATGTTTCTAAAGAATCATAGAATGTTTTGTTTGGAAAAGACCTTTAAGATCATCAAGTCCAACCATTAACCCAGCACTGCCAAGGCCACCACTAACCCGTGTCCCTCAGCACCACATCTACCCAGCTTTGAAATCCCTCCAGGGATGCTGACTCCACCACTGTCCTGGGCAGCCTGGGCCAGGGCCTGACAACCCTTTACAGGAAGAAGTTGTTCCCAATATCCAACTTGAGGATGTTTCCTCTCATTCTATCACTTGTAATGATGTCCTTCCATCAGGGAGAGTAGTCTCAGGCTCATCTCCCATCTCCCAAGTGCAGCTTCTTCCATTAGCAGCAATAGCAAGGAGTGCAAAATCCACATGCAGCTGGAGGGCTCCTACCTTACCTCGGTTTTGACTTGACCTGCAGAAAAGGGAGGGCAGTGGTGACCCTGGGACCTGCTGGCTGGACAGGCTCCTTGCAGCCAGCACAAAGCAGCCTGGAGCCAAGCTTAATTTTCAGCCAAGCTTAAGCTGATGTTTTGAGAGCAGCCAGGAGCAGCACCAGAGTAAGACCAAGCAGCTGTGTCTCGATCTCTGCTCTGTCACCTCACAGGCTGGTGGCCTGGCTGCACCCAGCTGGCCTGGGCTTGGGGAAAGGCTGGAGTTGGTAGCTCCTCTGGGACACCCTGGGCACCAGGAGGTGAGAGCACGAGCTGGCTCAGAGTGTGGTGATTAGTCATGTGAAGTCTAGTTGCAGGCTAAGCACTAGTGGTGTACCCCAAGGGACAATACTGGGTCCATTCCTGTTTGGAAGCAGCTTTTCTGAAAAAGACCAGGGCATCCTGGTGGATACAAAGCTGAGCATGAGTCAGCTGCCCTTGCTGCAAACAAGGTGTGTGGTCTCCTGGGCCCTGCCTCAGAGGAAGCATTGCCAGTCCAATCATAGAATAATAGAATCATAAAATCAGAACCATTCAGGTTGGAAAAGACCCTTGGGATCACCGAGTCCAACCACCATCCCTACTCTACAAAGTTCTCCCCTAAACCAAATCCACCAACACCACATCCAACCAACCCTTAAATACCCCAGGGATGGTGACTCCACCACCGCCCTGGGCAGCCTGTTCCAGTGTCTAACTACTCTTTCTGTGAAAGAAATTTTCTCCTAATGTCCAGTCTAAACCTGCCCTGTTGCAGCTTGAAGCCCTTCCCTCTTGTTCTGTCGCTAATTACAGTGAGAAGAGACCAGCACCAGCCTCTCTACAATGACCTTTCAGGTAGTTGTAGAGACTGATGAGGTCTCCCCTCAGCCTCCTCTTCCTCAGACTAAACATTCCCAGCTCCTTCAAGCATTCTTCATCAGATTGATTCTCCAGGCCCTTCACCAGCTTTGTTACCCTCCTCTGTCCTCGCTCCAGCACCTCGAGATCTCTCTTGAATTGAGGTGCCCCAAACTGGACACAACACTCCAGGTGTGGCCTCACCAGTGCTGAGGACAGGGAGGCAATCACCCGTCTACTTCTGCTGGTCACACTATTTCTAAGACAAGCCAGGATGCCACTGGCTTTATTGGCCACCTGGACACACTGCTGGCTCATATTCAGCCACTTGTCATGTAGAACCCCCAGGTCCTTTTCTGCCAGACACTTTCCAGCCACACTTCCCCAAGCCTGGAGTGTTGCCTGAAGTTGCTGTGGCCCAAGTGCAGGGCCCAGCACTTGGCCTTGTTGAAGTCCAGACCATTAACATTAGCCCAATGATCCAATCTATCCAAGTCTCTCTGTAGAGCCTCCCTATCCTCATGCAGATCAGCACTCAAGCCTAGCTTGGTGTCATCTGCAAACTCACTGATGATACACTCTGTGTCCTTCTCAAGATCATCAATAAAGATGTTAAACAGAAACGGTCCCAACACTGAGCCCTAAGGACACCACTTGTGACTGGCCACAGCTGGATTTGACTCCATAGATCCCACTCTTTGAGCCCGACCATCCAGCCAGTACGTGACCCAACAGATCATATGGCCATGAGCAGCCAGTTTCTTTATGAGAGTTCTGTGTGGAACAGTGTCAAATGCTTTTTGAAGGTCCAGACAGACAATATTCACAGCCTTTCCCTCGTCCAATAATCATCGTCATCAACAATCTGGATGATGGATTAATGTGCACCCTCAACAGGTTGGCAGGTGACACCAAACTCAGAGGAGTGGCTTGATACTCCAGAGGGTTTTGATGCCATCCAGAATGACCTGGACAGGCTGGAGAAATGGGCTGACAGGAGTCTCCTGAAGTTCTCCTGAAAAAGGAGACATGCAAAGTTCTGTCCTTGGAGGGGAACAACCCCAGGCACCAATATCCACTGGGGGCCACCCAGCTGGAAAGCAGCTTGGCTGAAAAAGACCTGAGGGTCTTGGTGGACACTAAGCTGGACATAAGCTTTAAAGAAAATTCATGGTGTCTTAGGGTGCGTTAGGCGAAATATTGCCAGGAGGAAGAGGGAGGGGATCCTTCCCCTCTGCTCAGCACTGGTGGAACCACCCCTTGGGTGCTGTGCCCAGCACTGGGTTCCTCAGTACATGAGAGATGGGGACATACTGGTGAAAGCCCAAAGGGTCATGAAGATGACTGAGAGACTGGAGGGAAGGTACAAGGAGGATGGAGCCAAGCTCTTCTCAGTGGTGCCCAGTACCAGGACCAGGGGCCATGAAACACAGGAGGGTCGCTCTGAACATCAGGAGACACTTTTTCACAGGGAGATTGACCAAGCATTGGCACAGGTTGCTCAGGGAGGCTGTGGGGATGCCATCCTTGGTGGGATTTAGAAGCTGTGTGGACACAGTCCTGGGCAACCAGTTCTGGGTGGCTCTTCTTGAGTAGAGGGTTGGACCAGCCAGTCCCCAGGGGTGCATCACCATTGCTCTTTGAAGTCCCTCCAGAGGAACATGGAGCCTTTCCTCCATCCAAGGTGTCTTCCTGGGGTTGACAAGAGGTGATGGCGTGACAGGGAGTAAGGAGGGACTGTCACAGGGGCTGTGGCAGGTGACGATGGGGGTGACAGCGTAACGGGACTGACCCAGGCTCTGACAGGACTCAGGTGATAGGGTCTGCACTGAGTGTGAAGGGGTGACAGAGTGCGACAGAGCCGTGATGGGGACAGGAGGCTGGATGGGTGAGAGCGGCTGGGGAGGGTCTGGAGGCAGGAGTGGGTTACCTGAGACGGGCTGGGGGCGCCTGACGGACAAATGAGGGTTGCGGGGGTGCTGGGGGGCTGGAGGCCTGGTGGGGATGGCGGGGCCGGCGGGGTTGGAGGCCTGGCGGGGCCTGGCGGGGATGGCGGGGCTGGCGGGGCCGGCGGGGTTGGAGGCCTGGCGGGGCCTGGCGGGGATGGCGGGGCTGGCGGGGCCTGGCGGGGCCTGGCGGGGCTGGCGGGGCCTGGCGGGGCTGGCGGGGCTGGCGGGGCCTGGCGGGGCTGGCGGGGCCTGGCGGGGCCTGGCGGGGCCGGCGGGGCTGGCGGGGCCTGGCGGGGCTGGCGGGGCCGGCGGGGCCTGGCGGGGCCTGGCGGGGCTGGCGGGGCTGGCGGGGCCTGGCGGGGCTGGCGGGGCCGGCGGGGCTGGCGGGGCCTGGCGGGGCTGGCGGGGCCAACGGGCGCCTGGAGCCCGGACCTCCGCGCCGCCAGGGGGCGCTGTGCGGCGGACGGACGCCTCTCGCGGCGGCGCCTTTTCCGGGTTGGCTGCGCGGCGCTCGGGGCCGGCCCAGGCTGCAGCCGCCGGCACCGGGCCCGGGCCTCGGCACGCTCCGCGCGGGCCTCGCGCCCGCCGCCCCCGGGCCGGCCCCGCCCCCCCGGCCTGGCCCTGCCGCCGCCCGCCGCCGCCCTCCTGCGCGCTGGGCCCCGCCTCGCCGGCCTTCCGCGCCGGCCTCGCGCCCTCCTCCTCCTCCTCTTGCAGCCGCCGCCCGGCGCCGCCATGCCCGGCCCGGCCGCCGGCAGCCGGGCGCGGGTGTACGCCGAGGTGAACAGCCTGAGGAGCCGCGAGTACTGGGACTACGAGGCGCACGTCCCGAGCTGGGGGTAAAGCGCCCCGCGGGGAGCCCCCCCTCCCTCCCCTCTCCCCGGCCCGCCGGCGGCCCCGCACCCTCCTGCGGGCCTCAGCCCACGGGGAGGGTTCCCTGCCCTCCATTCCCCCCCCCGTTTCGGGGCGTCCCCTGGGGGCTGTGGGTGGCTGAAGGGGGCGGCTGGGAGAGGCCCCATTCCCCCCCGGGCCTGCTGCCCTGTCAGTTATCCCCTCCCCTCTCCTCTTCATGCCCGCAGCAATCAGGACGACTATCAGCTGGTCCGCAAGCTCGGGCGAGGGAAGTACAGCGAGGTCTTCGAGGCCATCAACATCACCAACAACGAGAGGGTCGTCGTTAAGATCCTCAAGGTGAGTGTCCCGTTGATGGTGCAGGGACTTGCAGTGGCTGGAACTGAGGGAAAGAGGAGCTGGGTTGGCAGAGCCAAAGGACTGTTGAATCTCCACCTTCACCCCAAAACTCTTTTGTTTTCTTATTAAGGACATTGGGGTGGTAGGTTTGGAAATGGATTTGGTGTCCCATGTGCTGTAGTGAAGTTTTGATGTCTCCTTTCCAGCATAGCTTTGGGCTGAGAGCTCCTCTAGAGAAGAGCTGCTAGTCCTGACATTTGAACAGCATTGCATGTGCTGCTTGCACTTGGTAAATCTTATCTGGCAGTGCCTGTCTGAAACAGCCCAGGGACTGCCATGTTAACAGGAACGTGAAGCCTGGAGGGGGAAATCTTGTTAACCTCTGGACAGCTGGCACGTGGCCTTTTCAGAGCCAGGCTGTGGGATGCTCAGCAGCCAAAAAAGCAGGCAAAATTTTATATTTTGGATATATGGATTGTGCATGGGAAAAAACCTTATTGCAAGCAGGCCAAAAACACCATGGAAACTTGAGGGCACCAACAGGGTCTGGCTGAAGTTTGGCAGTGCTGGTGACCTGTATTCTGGTGTGTTTGCCCTGGTGGGGTTGGGCTGTGAGGAGCTTGGTGCAGCAGTAAGAGGTTGTAGTTGGGGCTGGATGAACACGAGTTAGCAGCTGCAGGGCACACCTTGCTGTGTGTGGTGCTGGAGCTGCACCCTCACAGTGAGCTGTGGCCACTGTCCTAGCAGCAATCTGTGTTGGTGATCTGAAGGTAGACAGGGCTGTTATAAAAACAGAAATAAAAGGTTATCGTTGTGGTACTTTGTGTTTTGGCTTGGCTGACAATTGTGGCTGTCACTTGTTGGACAAGCAACACTTGTCACTTGTTCTCCGGGAGCACATGGGAGCCAGTGTCTGCCCATGTGTGTTCTAAGAATTTGGACAGGTTGTGCAGAGAGATCTGAACTGAACCTGCCCTCGTGGCCGCTAGGACTAGCAGCTACCTAGGACATGCTCTCCATGCAGGGCTGTGGCCTTAAGGCACGTGCTGGATCCACTCCAGTCGTGCAGCTGGCTGTCTTGTGTTGTCTTTGCTGATATCCCTGCTGTGCCTGCTTCCTTGGGTTCTTCTGTGGCTTCCCAGAGGACTTGTCATAGTTTGCCCTGCTGCCCCTCCTAGGCAAGGTGTGATGATCCCCCTGCTTTGGCTGTGGTCGAGGTGGTGGCCAGGTGAGCTGTTGGGAGAGCCCCAGTGGCTGAGCCTGACATCAGGGCAGAGTGATGAGGCTCACATATCCTCACCAAGCTGGTCTCATCTAGCATGATGTTTAGGCCTCCACCTCCTTTGGATGCTTTATGTGGTTTGGGGTTTTGGCTTTTTTTAAGTGAGGCAGGTGGGAGTTTTTACTAGGAGAGAGTAGTCAAAGGCAGCCAGTGCAGAGCTGGGTTTTGTGGCAAGATGGCTTGTGGCTAGGCTGGGGAAAATACACTTCTGCTTGCTGATCTGGAATCCCTGATGGTTTGTTGAGTCCCACATAGAAGGGCACCATGAGGCTGAGAAGAGACTGCAAGGAAAATAATCAGAAGTCTTCCTCCTTGCCTCTTCCCAGCCTAAAGAGTCTTCCCTGGAGCGATGCTCCTCTCCCTGGGGCAGTCGAGCTCTGTCATATCTGGAGAGCCTGTCAGCATCAGGCTGTGAGTCAGCTGGCAGAAGTCATCTGAGGGCAGCTGGGTGCTCCTTCTCCCGGGGGCTGAATGTGTTGCCTTAATGCCGTACGGGCCAGGGACTGGATTGTCCCAGATGGGAAATGGATGGTGTTGCCACTAGTTCTCCTGCCTCCTCCCACTTGCATTAACATGCAGACAACATTCCTGTGAGTGAGCAAGGAAAAGCAGAAAGTCCAGATAAATAAAGATGAACTTTCTTCTCAGTGGAATGTGGGTCAAGTGAAAAGTGAGATTGAGAGCCCTGTGTTACATATGTTACAAATACCTGTGAAGTGTGGAAATAACATCATCCTGATATGTAGAAAGTGCCTCTGATTTCCTGTAGCTAAACTCACAATGAATTCTGAATGAAATTCCATGTATCTACAGTGGAGCCTTAGCAAAGACCCTGGTCTCTGTTGCTCCTCATTCCATCTGGATCCTGTGATGTGGGAAACACAGCCTTCATGTTTTTGTGTGGCTGTAGGGCAAGGCTGTTGCTGGGCAATGGATGCAGCTGTTTAGCAAAGTTGCTCCTTTCTCCATAAGAGTTTTTTAGAGGACAATTTGTGTTATGTGTTGGAGTGATTTTTAGCAAGACTCACTGAATATCTGCACTGCGTGGGAGATGACTGGTGTCTCTTCCCAGCCTTGCTCTTTGAAGCAGCTTATCCTCACTGAGCTCAAGTTAGCATGTAGCAAGTACTTCCCCTGCCTTTTTTTTTCTCCCCTGTCTTTGGTGTTGTGCTACCTGAACATCTTGTACCCTCCTCCAGAGAGGTCAGGAAATTTTATCACCCTTTCTCTGATGCAGAACTGAGCCACAGAGATTTCCTGTGTGACTCTGGGCAAGTCCCTGAGCCTCAGCAAAGCTGAGACTACAGCAGTAAGTCCTAGTCTAGTGCTGCATGAATAACTGCTCTTCCTCTTCTGGCAGCCACTTGCCTTGTCTAAGTGCCTTCTGAAGACTTCAGCTTTGGACAAGGCCAGGAAGCTAATGGCTCTGATTGGTATCACAGTGCCTCGGGCCTTTTGGGCCTGCATAAAGCAAGATGCCTCATCTCCCTGGCTGGTGCACAGTATTGCCTCTCTCTTTTGCCACCTGAAGTGCAGGACCAGGCCTAATCCTGCAGGAAAATGGGATGTTCTCATACCACTAGTTGTGGTCATAACATGTGTCAGCAAAGGGGCAGAATTAAGATCATGCAGATGATTCTAATGTTACTGTTTCCTGGGTCAAGTGGCTTTCTTTGCAAACCTCATGGTTCTAATGTCACTTTTTTCAGCAATCCTTTAAGAAAAGGCAAATGAAACAAGCAGGTTGCTTCTTACTCCACTGCAGCAAGATGTCAGGATGCACTGTGTAGGACAGTGTGTGCAGAGCAGCAGAGCCCTGGTTTCCCACACAGACACCCCCTGCCCAGCATCACCCAAAAGCTTTTCTCCTGAGAAGCAAGGCAGAGGGCAATTTGCCACATCTTCAGCCTGCTCAGGGAGCAAAAATTCAGCAAGAAAAGCCATGGGTCTGAAGTCATCTTGGTAGGTAGTGGAGGAATCTGTGCTATACTGATCCTCCTACCCCTCACGGGTAGTAGACCGTGGAGTCACCCAGCAGCTCTGCTCCTGCCGTCCCCAGCTGCTGTAGGAGGCTCTTGGGGGCTTTTTGATCTGGCTGACCTGGGCAGAGCTGTGGGCATGCTTCCTGCTTGCTTCAGGGAGGGCCAAGACAGGAAGAGGGAATGCCCAAACATGTGCTGTGTATGCTCTTGTGTCTTAAGTTTTATGCTAAATTTTGACTCCCAGGATGAGGTCTGCCATTCCTTGGCAGGTACAAAGAAAGTTTAAGACATCTCACCTTCCAGTGACTCATGTGTGGTCTACATCCAGTGCAGGTATCAAAGCATAGCTCTGCTCTATCATATGTAACCACATAGGTTTAGATTTTTGGTAGACGATTAAGGGGGTGGTCTTTCCACCTTTGTGTTCTTTGATGAGCTTCTCATTTTGCTTCTCTGCTAATGCAGCTCCAAAGTGTCTGCCCATCTCCTTGTGTGCCTTGAAACTGAATCCTCCATTCTAGGGCAGCTGTTTCTTTGAGGGATGTGAACAGCCTTGCCAGTTGCCACTCTAAAAGCCAATGACAAACTTGGTACATTTCTTGTAACTTGTGGGTGGTTCTTTGTGCTGAAGATGCTGCTGTTGAAGTTACCTACAGCTGTGGTGGTTGGTGAGCTTCAGCTGCACTGCAGCGTCTGCCACAGCCCCTTCTTATGTCCTGATTGCCACTCTCCCAGTGTCCACTCGAGGCAGAGACTACAGCATCCATATTGTCCATCTGAGCAGGAGTCCTCCTGCCTTCCTGATGTACAGATGTGTCTCTAGATGCTTTACTTGCCTGCAAAGCTTGAACCTATCGCATAAAGAGATGGTTTTGTCTCCCTGTGTGGGTACTGTCTGCACAGGCACAGCTCTCAGGCAGAAGTTAGGGGAAGAATGCAGCTACAAGGAGAGGGACAAGTGAAAAGGAGGCTATGCAGCAGTGATGAAATAACCCCTTTCTCCTTTGGTGGCTTTTGTCCCTCTGTGCTGAGTCTATGAACTGGAACTTTCAACCATGTATGTGGTTTCACAAGTGCATTCTTTTTTGTTTGGCTTTGTTTTCACCCTGTTCCCCCTTTTTGAGCTGTGTGGATCCTCCAGAGCTGCTGCTTATACCAACCACTGCTGCAGGGTACTCTCAGTGTTGAACTCCAATTATTGCTTTAGTAGCTAGAGGGCCATTTTGGGAAGGTAGTGCTGAGGCTCTGGTGAATTTTCTTCTGTCTCTAGAAGCTTTAGAGCCCACATACATCAGCATGTTCTAGATGGGGGCTAGAATGACTCCTGGGCTGGTGTGCAGAAAGGATTGGACAGGAAAATAGGACTGGATGATGTTGGTCCCTCAGGCTGGAGCTTTAGACTGCATCAGTGACCTTCCACCAAAGCTGTTCAATGCCTGCTCCCTGTTGCTTTCTCTGTCTCTTGCTCGTCCTGTGTTTGCATGCACTGAATCAGCTCTCCCTGGCCCACTTCCTCCTCTGGCAGTCTGGAAATGAGCCCTTGTGCAAGACAGCCAGTACACAGCTCTTCTCTTTTAAACACCAGTTGCCCACACTGAGCTTGGCACAATTGGCTGCTGAAGTCCAGCCTTGTTTGGAGCTGAGACCAGCTGAGACAGTCCTGGGTGTCTTGCAGAGGCCTGGAGACACAGCCGGTCATTCTCATGGTGGTGTTCTGGCACCAGGGAACTGGTGAGCTGCCAGGAGGAGAGTGAGTTATGGCACTGTAAACAGTGGCCTGGGGCAGAGCCTCAACCATTCTCATCCCTTGTAATGGTGGTGATGGGCATCAGGGCTTGGTCCTTGTGCATCTCCCTTTCAGTTGACTGCAAAAATCCTGATGCATCGTGGGGAGTCCTGAAATTCCAGGAGGGCTGTTTCAGGACACACTGTGGGAGGAGGAAAGGCATTTGGAAGGAAGGGACAGCACTGCCCTCAAAACACATACGGGTACATTCTACCAAACTTAAATACAAAAGCAAAAGTACTTCAGCAGTTTCAGGGTAAGTTTCTTTTCCCTCATTTCTAAAATTTGAAGAGCAGCTTGGCAAAGATTGAATTGCAATAATGGAAGTTGTAAGGTGCAAACAACCAGCAGAATATTAACACAAGTGGGCTCCTTGATTCTTTAGTTCTTTTGATATGATTATTTGGTCTCCCAGCTGATGTCTGGCAGAATAAGCACTGCTGCTCTGAAGCCAATTTTCCTATTGAGCAATTGGCGTCAGGCTTCAGAGCCTGATTATTGTGATCCTTTCGATAACACTTGCTAGAGAGAATGAGCTTCTGGTGCCAGCTTTGAAATGTTGAAGGCCTGTCATAAGGATGCTGTTCGAGCCTTTTGCTGCTCCTGGACATTGTGTGCTGAGATTTCCTTGCTTTTTCCCTGGAAGTATTGTGGTGTTTTGGGCTATCCAGGGTCGGTGAGCAACAAATGGATCTTTTTCTTTGCAGGATGGTGGAATAAATGACTTCAGTTTCTTGTGGTTTTTATATCTTTTGACTGCTAAACCTTCTTACCTGCTGCACTAACCCCAGTTATTTTTCAGAGCACCTGGCACCTTCTGTGACTCCTTCAGAGCAGCACGTGTGCTCCTCAGCTGGCAGTGTGTGTGCTGCCTGCTTTTGGCTAATATTAAATGACTTTTATGCTTTGGATTTATTTCACTTGCCTTCCTGGTCACTTTCTCAGTGTGGAAATACACAGAGAACTTTGGATAACAAATTTAGTTTCTCTCTTTGCTTGAATTTAAACAATAGGTCCCCAAGTTGTTGGGTAAGACTGGAACTGAAGCATCTGACAGAAGAGTTTACTCCCTTTGTTTTAGAAACTAGAGATGATTAACCAGGCAGCCATTTGTTCGTTCAAGGCAGGAAGAGATGGTTGTAGCTTGTATTTAAAGGTTTATTTTAGCAAACAGTGTTAACTCCCCAGCTGGTGTTTGCTGCAGCTGGACTCCTTCCGTGCTTACAAGTTTACATGATCTCATAGAAAATTACCCAGGATCTGCGTTTGTGGTCACAGAGATGTTTTCTTCTACATCTACCTGACTGCAAAGCAACTACTTATCCTGTGCCATTTCTCACCTCTGCAGAGGGATGGCATCTCACAGTGCTCCCTGATCTTTGGGCAGAGGCACTTGGGATACTGCTGGTCACTGTCACTGCCTCTTCTCCCTGACTTTCAATTAGATCGAAGCATAGTCTTGGGATCCTTTTTGGCTGGTAGGGTGGGAAACCTGCAGCAAAGGCTGGGGACAGGCTGCTAGGCCCAGCAGAGACCATCTCCCTGTGGCTGGAGGTCACCTTGTGCCCCTGCTCAGCTACACTGAGCTGCATGTTTTGGCTCCTTCATCTACAGCCACCTCCAGTCTGCCTGCAGAGTGAAGCAATTTCCTGGGTAACTGGAAAACTGGCTTGTGCTAGACGGGGTACTGCTGCAGTTGAAGTAATTAAGCCCCTCCCAGTGTAGACATGGTTAAACTGAGACATGTCTTTTAGCCTGGTTTCCTATGGAAACAAGCCTTATGCAACCCTGCTGCCTCTCAGCCTTTCTCCGCCTTCTCCCCCCCAGTACTTTGTGCACTGGTTGGCCAATTTCAACCAAATTCTACACAAGTTTCCAGGCTGTTAATTGTTCAGATTTCATGGCAATAGGTGTTTGCATGGAGCTCCTGTGGGAGCCTGTCTTGGAAGGAAAGGCTGCAGTGAGGGTTTGACTCATACTGGTCACTAGAGAATCCTGGTATGGAAGAAGGCTTTGAAATGCCTCTTCCGTGGGAACAGATGGACTTGGGAGTCTGCACCTGGATAAAACGTTGCCTTGCAATCACAGCAGGATCAAATTTGGGAGCAGTTAATTTTCTTTAGCTGCCTTCTCTGTTCTTCTGCTGGAAATTCACCTCCCTGAGTAAGGGGACTGAGCTGGGCAGGAAGCACATCCTGAAATGCTGCTGTTCATAGCCTGCTTTAATAAAATAGCCTTAAATGAGTACTGTTAAAATACTCTGGCTGCAAGTGTTAGTGTTTTAGAAGCTATCCCTGCTGGGAGAGGCAGATGGTTGGAGGCCATAATAGCTTCAGTTAGTTCATATTTAATCCATGTGTGTTTGGAGTCAACATCTTTGGAGAGACAGATCGGGTGACTCTGAGAGACAGTTCTAGCAACCCAGACTTAATCCTGGAGCTTGGATGATGGTGCTGCTGAGTGCCCCTGGTTTCAGCAGTACTGGGGTCTGGGGACAGGAGAGAACTTGGCAGAGTTTTTGTGATTGTGACCAGTTGACTCCAGTGCAGTACTGGCTGTGTGCTGGAGTGGTTTGCACCAAGGTATTTGACTTGCCAGATGCAGGATCCTGCGCTTGGAATCAGTGGGCAACATCTGAGCCCCTGGGACATGCTCTTGGGTGGCAGATGGTGTTTGCAGTCATGACTGGAGCAGTGTGGTGGGACAGCATGTGAGGGACAGTTGGGCTGTGGCTGGGTGGGCTGTGGAGGTGGAGGCTGTGCAGAATGGGGTGGTGGCCAGCAGTCACCACTGCTGCATCCTGCACATCTGAAATGAGGAAATCCTCTGTTCCCTTCTGTCACTCTTTGAGGAAACTTCCAGGCAATAGCTTTTCCTCTGAGACAACATTACTTCAACCTGTGGCATTTCACCCCACCTCATCCCTGTTTACCTCGTGGCAAAAAACCCTGTCCGGGCCACAGAGCGCTCTGGCACAACGCTGCTCCCAGCCCAGCAGAGAGCAGGGGTCCCATGCCCCCTTCCCTGCCCAGGGGTAGTTGTAGCTGTGTGTGGACAGCCTGGCCCCAGTTCTGTGCTGCAGACCAGGAAAATGAACAAACAGCAGTTTACTTTTAACTCTCGCTTGCCAAGACAGGATTCAGTGGAGAGTCTTCCCTTGGTGATGTTGGAGGTGCTGCTGTTGATGATTATCTGCAGGCATTTCATTAAACAAATACCCAAGTTTTCTTCTCTAATTTTTTCCAAAAGTCACTGATTCTGTCTGCTCCTGTCTTTTAGTAAGGGTGTTGTGGGTGGAGGTGGAGATCACCCAGGACATTGTTTTCCTAACCTGAAAAAGGTGGAAACATGTGGAAGTGACTGTAAGACATCATCTGCCCCAGTGGGAGTAGTGGTTGCTATGAAAGGAGAAATGGAAATCTCAGAGGAAGATCCTCCCCTACCTATCTGATGCAAAAGAGCCTTGAAATAACTACAGTGCAAGGGAAAATGTATTTCCAAGTGGGCTCTGGGTCCTCGTGGCTGTGTTCAGGCCCTGTTTCTGCTCCCAATCAGGTGTAAGTGCCACAGCAGAGGGGCGATGCAGGTCTGTCAGTAGCCAGGCCATTCAGCCAGCACTGCAGGACACCCTCTTTGAAGTTCCTTGGAAAACAGCTTGTGTGTGCATTTGCCTTGCTGGACAAGCAGAGTAACCTAATTACATCCTCTAATTCTGTCTTGGCCTTCTGGTAAGATCAGTGCATGTGGGCTGCACAAGTGTGGTGTCTGTCCCCATGCTGACACAAATGAAATTAATCTCTAATGAAGCATATTCCTCTCTGGTTTCTGTCCCCCTGCTCTGGCTGCTTCTCCCTGTCTGTCTGACCTCCCACCAGCTGCAGCCAAGTCTGGGCACTGCTCTGGGGCTGCTGGTCACCCCTTCCTAAGCAAACCCTTCCCTGTATCTCTCCAGCTCTTGGTGACAGCTGTGGTGGCCTTGCTGCCGCTTTCCTTAGTGGCTTTATGAGGTGCTGATGCTCCCTGTGCCAGCACCGGTGTTATTTTTGGCATTTTGCTTCAGGCTGAGATTCTCATCTTTTGGCTTGAAAGTGTAGCTCCTGCCTTTTAACTTGGAAAAGGAGAAGGGCAGGATTTGAATCTGAATGTATCAACCACCTGAGGAGCCTAGGAAGACAGCATATTTTATCACTTATATAAACACCATCTTTTCCCACTATATAAAAATATTCTGTTCCTTCTCCCATCTGCTTGTATGTTCCTGTGAGGGGTCTGAAACTAGGAATTGCCTTGGATCTGCCACTAGTGGGAATGGGAGTTACCCTATTGGTACTCTGCAGCCATCCTCCAAGTGGGAGGCTGTGGCAGAGGTAGGGTGGACAGCATGAGCTGCTGAGGTCCCGTGGCTCCTTGTCCTTCATACAGACATCTGATAACATATGCCACTTTGATGAGGTGCCTCATACCTCTTTTCCATTCCCCACAACTCTGCTTCTTACACACCAGACTCTGTGCTATGAAGGTTTTTGTAAGGTAAATGTCTGGAGAAGAGTGTTTTCATCAGCAAACCTGAGAGTTGAGGCAAGGGCTTTACCAGGCCCTGCAAGATGTCTCTGCAGTGGCACTGGTGGGGCAGGGTGGGATGTTCCAGCTCTGCAATGAAGGCCTGCCAGACTTGGTGACTGCCAGACTCAGCCCACACCAGTCACTAGCCAAGGCTCACTAAAAAGTCTCATCTCTTAGCTGCAGGAGGCTGCCTTTCCTTCCAAGCAGGCATAGAGCTGGAGTTGTCCTGGGAGTGGATGAGGTACAGAAACAATCATTCCTTTGCATTGAAGTGAACCACTGGATCAGCAGAATGTAAGAGCCGAGCCAACTTCCCTGCCCTGCCTTGGGAGCAGCTGTTCTTTGTCACTCTCTGCAGGGTGATGTCTGGAGAAAAGCTTACGTTGCAAAGGGAGTTTGTGGGACTGCAGAGGTTCAAGGAGAAGTAAAAAACTGTATAAAATGTCTGCAGGCTTTGAAAATAATCATGGTAGCTGGATGTCATGGCATGCTGTGCAGTTGGCTCCCTGATCTTGGGGTGGTTGTGAAAGACCTGTGCGCATAGGTGGGCATAGCAGTATCTGAGCTGCCTAGAAGTCTTTGTGCTTGCTGAAAAGGAGTAAAACTGGTTTGTAAACAAAAGCTGAGATATGAGGTCCACCATGCTTGTCCTGTGGCTCTAAATGTAGAGTAAGTGTGCTCAGGTTTCCACACAGCAGTCCAGGGTGCTTTTAACCACAGTTACTCAAGTCACAATTATGTATGTTTGGAGTGGTTTGATTTTCCCCTGGTGAGTGGAAACCATTCACTGATGAGAGGGAAATCCTAGTTCATACAAGGTGTCTGTCTCCTCTTTGAGGCTAAAAATGTTCCCTTGTGAGGGTGGAAGTAGAGAGAAGAGGGGAGGGGAGGTGATCCAGGCAAAATTGGTAGCAGAAATAAGTGCTAATTCCTGAAAGGACCCTCACTTCTAATTTCTTTTGTCTATTTAAGCCAGTGAAGAAAAAGAAGATAAAACGCGAGGTTAAGATTCTGGAGAATCTACGTGGTGGTACCAACATCATTAATCTGATTGACACTGTCAAGGATCCAGTGGTAGGTGCCTGTGCGTGGTGGTGTGGGTGGTGAGCTTGCTGGCTGCAGGCATGGGTGGGCACTGCTGCAAGATGTCAGCTCTCAGCTTGGATTAGGTGCCAGCCAGGGGTGAGCTGTGTCCAGGTCATTAGCTGTCTCCTGAGGTGGGTTGGTTTGGATGGATCATGTTCCCCAGACTCTTTTACACCCCTCCTGTGTCTTCTGGGAGTTTCCCATGGCTGATGGGGGTGGAGGTTTGTATCCTTACAAGTTCTGTGTAAGAAAACAGCACCTGTAGATGTGGCACCTGAAACATAAGTATCAGGGCAATTGGACATGAAGCGCCTTGACCAGCCATCATGTCTTTTGTCTGCATTGCCACAGCTACCCCATTCCTGGGAATTTTTCTCTGACAAGCAGCTGGCTGAGGTCTTTGACTCCCTGGTGGCACCTCTTGCCTCGCCCAGTGCTGTCTGCTCTGTAGCACGGGGAGGAGCAGCACTGGCCAAGACACTGTGGTGGTGCTTGCTGTGGGGTACAAGCAGAGCTCTGCTGTGGGAGCTGGGCAGGGCTTCTCTGGCTGTCCTACTCCTGACCTGCTCTCCACAGTGATGGTTGGGTGGGAAGCAAAAGCATTCTCTGGTCTTTTGGAGCAAAGAAAGGTCAAGAGGGTGTTTTCAACCAGGACTCTCTCTCTCTCTTGCAGTCAAAGACCCCTGCTCTGGTGTTTGAGTACATCAATAACACAGATTTTAAGGTGAGTCTGTCTGGGTGTGGAGAGGGTAGGCTTCCCATTTCTGTTGAGTGCTGAGTTCTGTTGGGGTTGTTGGATGCTCCTTGAGAGCTATGGGGGAAGTTTGGGGTTTTCAGCTGTGTCAGCTTCACATTCCTTTCCCCGTGTAAACCAGAAACCTGTTGATAGGCTCTAAAAGAGAAGGAATAAAAAGTTTGTTTGCTGAATGTCCTCACAACTTTGAGGAGTAAGTTCAACAGGTTAGATATTGTTCCTCCCCTCTCAGTGTAGTGATTCCTGCTGCACTCCATGTTCACCTCAAGTTAATCCCTGAGCTGCCACGCTGTATTGACAGCAGTGCAGTTGATGGAGAAAGTGCTTCTGATTTGTGCTGGAGTCCTTCAGACCAGGGTTGGCAGATACTGGAGAGTATCTCTCCCATAGTGGGTCTGGCAGTGGGGGACTGAGCAGTTTTGAATACATCTTAAGAGCTTTTCTGCTTGCCTGAGGCTGCAGTGTATTCCTGGTTTCTGGGGAGCACCAAGTGGTGTTAGCCCTTCCCAAAATGAGGGTCCCTCTCTTGGGTGCAGCTACAGCTGCCAGTGCTGAGGAGGTGCTGCTGGCTGACAGAGATACAATTAGCAACCACACCTATTTTAATGGTGTCTTTGCTTCCTCCATATGAATCTTTACCCTCAGTCAGTTGTGGAGAAGTAATTAAGCAGTTGCCATTAGAAAGCTAACAGTTGTCCCTTCCTGCACTGTTCAGAGATCTGGTCCATGGTACGGTACTGTGCTTTGTTCTTACTCTCTGTGCGCAGGTGTTGGGTAGGCACACATTTGTAGGGTGCAGCTTTGGCAGATACACCAAACATACAGAGAAGGACCCTGGGTTGGTGTTGGTGGATAGAAGGCAGCTTGTCAGCTGCTCATGGACCATCTCACCTGCAGCCCTGAGGCAGCACACATTGTTTCTGTCCCTCCAGGTTTGGTCTGGTGAGCTGAATTCTGCTGGGTGGGAACTTGGGCATAGCCAGAGCTGCAGCCATGCTCTGGCTGTGATAGTTTTAGTCCCAGTTAATCCCATGGAAAGATTTAGAGAGGCCAGGATAACAGGGACTTGCAGCAGTGTCTGCGCCGACTGCCCTGGGCGGGGAGATGAGCGTTGGCACCACCAAGTAAACAGCCATGAGAGGAGTGCTATGTGTGACCTTTCAGGGCTAATTAAAGCAGGCTTGGTTTGTCTGGGGTGCTCCAGTGCTGCATGTGTGTTGGGTACATGCCCGTGTGTTTCTCCTGGTCACCTAGGGACTCTTCATAAGGCTGATCGTAGCAGTTTTTAACTTTCCATTCAGAGTTGGGCGGGGGAGGGGGTTTATGTGTGTTTTGCTTTTTTTTTTTAAGATATGGCTTGAGATAAAATAAGTGGCTCAGGCAGTGGGACCCTTGCTGAGGTGTGTCTCCTAGTCAAAAGGTGATTATGCCAATCTGTGGAGTCCTTAGAGAAAAAAATTATAATCCAAGATACCAAGCATTAACAGAAACGTTCGTGAAGTGGAGCGTTAAGTAGTAACTTGAGACTGGTGGCCAATGGGGACTCTGAACTGAAAAATGCAAGGCTTGGAGTAAAGGGTGCCTCAGCCATCCCAGCCACACTGAGAGCCGTCACAAGCACTGTAAGGCAGCACTGGTCTGGCCACAGCAGAGGTAACAAATGCTGTTGCATCAGAAACAACTATGGGAGTTTGCAGCAGACCATCCCCAGGCTCCCAGGAGGAAGCCCAGCCCCTTGAGGAAGCTGTGTTTCACAGCTGTAGAAGTCCAAGGCAAAAAGTATTGATGCTTTGATGCTGATCCTACAAGGCAGGAAGAACTTGTCTTGGGAATGCAAGCGTGTCCCCCAGGGCATGTGGCTGTTAGTGTTCAGAGCTCATTTGTAACCTGAATTTCAATAGCTACCTGTGGGGGGTGTGGTTTATTTGAGCTGTACTCATGAGCTCTGCTGCCTCTTGGGGCTGCAGCTACCTGACAGGTCAAAGAGCTGCTCACAAGGTGCCTGTGGATATCTTCTATACAGAGGCTCCCAAGACAGCTCTTCCTGTGGTCTGAAATGCCCTTGCCAAGCAGGAGGCACACAGAGTAGATGAGGCCACTTGTGGTGGAGGTCTTGGTTTGCCCTATACCTCTATGCGTGAAGCAGCTGGAGAGCACCCAGTCATTGTCCCCTCCGCTCCACAGTCCTGATCACCCCAGGCAGCCCAATTCTGCTGGAGTTAAGTGCCATGTGAGCTAATCCTGGTGACAGGGACCTCTTCTCTGTTTTGAGGTGGCTGCTGCTGATCTGCCCATCTTTGCCTTGACCTCTGGTTTCATCAGTACTGATGAGAGCCACGCAGCTCACTGGCAGATCTCCTCCTGGGTGGGGGAGGTTCCCAGGGCAACTCGTGTACAGTAGGCAGGTGCTGACTGCTTAAAGCATTGCAGTTTTGTCTGTCCTCTTGTCAATAGATGCGGACGAGGTTGGAAGTCTCATCGGTTGCCTCGTTTTTGGAAGTTTATTTCCTTCAACGACATTTTTTTTTGCTTCATGTTAATACCTTCACTCGTTCCAATGGCAGAACACTACTCATGTCCATGCAGCCGTGACAATGGCTGTTGGGGTTCCTCAGCTCTCTGTGCATGGGCAGAAGCTGCAGTTCTGTGGCCCCTAAGCCATGAGAGTCACAGAGTCATCAGGGTTGGAAGGGACGTGGCTCTCAACGATTCCGGATCAAAAGCACAAGTTTTTGATTTCCATGCAGTGGAAATCATGGTTTGGCCATTTTTAAATTACTGTATAAACAGGAGACTTAGGTGATACCTCCTTGAAGCTGATTACATTATCTTAAATTATCTGTCTGAGTCCCTTCTGACAGTGGTGGCTCTGTGCCCACAGGGCTGAGGAGCTGGACCTAAATGCATATTCTGCTGGTGAGGACAGCAGTGATGTACAGGGCTGGTGTTTCTTTTCAGACCTGCTGTGTTACCTGTCACCTGGGAGCACCCAAGCAACCCGCATTCATCTGCCTTGCATGGCAGCTGTACTGCAGAACCATGCAGCCAATGAGTAACCAGCGCTGATATTAAATGATTTTTGCTAATTGGTTTCAAACTAGAAAGGAGAAACCTGTACTTAGAATCACAGAACCACAGACTGGTTGGGGTTGGAAGGGATCTTAAAGCTCATCTTGTTCCAACCCCCCTGCAGGTTGCTCCAAGCCCCATCCAACCTGCCCTTGAACACTTCCAGGGATGGGGCAGCCACAGATTTCCTGGGCAACCTGGGCCAGTGTCTCACCACCCCCCTAGTGAAGAATTTCTTCCAAATATCTACTCTACTCCCCTCTTTCAGCTTAGAACTGTTCCCTCTCATCCTCTCCCTCCCTGCCCTTGTCAAAAATCTCTCCCCAGCTTTCTTGGAGCCCCTTCAAACACTGGAATGGAAGGTGCTCTAAGGTCTCCCTGGAGCCTTCTCTTCTCCAGGTTGAACATCCCCAACTCTCTTAGCCTGTCTCCAGAGCAGAGCTGCTCCAGCCCTTGGATCATCTCTCTGGAATCACTGCAACAGCTTCATATCCTCCTTGTGTTGGGGGCCCAGAACTGGACACAGCCCTGCAGGGGGGTCTCATGAGAGCGGAGTAGAGGGGGACCATCATCAGCTGTGGCATATTCTGTGTAGTCCATGGATGTACCTGGTCCTGTGCCTTTCAGTGCCCTGAAGAGGCAAATCCCTTGGGAAAGAAGGGTCAGAGCCAGGTCTCCAGGAGCAGTGCTGGGTTAGGTTTGCTATTTTGTTCTTAAAACACACTAGCAGGTTTGCAGCTGGAGGAGAAGGGAAAGAACGGTGAGCAATGAAAGGTTACTTTGGATGTTCAGTCTGTTGGAGTTGTGGGGACAGAGGCTTTTTGAGCCTAAGCTTTACTTCACCTGCACCTGAGTGAATTTTCAGGCTGAGCTGCTGTGAGGAACACATGTGCCTGTGTTTTATCCTTGCACATCCAAGGTTAGGTTAAAAAATTGTTGCCCTGCACAGGCGATGCAGAAGTAGGAAAGACTCCCCTCCCTTGCTTGGCTGGCAAGGCTCGGATGCTTTGAGAGCTGTTTCCTTTTCTCTTGCTGCTGCCTGCGCTGCACCCCCAAAACCGTGTCTGTCTCCTCTGACAGCTCCTTCAGCCAACCTGTTGCTTTTCAGGTGCTGCTTCCTGCATGTAGCCAGCTGTGTTGCTCACTCAAGGGAGGAGAAGCAGTGTTTAACTCCTGTTGGCCCCATGGGGAGGGGGAGCATGTCTCTGCCTTCTGGGACACTAACAAGATTAGTTTATGATGTGTGCCAAAATAGCACTGACAGCTGGAGGAGGGGTGAAGGCTGCCTGTAGGTGAGTTGTAAGTACTGATTGACAACCGGTTGAACATGAGCCAGCAGTGTGCCCAGGTGGCCCAGAAGGCCAATGGCATCCTGGCTTGTATCAGGAATGGTGTGGACAGAAGGAGCAGGCATGTGATTCTCCCCCTGTGCTCAGCAGGGTGCAGTTCTGGGCCCCTCACTGCAAGAAGGATCTTGAGGTGCTGGAGCAGGTCCAGAGGAGACAACGAGGCTGGTGAAGGGACTGGAGGGAAAGTCTTACAGGGATAGGCTGAAGGAGCTGGGGTTGTTTAGCCTGGAGAAGAGGAGACTCGGGGAGGACCTTCTCACTCTCTTCAGCTACCTAAACGGAGGTTGTAGTCAGGTGGGGTTGGGAATCTGGTGACAGGACGAGAGGGCCTGGCATGAAGCTGCTCCAGGGGAGGTTTAGATTGGATATCAGGAAGCACTTCCTCATGGAGAGGGTGATTAGATATTGGAACGGACTGCCCAGGGAAGTGGTGGAGGCACTGTCCCTGGATGTGTTCAAGGAGAGGCTGGATGTGGCACTTAGTGCCATGGTCTGGAGATGTGGTGATGTCAGGTCATAGGCTGGACTTGATGATCTCAAAGGTCCTTTCCAGCCTTGGTGAGTCTGTGATTCTGTGAGTTTGGTCTTTCCTTGCTCTCTGTCTGGAGGAAGGAGCCCAGCCCAGGTCTCTGAGGCCTTGTGCAAGTCCCGAGTGCTGGCAACAAGCTGAGCAGATGTTTGAGCTGGGTCTGAGTGAGGTTTCTGATAGTTTTACTCCAAAGAGCAAGCTGGAAGAGCAGAATATGGGACACATCTGTAAAGGAGGTGTCTGCTCTCCGCTGCTTCTGTCAAAGCCTCCCTGGGGCAGGTGCTGTGTGGGAACCACTTGAAGCAGGAACCTTGGCTCTGTCCTTCAAAGGGTTCTGTGTTCCCAGCTGCCTGCTGTGCCTGCAGGCAGCACAGCCCTGGCCCTGCAAACCACACGGTTGGCTTTGGCACAGTGAGAGGTGCTGGGTTTCACAGGCAGCTCTTCTAAGGAAGTCTGTTGAAAGCTGGTTGCCCAACAGCTGCCTGTGCTGAAGGCTACGAGTTGGAGAAGTAACAGCATCATGGGCCTGAGAAGAAAGGCATCGGTGACCTGCCATCCATCCCCTTCCTGCTTGTGGGTAGAGAAGCCAGAGAAAAGTGGGTCTAGCGTTGTTCTGCCACTGCCTTCCCTGGCCACCTCCTTCCCTGGGTGCATTGCTGTTGCCAGGAGAAGCTGAGGAAGGTAGCAATTCTCAGAAAGACAGGTTTTAAGCATCTCTGTGCCCCCACAGTGTTTGCTACCAAAGCAAGTCATTGCAACAAACTCCTGAAGAGCTCAGCTGTGCTCTGCTGGCCCTGGGCTGTGATCAGAACCACACACAGCTGAGTCAGGGAATCTGTCCCTGCTGTAGCTTGTGGTGGCATCTTTTTTTGCTCCCTGCTCACTTGTCTGCTTCAGTGGGTTGCTCCAAAGTGTTAGGATTGTCCCAGCTCATGAGAATACAATGTAGCTTGTGTCCTGGGGGCTTTTAAAGCTCTGTGTGTGTCAGTGACACTTGTATGTTGTCCAGTTATTTCACAGAGCAGGTTTAGGAACAGTGGGGTTGTTTGAAACTGACCCTAAGTAAGGTAGATCCTGAGGATCTTTGCATGGGCATGGAGGGGATCTGGGGCCAGAATGTGAAAGTGAATGTGAATTGCAGTCCCATGCTTTGGGTTTTTTCCTGAAGCTGCCAAGTGGTGCCTGTGATGGGCATATGGGTCCAGTGCTGATGCAGTCAGTGATTTGATTGAGCTGTGAGATGATCCTTGTTTGTTAGAAAGGGTAGAGGTGTCTGGTCCTGCTGCTTCCCTGTGAGTGTCATTCCTTGTCCTGCCGGGCATCTCACCTTGCTTTCCCTGAATGAGAGCCCAGCCTGGGGGGGTCAGGCTGGCACTGTTGCCAATGACAGATATTAAGCAGAAGGCAAATTTGGGGTCAGTTGTGACCTTGGTATGGGAGCAGGAGGATGTCGAGTTCTCCAGTGATAGTGCTGGTCACACGGTGCCAATTAAAGTGCATCCTGGACCTTTGTCACTTCTGCTTGAGTAGCCACAGAAGAACACAGAGGAGGGTGGCTAATGTGTGCTGGCAACAAGCACTTCCCTGAGACTCCGAGCTGTGCTCTCCTTGGCACCAAAAGCACTTCTGTGCTCTTGAGTTAACCTTTATTCTGGGATGGAGGGGAGGCTCTGCAGCTCTGAGGCTGGCTCTACCCTTTGTGCTTCCCCACCCCATGCTCCTTTAGGGTAGTGTTTTCCTCTCCCTGCTCCACCTGGAGTACTTGGAAGCCTTGCCCATGTCTTCCCAGCTGACCTGCTCTGAATGCCATTATCCATGTTGTCAAGTCACCATGATGATTTTGCATGTGAACAGGGTCAAGATCATCTGTGCCAGCTCCAGCATGCTCTGAGGGGCCTTGGACAGACAGCCCTGCCTGACTCTTGCTGGAAAGAACTCATGAAAGGTCTAAATTATCCCAATAGCATTTCCTGGGAGCTCTTGTTTCTTTTATTGATTTCCTAGTGTGTAGCCCTGTCAGGTGTCCCAGCAGGACAGCCCTCAGGAGTGGCAACATTCACAGGGAACCCGGAATGGGATCCGTGAATGGAAAGCAGGTGGGATACAGGAAACAGAACTAATCCAATTCTGGACTATTTATTTTTGTTTCTCTCTTTTGTTTTTTTTCCTCCCTCTCCGAATCTGTTTCAGCAACTGTACCAGATCCTGACAGACTTTGATATTCGGTTTTATATGTATGAGCTGCTGAAGGTGAGTGGCATTGCATATGGAGTCTGGATATGGACACCAGGAATGAGGGAGGCAGTAGTGGGGCTGATGGGGCAGGGCTACTAAGCACTTGCTTCTTTTGTAATCCATGCAGAATCCATGTCTCATAACCCAGGGAAGTTTGGGAAGAACTTTTGTTACCTGGCTTGTTGGCTGTGAGATATTATAGCTCCACTGGGGACCTTTGGTCACCTCCACAGAGTCTCTAATTCTCTGGGACTTGTTTTTTTTTCCCCATGAAGCATTTATGATTGTGAGGGCCAGGCAAGGCTGTGCTTGCTCTCCCACAGTCTCCAGCACCATTGGGGCTGCACAGGGAAAATAACTTCCTCCCAGCCAGAGCCAGTACAAGCAGGGGGAGGTGTTTGCTGGGGAACTGGGGACACAAGGGAGAGTAGAAGAGAGGGATTGCCAGCTCCAGGAGGCTTTTTCCTGCTGCAGTATTCAAATGCAGCCCCAGAGGTGACTTCTGCTCACTTTGTCTCAGACTGCTGTGTCCCTGGGTGGGAGCTCTAGGACAAAAGGACAAGCAGCCAGCTCAGTGCCTTGTGGTCACAGAACCCCGTGAACGTGGTCTTGGGGAATGAAGCTTCGGGTTATGCTGGCTGCTGCATGTTGATATAATGCTGGTATGTCTCTCCTTTGAGACCCCCCCCAGCCAAAGCTTTCCCTGCTCCTCTGACAAAGACCAAGGAGTGCCCTAAATACCTCCTCTTAACTAGCCTGGCTTGCACCTCACTGTGGAAATGCTCACAGAGCCATATGGCAGAGCATTAGGGAGAGATTACAGGTTTTGGCTGATTCCAGGGCTGCTCTGAGCTCACCTGCTGGAGCAGCAACTTGGCTGTGTCTGGTCCTAGCAGGCCCTTGGGACTTCTAGGCTGGCATTTTGCTGGTCCTCTGCCTCTGGGAATGAGTGGGAGAAGCTAAGGAGAGCCCGTTGTGCTTCAGGGCTTGGTGACTGCAAAATTCCTGAAATAGATCCAGGGATGGAGGGAGGCTTTCTTCTCTGCACCTTTCTGCAGGGGAAAGACCTTCCTCATGAAGCTTGGAGGGAGCCTGAATCAGCCTAGAATTAAGGTGGGGGGTGATGAGGCTTAGATATTCCAGCCTTGGGACAAGCAAGACCCTAGAGTAGCTTCATCCCTGTAGGCAGCTTGTCCAAACTGTTAAGAGATCTTCCCTCCTAGAGATCCCAAGACCACCCTTTGCTGTGACCCCTGTTGGTTGTGAGGCCATGTGTCACTGCAGGGATGTTCCCTGAGGTCTTGCTGTGATGGGTCCTGTTGCCTTCTGCGCTTCCCACTGCAGCAGGGACCTAGGCACAGTGTTACTTCCCTGACACTGATGTCTTGGATATTGAATGACTGCAGCTGAACCCCCCCTCCAGGTTGCAGGAGATCTCGCAACATCTGATAGATGTTGATGGATGAATCTCCCTCTCCCTTGGAGATGGGAAAAAAACATTCTCACCCCCTTGCTTCAAGGAACAGCTGCAGGGGGGTGGTGGGGCTAGTGGTCACGGGGCCGGAGAGCTTATGTGTGCTCTTGCCACCGAGTGTCCAGCAGCACTTTCTTTATGTGCCATCACTTTCCTTTTCTAAGTGTGGGTTTGGCTTCAATAAGCAGGGCAGAGGTGACTTTCTGGATCAAGAATGTTTTGTGACACAGGGCAAGTTGCACTGGAAGGCCATTAAACTGTTTGCATGTAAGAATCATCCCCTTTGGGGAAGACATTGTGACCTAGAAAGCACAAGGCTACCCAGGTTGGAGCATTGGGCTTGTCACCAGGTGGGTGATGCCTCTGCATCGTGTTATTCAAAGACTGCACAGGGAACATGGTTACAAGACCTGTGACTGCAGCAGGACACAAGATCAGTAGTCTTATTGCCAGCTTGTCACTTCATCACCAGCTGAAAATGCCAGTTTCTTGTGCCAGAGTTGCAGCACTTGCTGGTGAACAGGGCACTCTTGCTTTTGGCTGAGAACTGTCTGTTAGATTGTTGATGCTGTGCCTGTGGTTGTAGCCATGTCTAATATCTGTGTGTCTGCCAGGCCCTGGATTACTGTCACAGCATGGGCATCATGCACAGAGACGTCAAACCCCACAACGTCATGATAGACCACCAACAGAAAAAGGTACTGTGGCACCAGTGCTTCCAGGCAGGGTTTTTCCAGAGAAACCTGAAACTTCACTACCTCCATAGCCATAGCCTGGACAGCTGTAATTTCCCCTTTAGCCTTCCTTTCCCAGCTCACCTTCACTCATGCCTGCGTCATGAGCCAGCCAAAGTCCCACTGGGGAGCACTGCAGTGGGAATCCCTTGGACATTGCTCCCCCCTAGCAGCCATGCTGGGTTTCTTTGCAGAGAGGTGCAGGTCTGGACTATGTTCATAGAATCATAGGGGTTGGAAGGGACCTCTGAAGATCATCAAGTCCAACACCCCTGCTGCAGCAGGAACACCCAGGGCAGGTCACACAGGAACGTGTCCAGACAGGGCTTGAAAGTCTCCAGAGGAGACTCCACAACCTCTCTGGGCAGACTGTCCCAGGGCTCTGTCACCCTCACAGTAAATAATATCCCCCATGGAGGTGGGGCAGTAGGTGCAGAAGCCCTGGGCAGAAGAAGGGTGCCCTGGTCTGAAATACATGGGATGTTTTTACCATCTGGCAGTGCCTTCCTTCCTTCTGGGGCAGGCTTGTTAGGTCATGGGATACATCTGTACCCAGCTCAGTGCCATGGAAATGGGCAGCACAGGGAGCTTCCCAGCCCCAGGCTTGTACCTCACCAGGTGCTGTGTGTACCTGTCTTCCTAGGGACCTGGGGTTGGCAGCAGCAAATTAGTTGCTGGTCCCCGGGTCCTTCCTGGTGAGTCAGCGGTGGCTGTGGAGGCAAGGAAGGGTTTATAAGGAGGGGGAGCTCTATTACTGGAGACACAGCCCGTCAGTAACATGGCCTGTCATCCATCCCTGCAGAAGAGGTGGTCTGCCTTGCAGGATGGGGCAGGCCCCCTCCTACCTTGTTTCCTGCTCTGAGCCCCCAGGTAAAATCAGCACTGCCTTTGGCTCAGCCCCTGGGAACAGTGGGATAAGACAGCTGGCTTCTGCCTGCACCCTCCTCTACAGCAACCTGTCAACTGTGCCTGGTGGCTCTGGTGAGGAGCCAGCTGCCCAGCAGTGACAAAATGCTTGGACTCAGGAGGCAGAGGAGCTCTCTGAGCTGGGCTTTGTCCCACCAGCTGGTGAGAGGGCGAAGTGCCTGACCAGAGCACTGCTGGGAGCATCTTCTGTCCTCAGAGCACCTCCCTGTGTCCCCAGCTCCATGCTTGCCTCACAGGATTGAGAGGTTTGGCCACCATGGCTTCACCTGACTAGCTCCTTCTGAGGGTCCTGACTGTGTCTCTCTGTTGAATGTTCAGCTGCGGCTCATAGACTGGGGTCTGGCTGAATTCTACCATCCAGCTCAGGAATACAATGTCCGTGTGGCCTCTAGGTACTTCAAAGGACCAGAGCTCCTTGTGGACTACCAGGTAAGAGTCTGCCTCCTCCTTGCTAGCCAGCAATACCACTTGTGGTTGCATTGTGGTCACCTTTGGGTTGTCTGGTTTTGCCTGTCAGGGCATTGCCTGGGTTGGAGAGAGGGTGGCTGTGAAGTGAAAAGGTGAAAGTTGCCTGTGCAGTTAGGGAATTGGGCTCTGGTGAGCGTCCCTTTTCTGACATCTTCTCCTTTTTCCCCTCAGATGTATGACTACAGCTTAGACATGTGGAGTTTAGGCTGTATGTTGGCAAGCATGATCTTCCGAAAGGAGCCCTTCTTCCATGGCCAGGACAATTATGATCAAGTAAAATTTTGCTACTTGGCTTATTTCATGCGACCTTTGTCACTGCCTCATCTCTGTGTTATAGGGGGGCGTTCTGGGGATTGGACCCACCAGGGTTCAGGAGGGTGTTGCTGCATGCTTCGTTAAGGCATCTGGGATTGTGCTTCACTGGCTTGTGTAGGAGACTTTTTCTGCACATGTTTCAGTGGAGCTGTATCTTCCACCTGGGATGTTTCCAGAAGGAGAGCTCTTAGATTTGGGCTCTGCCTCTGCAAGAGTGGTAGCCTTCCCTTCTGCTCTCTCTCAATGTGCCTTTTGTTCCAGCTGGTTCGCATTGCAAAGGTCCTGGGCACAGATGAGCTGTATGGGTATCTCAAGAAGTACCACATAGAACTGGACCCCCACTTCAATGATATCCTGGGCCAGTAAGTGGAGAAGTGAAATGCTGCCTTTTTTCCTTGTAACACAGAGAGGGAGATAAACTGGTGTCCATCCCTTTGAAGGACTCTTAGCAGAGGCCTGCTTCAGTCTGGGTCACAGTGCTGCTTGCAGGCCTCCCATGTGGCTGCTCATGTCATCTCAAGGAGGTCACTGAAATACAGGCTTGTTCCTTTTGCCTCTCCCATGATCCACGAGCCGTCCCCTGTTTCCTCCTACACAAATTCGTTGACACCCTTCAAATGGAGATGTAGACACCAGAGTTGAGTGTGGGCTGAGGAGCTCAGAATCTCCCAACTGAGATTTGTGAGGATGAGAGATGGGTGGGATACCCAGAACAGCCTGTGGGAGGCTGGCTGGCAAGCCAGAGCACTTCTGGTCCCTAGGGTGTCACCCTGCCTGTTGGCTAGTCCCCATAGACAGAAGGGAATGTGCAGTATTGTGCCTCTCGCAGGCACAGGACCATGCAGTTGCTTACCTGAAGAAGAGGGTTTTCCCCGTTCGGCAAGAGCTTGACAAGTAGCAGCCTATGCAAGGAAAAGCTGTAGGTAGCATCCATCCACTTCTGAGAAGTGGATAGTGGGAGGTGATCCCTCAGGACCTCTGGGTACTGCTGTGCTGGTCAGAGCTGGTCCCTTTGCAGGCATTCCCGGAAGCGCTGGGAGAACTTCATCCACAGCGAGAACAGGCACCTGGTCAGTCCTGAAGTCCTAGACCTGCTGGACAAGCTCCTGCGATATGACCATCAACAGAGGTTGACTGCCAAGGAGGCCATGGAACACCCCTATTTCTGTGAGTCTGGGGAGAAGCTGGGGCCAGCTGTGATGGAGAGGAAGAGGTCTTGGGTTGTGGGGGCAAATTTCAGTTCCGTGTTCTACAAAAGCCTTAGCAGCTGAGTGGGTTTCGAGGCCAGTTTCTGTGGAAGGGTTTGCCAGGGTGAAGCAATTATTAAATGCTTTTTCCCCTTCCTGCCTGGTCTATGTCTCCCATAGATCCAGTGGTGAAGGAGCAGTCCCAGCCCAGCTCAGAAAACGCTGTGCTCTCCAGTGGCCTGACAACAGCACGATGAAGACTGGAAAACGACGGGTAATTCAAGATGTTTACAAATAAAAGCAAAACCTTCGGTCACACAGTGAAGGGAAAAGAACCAAGGACCCCCCCCCCCCCCCTCCTCCTTCCCCTCCCCTTTATACTCAGCAGAAATCTAACCTTGGGGGGGTCATAAACCTCAGTTCCTCTCTGGTGGTTGTGGTTAATGTAACTCTAACCCTGTGGTACCAAAGCCCTGGGCAAATGGTCTTGCAAGAGCTAAACATGTAGTGATATCCCCAGGGCTCAACACAACTGATTCTGGTTCACATCTCTATGGATCCTTCTCCTTCTCAGTCTAGCCTTCTCCACCATGCTGGTGGGGACAAATTGATTGTTCCACCATCAGCCCTTAGCATGCCTCTTTCTAAACATGCCTTTCTGACTTGTAGACTCTGGACAAACCAAATTCAGGCTGGGGGTCAGCAGGTGCAACTCTGTTTTGAGGTCCAAGTCCTACTGCTCACTCTGGGCTTGAATTTGGCCCTTGAATTCCAGTTTCAATTGCAAATGCCAGGGGCAGGTGGGGGAAGGGGGAGGTTCACCAAAAAACAACCAACAAACCCAGCAGCATCTCAGGATTGGTTTGGAGTATTAAAATGATTCAAGTTGCTGGGGAGAGGCAAGATCCCTGCTCCAGGTGTATTTGACAAAGGCTCACTCCAAAAAGAAACTCGACCTGCTTTGGGAACTGGTGAATGTGAGGGCAGAAGCAGGGAAGGACTATCCAGACTTTCCCACTGAGCTCAGGAAAGTCAGTGTTGCAAGATTTCTTTTGATAGGTGTGCAACCACGTACCTCATGACGTGGCTCCCATGAGAATTCATGCCAGACGTAGACTTGTACCAGAGCCCAGCTCTGGAGCAGTTCAACCCGCACCGCAGGACGGAGGAGTGGAGAGTAGGCCAGGGAAGAGAGCATGGGGAGGGGGAAGGATCAGCAAACAGTGGTGGGGTCTGCTAGGGAGGGGGCTGTGCAGCTACTGATCCAGGACTTGGGATCTCACGTAGTGTTTTAACAAAGCCAGACATTTGTTGAATTCCAGGGTGCCGATCCTGTTGTGGGGGGTGGGGGGTTTGTCTTGTGGGTTCTTTCATCAGATCCCTTGATGGCTTTATAGCCCCACAATTCACAGTTGCCTCCTCTTGTTCTGTGTGTAACTTCATCAAGTGGTTCTGGTGACACTCAAACCTAGAAGCCAGAGATAGTGTTTTCCCACCAGCACCTAAACACAGAATTTCCTTCTGCGGCATTGTTGAAATAGTTAATTTTTTATAAGGTTGCAATGTTTCTATTTGAAACATCTGTTTACATTCCATATTCCAATAAAGTTCTATTGGCATCGATAGCAGGTCAATCCATTTGTATAATTCACTGAAACCAATAAATATCTATACGTCTGAACGTCTGCCGTCTCCTATCTATGGGATAGCCAGAAGCAGCGAGAGCTGAAGGCCTTGCCTCCTCAAGGAGGTCAGGTTGTTCTCTTCAAGCCCCTCTTGTTGAGGATTCTGGAATCTCTTAGTCCTTGGTTGCAGCTCTTCACACTGTCAGCCCTGAGAGTCTGGCTGTGGCAGGTTCTGGCAGAGGAGGTGCAGGGTTTGGTGTGGTGTGGCAGTCAGCTGCTGAGGTGCCTTGGACTGGGACAGCTGGTGGCCAGGGCAGCAGCCTTGGGCTGTCTGTGGCACAGCTGGTCCCGCGAGTGGTCACCAGGGCATGGCTGGAAGTTGGGGGTTCTCCACACAAGTACCCCCATGCTTGTCTCCTCTCAGCCTGGGTGGATGGCGGAGTAGGGATGCATGAGCTCAGTTATCAGTGTCCAGGCTGAGGGGGCCGTGGCAGTGCTGCTGTGCCATGAGGCCCTCACTGACACTGCTGCTCATACAGATGCTGCTGAAGGCTTTGGTGAGTGTTTCCAGCCCTCTGCCCTTCCATCCACCTGAACTGCAGCTGTCTGGCCTGAGAGGCTTGGGGATCTTTGCTCTGAAGCTGTGTTCATGCCAGCAGGGCTGATGGGGTTTCTTAACATTGCTTTCAGAACTGATTTTGAGCAGGTATTTAATTGTTCCATTAAGAGGAGTGGATGCTTCTTATGGCCTGTCCAAGTTGCTAGGGGGGAAAGTTGCCTGTTTTCCAGCTCTTGTGTGTTGGTGTTCTCATCTTCTGGAGTGCCAAGGCAGAAGAGGCATGGGGGACAAGAATGGGTTCAGTGTGGGAATTTTAATAGGTGAAAAACCTCAATGGTTGTATATGAGTGCTTGACAGTGTCCAAACCTGATGATGGAGTTTCAAGGTGGTGCTTCAGGAAGTATCAGTTCCATTGACCTGAGTCAGAAATTCTTTCCTGCTAGCTACCCTCAAGCAGAGGAAGAGATGCTCTTTCCAGTGTGTGAGATGGGTAAATGGCCTTTCCTGGTGGCAGCTAGAACAACCTGAACCGTATCTCCCCACATCCCTGCCCCAGCTCTAGGGTAAGATGACCTGTGACAGATTCATCCTGGAGGGAAACATGGCAGCTGAGCAAGTACAGCCTGGGAGTCAGGAGGGTGTGGAGTCTTCTGGTCCCCAGGCAGTTTGGATGCTTGGCTGCATGTCAAGCCAGTTCCTCTCTGCAGCCATGAGCCCTTCCAGCACTCAAAGCAGGAAGTCCTGCTCTTCCCTGAACCCTAGCAAAGCATTGTGCTGCCTGTAGGGACAGCTGGGAGCTGAAGACAGTCTTGTCCCTAGGGAGGGAAGAAGTGGGGGAATGTGCATCTTCATATGCTTTTCTCTGGAGAAAATTGGGAGAGTCCTGGTGCACATCCTGGCCTTTCAGCTGGCATGGGCCGAGCTCTCTAGCAGAGGTGGGACATGGGTTGTGCTGAGTGCTTGGAAGAGGCTCAAAACCAGAATGACAGCAGCCATTAAGGGGTGTGGGAGGAGAGGGATGCTGGAAGCAGCTTCCCCAGCTCGTTCCTACCTGTTCCAAGTGAGCTGTGGCAGGACAGGAGCCTTCAGTGGGGCTACAGAAGATGCTGGCAGCAGTGCAGGGAGACTTGGCATAGCTTGGGGAGATAAAATTCCAAACTTGTGTCTGGCTGCCCATGAAAGTGCTGCTTTGATGGACTATGTCTCTCCCTTGCCTTGCCCAGCCCTGCCTTCCCCTCTCACCCCACCACCCCTTCCAAAGCAGGCTGAGGGTCTACTGCTGCCCCCATATCCAGAGGGGCATGGAGGATGCATGAGGCCCGGCTGCGAGTGGGGCAGCAGGATGTGGGGTAGCGTGTCCAGGCACCTCCTCATCACCCAAGGAGCTCTGTGTCTAGCTGGCAGTGTCCCGTGACACTCACTTCCCTCCTCCCGTCTCTCCTCAGGTCCGATGCTGTTGCTCCCAATTTTCCATAAGCAGAATGAGAACCAAATCAAACATCCTATTGGAGCGTGTAGAGTGACGGCGGGCGGACTGCGCGGCGCGGGCAGCGCTGCGAGCGGCAGCACGCCTGGCTGGATGGCACCCACCTCTTAATGACCACAGTGTTAAAGGTTCTTCTGCCTTTGGTTCCTTGTTGAGCTCTTCCTGACCCAGAAAGCGTGGAAATGTGAAGGGTATGCAAAGCAGTTGTTGGTTAGTTGTTCCTTCCTCTGTTTTGGCTGTTCCCCCCCACCTCTGGCAGACCATGGTCAGCCACCTTGCACCTGTTCTCTGCCACGGGGGTGGCAGGGGGTGTAGTATAATGATGGACAGTTATATATTATAATTAAAAGAATTCTATATTGTTGAATAAAAGTTTTAAAAGAAGCCTACGAGGAGGAGTATTCCATGGGGAGGGAGCGGTGGGGCAGAACCAGCCCTGGGTGCTGGCAGCATGAGCAGTTCCCTGGGCCCTGGTGGGACAGGCTGGGCCAGGGGAGCAGGAGGAACTAGTACAAAATCACCACAGGCAGAGGCAAAGGAGCCACTTGCCACCTTCAGGGGTGTCCCTCCTTTGGCCCCCATGCTCTTCTGGAGCTGCCTGCCGAGTGCTAAAGCTGGTACCTGCTTTTCCAGCTCATGGGGCTTAGGCATGGCTCTGTCTGCACCACAGGAGCTTCGATCTCTTCCTCAGGCTGAGATTCTCCTCCTCCTCCCCAAGACCATCACTGCAAAGCCCTGAGCTTGCAGCTCCTGCCTGGAGGGCCTCTTTGTGGCAGGAGTTCCCCCATAGACATGGTGCTTCACCAGCAGCTGCCAGGCGAGCCTGGCTGCAATGCTGCTGTCTCAGCTGTGCTCTGATCTTAGATATTACCAGACCACTTGAAACTCTGATCTAAAAACATCCAGCTGGATTCTGTACAACTACAACACCATCATTTCTCTTCCATTGTCCCATTCCTTCCCTGCCCATGTGTTTTTCCCCTGTGCTGAAGCTGCCCAGGCTAAGGGTGCCTCTGAGACAAGGCTCTGGACTGGGAAGAGACCCATGGCCAGGTCCCAGGGAGGTGCTGGGGCAGGGTGAGCCGTGGGCTCCTGCCAGCACAGAACCACATCGCCACTCTCACTCAGCCTTGAGCCAAAGTGGAAATGCAGGAGTGAGTCCTCGTATGAAGGCTGTGGGTGGTACAGGTGAAAATTTGGCACCACTGTCACGGTGTGTTACACCTGGAGGTGTGTCCATGTGGGGCCAGATGTGAGCACATACCTCAGGTAAGTTGAAGCTGCTGATGTGGTCAGGCAGAGCTTGGTCCATTGACAAGGCACAATGTAATGATGGCCCTGTTGTACCCAGGACTGTGCTGATCTCTGCCACCTAAATTCAGCAAGACTTTTTTTTGCCTGGTGTAGATCTGGTCAGAGGTGAGAGCCTGTTCCTGCAGGGAAGAGCCTCTGGCAGAGTCCACCTGAGGTCCACGTGTGCTGGGCAGAAGCAGCTCTGTGAGCACATGGAGAACTGAGTTCCCAGTGGCACATTCAAGTGCTGTTGCCACCTCATCCCTCTCCCAAGACACTTGGGTCTAGGACTTGATAATCTCAGAGGTCTTTTTCAGCCTTGGCAATTCTGTGATTCTGTCTTGCCCCCTGGCCCCACCTGTTGCCTGCTGCAGCCCAGGTCCTCTCCAAATCAATGGCTTGTCTCTAAAGGATGCTCTCACAGACTCTTTTTTTGACTGTTGCTTGTCAGAAATAAACTCTCCTTAGGCCTGTTTTTTGTCTCCATTTTGTCCAGAGTCAGAAGGGGTTTGTTCATTCTCACCCCATGTTCCATTGCATGGTGGTCCCACAAAGGCAGTGTGTCCTGCTTCCTGACTTCCTCTGCTGAAGGGCTCCAGCACACTTGGCACTGCCTCCTTCTGCACTCACTGATGTTTACACCCCTGGTGTCTTCTGATCCCATGCTCAGCAGCAGCCTAGCTTCCTCCTCCTCTTCCTCCTCCTGCACCGCTCAGAGTTCAGCCAGCACGAGGTGAAAAGCGTTTCTTTGAGTTCCCTCAGCACCCAAAACCACTTTTGCACTTTGTCTCCCCTTGCATCTGATGGCTGTGGGTCTCCTGCCCAACTCTTTTCTTGGGCAGGAGACCATCTCATCCACTGCCCTTCATCCAGTCCTGCTCCTATAGGAATGTCCAGGTATCTGGAGTCATCTGGACAAATCCCAAACTCTCGCACTCCTTGCAGAAGTCATTGCTCTGACCTCACTTTTGCCAAGCAGGGAAGGCTTTCAGTTCACAAAGGTATTGAGTGAATCCAGTTCTGTTTTTACCGGTCCAAGCATCATCCTTCCAGCTGCCTCACTGGGCCATGCAGCCAGTCCCAGGCCTCTGTTCCCCAGAGAGGGATTAACCCAAGAGGGCAATGGTCCAGGTTAGGATTTCCCAGGCTGTGAACCTGGACTCTGCTCCAAGGCAAGCACAGGCTTGGTAACATGGGGGAGGGCAAATACATTTTGCTCTAGTAACTGCACCCAGTAATGTGAAACTTCAGAGGAGCAACATTTGAGGAGCTTCCCGAAGATCTCGTTCCTCCAGAGGCACTGGATTGCTGGGAATGCTTTAGGGTTGGTTATTTCTGGAGCAGGCAACCTCTGCTCACTTCTTGGACCTGCTTATTCTCTTAGGATGGGCCTTTCCTCTGCCTGCTCCCCAAAATCCAGTCCTGCTACACCCTGGGAAATAGAAGTGGGGGTGATATGACATTCCAACATTTTCCCAGCGATCTTTGGGGTGGAAAACATCGCTGTGTGAGTCTCACTGAGATACATCTCTCAGAGGCCTCTTTCTGAATGCCACCTATTAACCTGTGCTAACATCTCCGAAGGCTTCCCCATTTCTGCCCTCTCCTTTAGCTCCCAAGTGCCTGGAAAAGGAGAAGAGGCAACGAGTGTTATTTTTTGTTACAATTCTTTGAAAAACTGGGACAATGTGAAGCCATAACTTCTATTCCTATACATCAGTTGCAGCAAAACACAGTGTGAGCGAGCAAGCTGTCCAGGAATGGCAGATGGGTATTTGTCCCACTTGGCTCTTACCACCTGATGAAAGGAACAAGTTATTTAATCACAGCACATTAAATGCACTCAAACCTGGTGACTAAATATAGAATCCCACACTGGTTTGGGTTGGAAGGCACCTTAAAGATCATCTAGTTCCAACCCCCCTGCATGGGCAGGGACACCTCCCACCAGCCCAGGCTGCTCCAAGCCCCATCCAACCTGCCCTTCAACACTTCCAGGGATGGGGCAGCCACAGCTTCCCTGGGCAACCTGGGCCAGGGTCTCACCACCCCCAATAGTGAAAAATTTCTTCCAAATATCTACTCTATATCTCACCTCTTACAGTTTTAAGCCATTCCTCCTTGTTCTCTTGCTACAAGCCTTTGTCCCAAGCCCCTCCCCAGCTTTCCTGGAGCCCCTTCAGGCACTGGAAGGTGCTCTAAGGTCTCACTGGAGCCTTCTCTTCTCCAGGCTGAACACCCCAACTCTCTCACCCTGTCTCCATTGCAGAGCTGATCCAGGCCTTGGATCATCTTCATGACCCTCCTATGGAGTCTGCTCCAAGTGCTCCATGTCCTTCTTATGTTGGGAGCTCCAACATAAGATGAAGCAGTTGTTGCTTGAAAAGCTGCCTGAGAATTCCACTGTGACAGCAAGGATGAACAGCAAGCATGACACAGGACTGGGACAACCTCCCATACCAGCCGATGTGCAGAAGGCTCCTCTGGGAAGCACAATTTGCAGATGTCCCAGTGGTTTCTCACCTAACAACGTCCTTGTCAGTGCCACATTGACGTGCAGCACAAACCAACCTGGCTGGCAGCAGAGGGCTGGGAAATGGCTTGGTGGAGGACGGGTCATGCCCACTGCCACTGTGTGACCAAAACTCTCCCATCAAAGGGGTTTGCCTTTCCCTTGGCCACAGGAAAGGGCCTGGCCGTGTCTTGATGGGCCTGAGTCAAGAAATGGCTTGGAAGCTGCTTTTGGGTACTCACACTTCAGGGTAGTGATGCCCAAACTGCAGGTCCACAGGCCCAGGTCTAAGTGAGGAGCAGTCACCACTCATCTTTTAATGTTCAGCAGGACCTCCAGCAGACAGGCAGACCTGCTGGTGTGCACCAGCTGCTCCCAGCAGGACCGGGATGGTGGAATGGATGTCCCTGTTGTGGCCAGCAAAGTTCAGGGCTGTGGGGCAAGGCTGGGGGAAATAGAAGCAGCAAAGGGGGCAAGCACCGACCAGACACTCCAGTCCTGTAGAACCAGCACAGGGAGAATCCTGGGACAGAGCTGGGAAACGTGCTGAGAGCCCAGCGTGCAGCCAGGGACAAGAAACCAGTGTGTCCCCTCGTGTGGTGGCTGTGACCTGCAGTGGGGTAACTGGGACATTTAAAAATGTTCACAAGTCCTGGGTGCTGGGTGGATGCAGCACAGCCCTGTCCCGGTCCTGTCCCGGCCCTGTCCCGGCTCTGTCCCGGCCCTGTCCCGGCTCTGTCCCGGCCGTGTCCCGGTCCTGTCCCGGCTCTGTCCCGGCCCTGTCCCGGCTCTGTCCCGGCCCTGTCCCAGCTCTGTCCCGGCTCTGTCCCGGCCCTGTCCCGGCTCTGTCCCGGCTCTGTCCCGGCCCTGTCCCAGCTCTGTCCCGGCTCTGTCCCGGCCCTGTCCCGGCTCTGTCCCGGCCGTGTCCCGGTCCTGTCCCGGCTCTGTCCCGGCCCTGTCCCAGCTCTGTCCCGGCTCTGTCCCGGCCCTGTCCCGGCTCTGTCCCAGCTCTGTCCCGGCTCTGTCCCGGCCCTGTCCCGGCTCTGTCCCGGCCCTGTCCCGGCTCTGTCCCAGCTCTGTCCCGGCTCTGTCCCGGCCCTGTCCCGGCTCTGTCCCGGCTCTGTCCCGGCCCTGTCCCGGCTCTGTCCCGGCCCTGTCCCGGCTCTGTCCCGGCCGCAGCGGGCAGGACACGGGCCGGGCCGAGGGGCGGGCCCCGGGCACGCTCCGCCCGGCACGCGCCGCCCCGTTGCCATGGCAGCGCGCGCTGCCACAACATCCGCCTCTCAGCAGCGGCCGGAAGTAGCCCCGACGGCAGCCGGGAGGGAGGAGCGGGAGGTGGTTCCTTGGTGACCACGGAGCGGCGACCGGAAGGGGGGTCGGGCTGCTGGGGCCGCTGTCCCGGGTATCGCTGCGCTAAGAGGCCGCCCCGGCGGGAGAGCGGCGGCACGGCTCGGCTCGGCTCGGCTCGGCCGCCGCGGGCCCGGCATGTTCAAGAACACGTTCCAGAGCGGGTTCCTCTCAGTGCTGTACAGCATCGGCAGCAAACCCCTCCAGATCTGGGACAAGAAGGTGAGGTGGGCCGGGGGGGGCAGGGCCGGGGGAGCAGCGGAGCCGCTCGCATTATCCTCCCGGGGCCGCCGCCGTCCCGGCGTGGCGAGACGAGGGGGGGCCCACCGGGAAGCAGCGGGCGGGGCTCGGGCAGCCCCGGGGCCTCTCTGGGCAGGCGGCCGGTGTCCGGTCAGCGGGGCTCCCGGGAGCGGGTCTGCGCCGTGCCAGGAGACACAGCAGTGAAACAGGCTGCGAAGCACTTTAAAGGTCGGAAACAGCAGAAAACTGACCGACCGGTGGCTGGATGTCACTGGCATGGGGCCTCCTCCCGCATGTGAGCCATTAAACAGTCTGGCTAAATTATTTAAAGGTTGCCTGTGCGCAGCTTTTCGGGTGTACCAGGAGTCAAGGAATGTTTGTTTTCCCCTCCTGTCTTCTTCCAGCATAGTTCTGCTGAGGGTCCCCAGCCTTGTTCCAGATACCTGGTATCAGGGAGGCTGCGGGTGGTGGGACCTGCTGCCTCCCGCCTTCGCCAGCCGCCTGGGGCTGTGTTGCTGCCTGCAAGTCATTCTGCAAAACACTCAGAGAGCGGGCTCCCTTCTCTGAGGTTACCACGATGCTACCCGGTTAGGTGTGCTTGAACCTAACCTGACATTCCTGTGGTTTCAGCAGGATGAAGGCCTTCAGGGCAGCCAGCAGGCAGTATTTAACCTCAGGGGGCTCCTGGAGAGCATTTACAAGGGGAGGGACGGCACACAGGTGGTGCAGACCCATCCTGTTCCCCTTCAGTAGGGTATCCCTGCAGCTTTGCAAAGAGCTGGTTGGCTCTGTGCATGTGCCTCCCTCAGGGCTTTTGCACAAGTTCTTATGTCTTTAAAAAAGGATCAACATCTTATTGGGATGGTGTGAGGACAGAACGTGTTGAAGACCTTAGACAAAGGGATGTAGTGTCTCCAGACTGGATAAAGTCACCAGCAATCCAGGCTGACCCTGCTTGGAGCTGGATGTTGGACTGGAGACCGCCTGAAGCACCTTCCAATCTTAGTTGTCCTATGCAGGGTGATGCTGTTGGGATCACTCCACTGCTGGTGGGGTCACCAGCAGAAACTCTGCTCACATGGTGGCTGTGAGCAGGGGTCCATTTGGGTGCAATAATTGCTAGATTGGCCAGAAAAGGCTGAAGAAAAATTAGTACTGCTATCCCTGGCTGTGCAGGTTGTTTCTGCAATCTGCTGCAGGGCTGGCATGGGGGTGGGCCCCTTGGCACTGCCCGGCAGCTTCAGCCCTGTGTCCTTTTGAGCAGTGGGGCTGTGTGTGGGTGCTCCTCCTTGCTCAGAGGTCTGCCTGTCCTCAGAAAGAGCAGCCACTTGGGCAAGCCTCTTGTGAGGACCCCCCTGCTCACACAGGTGTGGCATGAAACCAGATTGGGTTTTCTGACCTCTTGCTTTTCCATTTAAAAGGTGTTGGGGTGATGGGTTTGTAAGGACTTCAGTGTAACTGACCCAACACCCTCGGTGTGTTTGCAGCAGCAGAAGGTGAAGGGCATCTTGCTGCCTTATAGCTGAGAAAGAGGATTCCTTCAGGTCTTCACTCCACATGGATGTTATCTCCCCTTCTCAGCCCCTTCAGAAAATCCCAATCGTGCTGCTAACTCGCACGTTGGGCTGTGCTTCCCCAGGGGCTGTGGGTAGCCTGTGGGCAGCAAACCTTGCCAAAGCCAATCTGGCCTGGCCACCAGCATCCTGCCCCAGGGGACTCTGGCAGGACTGAAGAGTCCAGGCCTTGGGAAGAATGCAGTAACTGTCCCACTGTCCTCACAGACAGAGTTTCCTCTTTCAGCCTTGTCCACAGAGAGCCAGTAACTGTTGGGCTATGCTCTCTTCTCCTGCCTCCCAGCAGTGTGTGTGCTGGTTTTGAGACCTGTTTGCAAGGTGGTTTCTGTTTGCCTCCCAGCCCATTGTGGTTCAGAGTCCTCTGTTTATTCCTGCAGCATCCTGCCACCATGGTCCCCCTCGCTGATGTGTGGAGACATGCTGACCAGTGTCCAGGGGAATCACTGATGCTTTTCTGCAGAGCAAAGGGGAACAGTTCGATGAAACTTGTCAAACCTATTGATCCTCTTGCTAATTTCTCCATGTTCCTTCTGCTGACATGTCAACACGGAGTATTGTTAGCAATTTCAAAAGCTGTTGGGAGGATGCAAGGTCAGGTGGTGTTCAATACCCCTCTGAAAATCAAGTGTGTGCCAGGGGGTCATCTCCTGCAGCCTTTCTCGGGCTCCTCAGTTCTCTTGCACAGCATCCTTGTCCTAGATCTGTCCATGCTGCTCACTGCTCCACCCCCAAACCTGTGTTCACCAGGTGCAACAGCAGTTCCTCCTGCTTTTGCCTCTTGTTTTCTCCCTCTCCCTTCTTGGAGTGGGGAGGAGGCAGAAGGGCCTGGTGCCTGTTGTGGATGCTCCACTGGCTTTGGGAAGCCCTGTCTGTGGTTCAGCTCTCGGTGGCTGACACAAGAACGTTGCCTGGGGCCAGGGCGGCCGGCAGCGCTGCGGGAGGGAGCCTCCAGAGGTCGGCCTTGGACCGCGGCGATTGCTCCTTCCTGCTCTTCCTCTGAGCTCTCTTACATCTGATTGGTGTTGCTAGCAGCAACACCAGCCTCAAGAAATACGTATGTTCAGACACAACTGTCTGTGAAGCTGCTGCTCCCTCCAAACCTTGCGAGACTGGAGGTTTGCACCTGAGAAAAAAGCTTTTTTCAGTTTGTCTTTATAGACAGCAGATAAATTCCCTGTTACCTGGATTCAGAGGATCATAGGCATTTGAAAAACTTCTATTGCCTAAGAGGGCTATTGTCCTTTTTTCCAGCTTCAAAAATCCACCTTCTTAGGCTTAAGGTGGCTAGAAAATATTGGCCAAGTCGAGGCCTGGAGTGTTTTGTTTAGATTTCTAAAGTTTTCTGAAAACTTCTCTTCCTGAGCTTCTGTGAGGTGTAGGGAAAAGCCCCTCAGGACTGGGAGCTCTTGCTGAGCAGCCGCTGGGAGCCCAGCAGGACCATCCCTCCCACCTTGTGCCTGGCTGGACTTTTTCAACTTTAGAGCCATGTTCTGGTGTGGATATTTAGATTGGAGAGTACGAAAAAAATGTAATTGGATATTGGTAAAAAATGTCTCTACTGAAAGATTTATCAAGCACAAGCTGCCCACGGAAGTGGTGGATGCACCATCTCTGGAGGCGTTCAAAAAACACATAGATGTGGCACTTCAGGCCAAGGTTTAGTTGGCATGGTGATGTTGCCTTGACAGTTGGACTTGATGATCTTAGAGGTCTTTTCCAATCTTAACGATCCTGTGATTGTAGGGGTACAAGTATGAGAGGTTGGGCCATAGGATCTTTAGGTGTCAAGGCAAGCCTGGACCACCGTGTTGGTGAGGCCTTGGAAGGGGTGCTGGGGGAAGGTGGTGCAGAGCTAGTGGCTCTACCTGATGGAGCTGGTGGTTGACTCTTGGTGTGTGCAAGCCCGTTGGGTCAGGACCCCCGGAGGTGGTGGGAGAAGGGAAGTGCTCCTCTGGCTGGGACCAAAACATGCCCTCCATCGAGGAGGGGTCCCTGAGGCAGGTGGGAAGTGAGCTTGGCCTTCGTGGGCCTCCAGATGCAGAGCGACCCACAGGGCCCAGCCAGGGTGTGTGTGGCCCCAGCACGTCCTGGGGGCAGCGCTCCAAGGCCCCGTGGGTGCTGAGCACTTGTGACACTGTTCAGGCTTATTCCACCCAAACCGCAAAGGTCCGTGGGCTTGTGATCCAGCAGGTGCTGGACGTCAGGCTCCAAATGTCTGTGTGTCTGTCCTGCCCGCACAGGATGGCATCATGTAGAAGGACACCCGTGCCACCCGGCACTGTTCCATGGTGCAGCTCACAAACACACTGAGCTAGGTGGGACTGGGAGGAAGGGTTCTGGTGCAGTCTGGTCCTGGTTTGTACTTATCTCCTCTCTTTTATGCTGTTTTTCATCCTGTTTCTGGCAATGCTGAGGAAGCGCTGCTTCTTTTCATTGTCCAGTAATCTGGGGAAGAAAAGCCTTCCCAGCCTAAGGAAGGGGACCAGGCTGCAGAGAGAAGCACTGCTGACTAATTGGCTTAAAGCACATGTAGCCGTTTTCTCTGCTACTGTCCTCTCCAGAGAAGCACAAACCTGAACCTTCTCTCTGTGGAGCTGTAAGCTACTCTTGGTGAAAGCTGTTCTACACGGTGTGGAGGCCGGTCTTGCTGTGTGCTGTTGTCCCCTGCTTAGGTAAGGTGCAGTCCACACACTATATCCTTGTGGCTTCCAAGATTTCATTTCCCATATGCTGGTCATACTGCACATGCAGAGGCACATGGTGCTCTGCTGGGCTGATGATTTTACAAAAACAAAAGGCAACTCATCCAGATCTCTTGTGGTTATTTTTTCCCTCAACAAACCTACAAATCCATGGGAGTTGCACTTGATGCAAAGGAGAGATGCAGTTTTCCTGTAAGGATCCCCTCTCCAAGCTTCATGTTGACTGGAAGAATCTATGTGGACTTGAAGCACAGTTCAGAGCAGCCTGGCAGGGCAAGCTGCACTCCAGTGCTTATTGGTAGCTATTGGGTGACCCAGGCTGAGATTTCTTCTTGAATCTGCTCTGGGCTGGGCTGCTCGCAGGGCTCATCACTTTCTTCCCACAAATGTATGCAGCATCACCCTCTGGAGAAATAAACTTTGAAGATGGATTGCTAAACCTGTAAATCATTTTGTAGCTCATGACTGGAACCATTCCATTAGAAGCTTAATGTATTCTACATATTAGCAGCAGGGATGGGTGCTAAAGAAATTAATTTGTGGGGCTGGAAGGAGCATTGCAGTTTTACTGATCTAGCACTGGGGAAGAGCAGAGGGCTTAATTAGCAAAAGTGCCTTTTAAATGGAGATAAATTTGATGGGAAGTGAGCTGCTTAATTAACAAAAAATAAGTCTTCAGACCCTGGGATTCAGCCATATTGCTTGTGGAGAAAAATGAAAGTTTGTTGGCTCCTGGCTCCAGCCCTGGCCTCCCTGAGCTCTCTGGGGGACTGCCTGCATCTAAGTAGCCAAATCACCCTGCCCCTCAGCAGAGCAGAAGGTGGCTCTGCACTGGTGTGTGCTGCAATTACCAAGAATTTTAACCAAACCCTCCTCTGGTCCTGCTCTCCCACAGAGGCAGCGTGTCATGCCCAACACTGGAGACGCCTTGGTGACTGGTGGCTGGCTAATTGCTCCCTTTGCTTGCCCCTGTATACTTATATTCATTTTTTCCCTCATCCCACTCTCATTTGATCTTGCTATTGCTCTGACACTTTTCTGTTTGTTTATTTGGGCCTCTGACATGAGGCTTGAGTCACTTGTGTTCACTCTAGTGCATTTTGATACACTCTAGTGTATTTGGAAGTCTTGCACTGGTTGTCCATGCAGTGTGCTGGGCTGTAAGCTCCAGCTGGAGTCCTCCCTCTCTGGGGCAGTGATCAAAGCCTTGGAAACAGCGACATCCAGGACAACAGGAGCCAAATGAACATACATGGGTTTTCCTGGGATCTTTTCCCCCCTCTCCAGGGAGCTGTGGGCTCCTCTTGTTTCCTCTCCAGTGACACCTGTGCTCTCTGCCCGGCTTTTCCTCCAGGTGCGCAATGGCCACATCAAGCGGATCACGGACAATGACATCCAGTCACTGGTGCTGGAGATTGAAGGAACTAATGTCAGGTAGGAGAAGATGCCTTCTGCCCTAGTGTGCCCTGGGGGCTTGACCATGGAGCAGAGTGAAAAACATCAGTGCCCAGCAGATGATTCTACCACCATCTCTTTGTCAATAAATTGAAGAATATGTTCTGGGGTCAGGTCACTGATACCCCTCTGAGGCACTGTACTGTGCCTTTCCCTGGTTGTGCTTGTAGAGCCTCTGTCATCCTCTGTGGGGCCAAAGGACAAAAAAATAAAAATCAAGTCCCATTATTTTTCCATCACTTAGGGAAAAAGCTGTATTTGATGCCAGGTCTGCAGTTGGTGCCATTCAGAAAGTAGCACTCTGTGTTCTGCATCTCCTGTTGCCTTAGGCCTACCCTGCTCTCCCCATGTGACAGCCTCTCCCGGCAGCCAGAAGATCAAAGGGAGATTTATGAGGGGAGTTGCTTATGGTCCTTCATGTAGCAACCTCGTCTCCATCGATTGGGATGAGAGATGCCAGCTCCACAAGCGGGTTCAGAGTCTCCAAGGCTTTTCCAGGGGTGATTCAGAGCAGGACGCTCCTTATAAGGGCAGTGGAGACTCCTCTCCTGCAGACAGGCTGAGCCAACACTTCTCTTCCTCCCAAGATGTGTTGATACAGAACTTGCCAGGCGTGACGTGTATTTCTAGGGCTCATGACCTCTGTTTTCCCAGCCATATAGAGCACACAGGGCCTCTGCTGTGCTCTGCAGGGCTCAACCTTTTCAGTCAAGGATAAGAGCAGGTTGTGTTAAGAAACAGTGCTGACATGGCCTTGAAAATGGGGAGGTGAAGCTGTCCAGGAAGGTGTTAAATGCCCTGGGTGAGGAAAGCAGGATTTCAAACAGGCCTTTTATCTCATTCTCCCTGCAGCTAACTGTGAAACTCTCCCTTCCATTACAGGAAGCCCCGGTTGTTGTTGAGATCTTAGGATCACAGCTGTCTTTTTCTGCCGGTCCTCCAAGGCTGCGTTAGGTCAAGGGAGAGACTTGGACTCGGGCTGTTTGCTTTGTGCCATGTGAGATCCTAAAGCATTTTTCTGTCCTTCTCAGTACCACGTACATCACATGCCCTGCTGACCCAAAGAAGACTCTGGGCATCAAACTACCTTTCCTAGTGATGATCATCAAGAACCTGAAGAAATACTTCACTTTTGAAGTTCAGGTGAGGAACAACCAGTTTTGCTTTCTTGGACATTGTGATGTTTCAGGTTTTCTGCTGTGGGGGCATCAGTCAGCTCAGGCACATCGTTGCTACTCCTGAAGATGGGTTTGTTTCCTGTGTTAAAAATACTCCTGCTGTGAAAGTGAGAGGTTGAGAGTAGGAAAGGCCTTTCTCAGAGACAGGTTGAGTCTGATTTTAGAGCAGCTGCTATCTCGGGGGTCCCTGACTGCCCTCCTTGCCCCAGGTGCTGGATGACAAGAACGTTCGCCGGCGTTTCCGTGCGAGTAACTACCAGAGCACGACGCGGGTGAAGCCCTTCATCTGCACCATGCCCATGCGCCTGGACGACGGCTGGAACCAGATCCAGTTCAACCTGTCAGACTTCACCCGCCGGGCATACGGGACAAATTACATCGAGACCCTGAGAGTTCAGGTGAGGAGCAGGTGTATCCTGCCCCAGAAGGCACTAGTTTGCAGTCTTCTGCTGGCTGGGATGGCCCTGCTGCAGCTCCGTGTGGAGTTGGGTGGGCAGTCACCTGAGAAATGTCTGCTTTCTCATACCCCTGAGGGGGCTGGAGCAGCTCCTTCACTGCCAGTTGATAGTGGAGGCAGCATGGACTGGACAATCTTAATTCCTGACCTCAGGGTGGCCCTGAAGAGTGTTAAAACTCCAGCAAGCTAAGGCTGAGAGTGTTCCAGCAAATGCTGGTAGCAGTGAAGAACCAGAGGTGGGTTCACAGCAAAGAACCCTCTAAACAATTGAGGTAGATCTCAATTTGCATAGATGCCAGAGTGTGGCCAAATCTCCTGAGCCAGCTTGCATTGCTGGAGAGAGCATCTAACACAAAGCAGAGGGCATGGGCCAACATTTCTGCTCTGATGCCCTGTCAGACTAGGAGAGAGACAGTGAGGTCTCTTCTCCAGCTGCTGAGCTAAGGAATCCAGGTTGCTGCATAACAGCAAAACTGTTTTGTTTTGACTCTCAGATCCACGCCAACTGTCGCATCCGACGGGTCTATTTCTCTGATCGGCTCTACTCAGAGGATGAGCTCCCAGCCGAGTTCAAGCTGTATTTGCCTGTCCAGAACAAGGCCAAGGTGAGCTGGCTGTGGGCAAGGAGGGGCAAGCAGCTGCTGGGCCAGGCTGGCATTCCACCTCTCCTCTCACTGCCTTCACAATCCAGAGTTTCTTCTGGTTAGGCCATCAGCCAGGGAGCCCCCTGCTGCTGCCGGTGTGAGCAGGCTGTCAGGGTGCCTAGCTGATTTGCTTTCTTGCCAAAACACACAGAAGTTGTCATTCCCATCTAGGATCAGGGTGAGCTGTGCATTTGCTCCCCACATCCTTCCTGTTGGTGTTGAAGGCAGTGTAGCAGCCTCCTGGCATCTCTGGGGCTTTCACCCATGACTCAGCACAGCGGCTCTGCTGTTCTGACCTAGCTGCAGCTCCACGTATGTCTTCCAGGAAAGATACTGTTTGTGTCCCCTGAGCCCAAATTTACTCCCCTCTGATCTCCTCCCTGCCCAGTGATCTCCTTGCTGCCTACCTGCCCAGTGGTGCTGGGAGGTGGTTGGGTATAGGCAAGGCTGTGGCTGCCTAGCAGAAGGAGATGCCAAGCTCTGCTCTCACAGTGATGGGAGCAGAGTCCCTGGCATATTGGCAGTAGTCTAGAGGCTTGTGAGGAAGCAACTCCTTTTCCAGGGCCAGCCTATCCCAGTGCAGGTGCTTCTTTTAGCAGAGAACATTCCTGTGCAAAATTTTGAGGAGCTGACAGAGGATTTTGGGTGCAGATCTCAGTGAAGGGTAGAAAGCAGTGTTAACAGTAGGTGACACCTCTGGGGTTCCATCACTGCCCTCTGGGCTGTAGCAGCCTTTGGGGGGGTTCAGGAGAGTGCTTGGGGCCCTACCAGTATAGTTTGTCTTGGTGCTGCCTAGTGTAATATGTGTTTCCTTTTTTCTCCCTGCTCTGTCCAGCAATAATTCCACATTGGGAAGAGGTGGAAGAAGAGGGGATTCAGCAGAAGTTACGGGGTTAAGTGTACACTCTTGAAGATACTAATTTTATTTTTTTCTTTCCCTGTTTTCCATCTCTTATTTTATATATGATCTAAATATGGATGTAATACTCACTCTTGGAAAGTTATTAAACATTTGATTCTATAACTCTGCTCCTGGTTTCTTCCTCTTTTGGTGAGTCCTTTAAGTTGTATGTGTTAGTGCTTCAGAAAGGGCTGAGAAATTTCTAAATGTTAGGATTTGCCTCTCAATTGGACTTTGGCAGCCTTGCTGTTGAAGGGATAGCACAGATGTGAACAACAGTGATCTGGAGAGGGGAGATATAGTAAGGTTTCCATAGAGGAGAAAACAGGATCTGTTTCTAGTCCGTGAGGTTTGTGACACTCTACCTATGGCAAGAACTCAGGCTGTTCACCTTTAGTGCATGAAAGTGGCTTTTTCATTCCCTTCTTCCTTGAAGCTGTTTTTCCAGCAGTGACAAATGGGTCTTACCTGTCTATTAGGGCACAACTCCTGTGTAGTTAAACGACTCGTCCCAGCACTCATTCCACCATTCAACCAAGCCTTTAGCAGCTACTTATAGCAAGAGGCACACAATAGTCTTCCAGCTGCCAAGTTGTCCCTTTCCCCAGGGATCAAAGCGGAGGTTTAGCAAAGCAGTATAACAGGAGCAGAAGTCTTTTCCTGTGCTGGAGCTGCCCTTCCCTCCCTTTGTTGTGGAGGGGCTGCCACAGACCTGTGCCCTTAAGGGAGAGTCTGGGAGCAGCTGATGCCTCTCTGGGGCCAAGCTCCTACAGCCAAACTGGTGGGCAGGTACCTAAGGCAGGTGCTCGGTTCTGATCCTTCCCTGGGCTGGACAGTGAATTGGGAAGACTTTATTTATTGTCCCATGAAACAAAGCTGGTTTCTCCCAGAAGGAGGGGAGCCTGTTTGGGGACATCTGCCCAAAGTTTGGGTTTAATCCTGACCACTGGCGCTCTGCTTGGTTTAAGGTTTTCATGTGTCTGTGCACCCTTACAGGCAGCAGCTTCCCACTTTACCCCTGTGACCAGCTCTCAGGACACCAGTATAGCTGCCATATTTGCACATTTAAAGCTGGTGAGCTTTGATCTGGAGGTGTTCACCCCATGCTGCCACGTAGTGCTGGACTGCACTTGTGGAACTCTTTCTGGAGAAGACCTTTCCAGTTTGTGTAGCATGGTAGTTCCAAGGAGCAAAGCTAAGAAAGCCCACTTGGGAAGGCACCATCCATCTTGTTTTGACATCTGTCAAGGCTTGGCTGGACTTGAGATCTGTTAAGTGGACTCAGTACTGTGTGACAAGGAGCAGCCTTCATGAAGTCCATGGCAAGGCTTTGCTGTCATGTTTGCAAAGCTTGCCAGGGCTGGAGGATCCACCAGCCCCCGGCTGCGTAAAGCCTGCAGCCGTTCCCACAAGCTCATGTGCATGTGTTTTTTTGTGGCAGTTGGTGGCCAAGCACTCACCAGGAGCCTGGCCCTGGCAGGGCTCTGGCTGGAGTCATCCCTTGTCCTGGGGGAGCCAGGCTGGATCCAAGTGAGTGACCTTAATGCATTAAGAGAGACTGGGCCCCCCAGAGCCCCAAGCTGGCTGCCTCTGCAGAGAGATTAGATGGGCCCGCCTGCCAGTTCCTGCCTAGCCTCTAGGAGCTGTGCCAGCAGATTTGCTGGAATAAACGCTCAGCTTCAAATCCTTACATCCATGTGGACCCTCTGTGTATTTTTTTAAATGAAAAAAAAAAGATACTGAACCTTCCTGTTTACATGCTGCACAAAGTGGACCATCATCAGATAGCGGCCCTTTCCTTTAGAGCCCAATGCTGGCAGATTTACGTGGTGTCCTTCAAAAATCTTCCTCTTCTAATCCCTCCTCCCATCAAAACTTTAACCATCATGCTGAAGGTGAGGGAAGTTTGGGTGTTCTCCCTGCCAGATAAGAGGATGCTGCTGGAGGATGGGCCAAAATGTTGCAGGCAGCCTCGTCAGCAGGCCCTTCCTGGAGTAAATGTGCTCTAGCAGCCTCCTGTGCTGCAGCTCCCAGCTTCTTACTGCTTTGGTTATGACTCTAGACCCAGATGGGACACAGTGTCCTCGTACACGGAAAGAATGGAGCAAGGCAAGAAGGACATGGGTGCAGAGACGGGAGCCTGCTCTGAGGATGGCTGCTGCTGGGGACTCCCAGCTGGTGCAAGGGGGGAGCAGAGGGGGAGTTTTGGTTCAGTGCAGGCAGCCTGAGGAGAAAAGGCCTTTGTATCTTCTCAGTCACCTTCCTATGGGTGGCCTGCTTCTTCCTTCCTACTTTAATTCTTGTTGCATTTCACATCTAGTGGGAGAGAAAGGAATTTTTGTGGGGATGCCCTGGATTCAACCCGGGACAGAGCATGGCCTGCCCAAAGATGCATTTTCCTTGTCCCCACCAGCTTTTCACCTTCCTCTTCCATCGGTGGTGGCAAGGTCCTGCATGTGAGCGCTTGGATCAGGAGCTGGGTGCCGGGAGCCTGCTTTCCACATCAGAGGCAGAGCTTCCCTTAGAAATCTCAGCGCTGAAGGGTGGCAAGTGCAAAGGCTGTGGCATCTGGGAAGAGGGGACAAGAGAGACCCTCCTGGGGCTGGGGAGCAGACCCGCTTGGAGTGAGCTGGAGCAGTTGCAGCATGATGTGAGCTGGGACATCCCTCTGCTCTGGTGGCTCTGCCCTGGCAGGTGGCAGGGGAAGCAGATGGCAGAGTTTCCCTGGAAAGCTCCCTCCTGTCTTGACTCTGCCAGAAGCAGTCAGTCCAGATGAGAGTCTGGCCTGGAAGAGCAGCAGGACACTGGTACAGGCTTCTGTCCCTGCATGTGGCTTTTCCCTTGCTTTTTGCCTCTTTTCTATTCAGTGGATCTTGACACAAAGCAACAGAGCTCTGAACATGGAGGTGCTTTGCAGGAGTTAAAAAAAAATATGTGCCAAACTTGGTTCCTGGCCCATTGTGCCTCCCATTCTGCATCTTCCTGGATGGCTTGGGCCAAATGTTGTCATCTTTGTAGAGGGATTGCACATCCAGGGCAACACTAATCCTCCACAGCTGCTGTCTAATGTGGGGCAGGCTGTGCTGGAGGCAAGGGAAATGGTTATTTTGAGTTTTGTCATTGGCTACTGCCCAGGAAAAATGAGTGACTGTACTGGGGACTTGGGCCACTTCTGCATGTGAGCAGAGCTGATCGTACTGCCCTGCTGTGCCTGCCAGAGAGGGGTGAGGGCTTCCCCTGTAGGCTGCAAGTTGGGACCGCCCAAACAAGATTTTAATAGGATGAGGAACTGTCTGTACACACTGAGAGCTGCCCTGGGATGTGATGAGGAAAGTCTCGGAGACAGTAGAGGTGAGAAGATGATGGCTGCTAACTTGTGCTGAAGCAGACCTGCAGCCTCTGCTCCACCATCACCTTATGCGTTGCCGCTGCAGCCCCAGAAATTACTTTCCTCCCCAGGAGACAAAGGGTCCAGCACTCGAGGGAGCGTGGCTGTTGGGTGCAGGGTGGGTGTGAGGGGGATGAGCAGCAGGCACGTGCTGCGCTCCGTGTGGCTGGCGGCTGCACCCCCCTGACCCCCAGCAGGCTGTGCTGCCCCAGCAGCACCTCAAGGCTCAGCCCCGCCTGCAGCGAGCACAGGCAGCACGTTCTGCCCCTCGCAGGGCCCCGCTGCTCTTCCTCCCCATCCTCAGCATCGTTTCCTCCGGCCTTGAGCCCAGCCGCTCGCTGTATCCCGGCCCCAGCTCTTCCTCTGCGTCCAGCCCGGCTTCCTCTTTCCTTTCCGGGTTCCTCTCCTCAGCAGCTCAGAGGGGATCGTGCCCCGGCTTGCAAAGGAAGAGGAGGAGGCCGGAGGAAGCGCAGTTTCTCCCATGATGGTTCCAAGCAGGCAGAGAGCTGCTGCCAGCCCTGGTCACCCCATCAACCACGCTCACGGAGCGCTGTCCCACAGCCGCCAGCTCCGCCCGACACAGCAGGGCCTGCGGGACGCTGAGCTCCCAGGGTCTTTTCCAGGTCGGGCTTCCAGCCTAGTTTTGGGAAGCTGGGAGTTGTCTGCTGGGGGTGGATCCTGGCAGGGCTGCTTGGTGCCTGGACTTGAGCCTCCCCTGAGCCACAAAGATCCCGATCCCTTGGGACATGCGCACCCTGCCCTCCTCGGAGCGGCCGGAGGTGAGCCCACCCTGCTGCGGGCACGCAGGGCAGAGCAGCAGCCTCCGCAGAGCCCGGGCCCGGCCGCAGTGCTGGGCTTTGTCTCCGGCAGGGTCCCTCGCTGCTGTCCATGAGCGTTTCCAGATGGCCCCGGGCTCCTGGCACCGTCTCCGCTGCAGCATCCGGGGAAGAGTTGGGGGGGGTTGGGAAGCGATGGCCCAGGTCACCCAACCCAGCCAGTCTGGGCCTCTGCTCCGAGTGCCTCCAATTGCCCCTGGGGAACGGCTCCCCGATTCTGGCCCTCCCTAACTCAGCAGGGACCCCCTGCCCTGCCCTGCCCTGGGAAGGGGATGTTGCTGGCAGCGAGCTGTGGGCACCCTCAGCTGGCTCAGCAGGCTTTCCCTGTGACCAGGCAGCTCTCTGGGTTACTAGGCTTCAGGGTCCTCACCCCTGCATCCCACTGAGCCCTGAGCACCCCCAGGAGAGAGAGGGGAAATGCAGCTGCCGTGGGAAATAAACCTCTTGTCGGAAATGCAGCTGCCATGGGAAATGCATCTGAGCCTGCCTCTGGAGCTGCTTTGCGGGGGTGGGGAGCAGCAAATCCCAGCCCCATGTTCCTCCTGCCTCACCTCTTGGCCAAGTTCATGCCTTTTGGTCACTGCCAGTGCCATTTTGGCTCAAGTTTGGGTCAGGCTGGGGTGCTGGGCTGCCCTACAGCATGACTCCCAGTTCAGTAGAGCCCTGGGAGGGTCCATACAAGCAAAACTCTGAGCAAATTGGCCAAAAACTATTTGAAAGGAGTTGGAAGTCAAGGAACGTGACCCAGCACAGCCTTGCCAATGGAATACAACAGCCCAGAGCCACTTGGAGACCTCTCCTGCCCCAGTTCCTCAGGGTTTTCCTGTGCCCAATTTTGCCTTCTCACATAGCTGCAATGATGTGCTGGGGTTGAGCCAAGTGTGTTTCCTGGGAAATAAGCTAATAGCTGGGAATCACTGCCCAGGGTGGGCAGAGATTGAGGCTGGAGCAGGGGACAGGTGACCCAGGCCATGGGTGTCCCTGCCCAGTGCCCGGAGCCCCTGGCAAGCATGGACAGAGCCAGCATGGGGCCTGCGCCCTTTGGAAATCATGAGCAGCTGACAAGTGGTGAGGATGGTGAGGGGGGCACAAAGGCTTCAATCCCACCCATGAAGGGGGAATGAGGGCTAGTATGGTGGGGGATGGGGGCAGGGGCAGCCAGAGACCCAGAGGCAGCGGAGGGGGGAAGCAGGTCAGTAGTGGGTTAATGCACAGCTGGCTGGGTGCTAGTCTGCCAAATCCAGTGCCATAGGGAGAATTCACCCCCACTGGGGTAATCCCCAGCAGGATGGGTCAGACCCACATCCTTCCCTGCCACAGCCTGCCTCTCCACCAGTGTATTAACTGTACCAGCCTCTGCCATCCATCCCACGGCTGCCCCTGTAGCTCTGGGGCCCCAGCTCACCACCCTGGTGAGCAGCACCAGCAAAGGCAGGGACCTGCTACCATCCCCATCCCCACAGACCAGCTCTGGCACCCGCTGTGGCTTGGTTTTCCTTCCTATTTAAAGGCTGAGCAACATTTTTCCCTGGTTAAAGCAGATTTCCCACACCCCTGAGAGTTTAATCTTTCCCACTCCCACGATTATTTCCTTGATCTCTACAGCAGTCCCGACTCCTGCTTTCTCCCCTGCTGAGACCACAATGGTGGGACAGGATACAACCACCCCCTTCTCCCCAGGAAACACGTGTGGACAGGGAGCTGAAGCACCTGGTCAACCTGCTCCAGGAGGGCTCTTGTACCATCTCCCAGCCACACCGGGACTGGGAGCAAAGGGGTTGCCCTGAGTCTGGGGAGCTGGTGGCTGCCCAGGGGCTGGCTGGAGTGGGAGGCTGGTGTTGGCTGGGGAGAACAAGGCACCCTGTGTTCCCAGCCAGGCCATGGCCACGGGATCTGGTGAATGGCAGCTCTGTCTGCTGCTGGGGGGGGTGGTAGGGCAGCTTTCACTGACTGCACCCCAAAAATGGTAGCCCTCAGGCAGGGGTTGCTGTGGGGACACAACCAGCCATGCTGTCCCCTTCCTCACATCCCGCAGCATGGCCCCCAGCCCTCGCGGGTGCCAGGTGGGGTGGCACCCCCAGGCACGCCCCTGCTACCACAAAAATATCCCAAACATGGCAGGTTGCTGCCCACATCCCTCAGCAGGAAGGACACACCATGGCTCCACACACCCAACCCTTTAATACGCGTACAAGGCTGCGGTGCCCACTGCCCTGCCCGCGGGGCTGCGCGTCCCCTCAGCAGTGGTGGGGTCCAGGCTAAGCTGAGCCCACCAGGAATGGCAAAGGTGGCACCTGCCCCCTCGCATGAGCTTTAGGCACCACCTCCCTGTAATCCCCACGGTTCAACGTGAAATAGGGCTGGGAGCTCTGCCCTCCCTGCCCCTAATGCTTCCCTGCTCCTGGAGGTGGCAGCAGCTGAGACCTGCCAGCTTGTAGCACTTGTGACCAGCTCCCAACCCACGCCCTCCTCCCACAGCATGGGGACAGCTCAGTGGGCTCACATAGGAGGAAGGAACCCTGCTGGGACCCTGTAGCAGAGGTGGGTGGAACACGATAGGTGGCAACCTGGGTGTGACAGCAAGGGAGGGGGGCAGGTGCCAGCAAGCAGGCAGACCTGGGTGCACCCTCCAGCCCCCCTGTGACCATCCCCTGGGCCCAGCCCAGCTGCGCCAGAGGGGCCGGGGGGGTGGGCATCCCCCATTTTCTGAGGCTGGAGCCATCAAGCAACAGTGGGGCACAAAGAACCGAAGGTGTGGGGAGGGATGGGGGGAGGTCAGGTCCATCGTTAGCACCATGGTGGTGGGGGTGGGCAGGGAGCCGGTCAGACCCACTCCTGCAAGGAGCGCTTGCAGTACAGGAGCATCCGGGGTGCGCCCTTCCGCTGCATCTGGACAATGACATAGATGAGGCCGAGGATGCAGAGCAGCAGCACCAGCAGCACCAGCACCATGACCACGCTCATGGTGCGCGTGTACTCGTCGATCTGTACCACCACATCCACGTCCCCGCCCGGCTGGTGGCCGCCCTCGCTGTAATCCTCCTCGTCTTCCTCCTCTTCCTCTTCCTCACCTTCAGCCCGCCCATCCCCTTCGGGGTTGAAGGGGGGTCGGTCCCCATCAGGCCAGTGGGGATGGAGGTCTGGGACCAGCTCCGTGTGACAGCCCATGAAGTCCCGTAGGATCGATTTGGGATAACCTGGCTCCGTCTTGAGCCGCTCATTGTCAAATTTCCAGTACTTTGTGCCTCTGTAGAAGTAGGTAGAGGCTGGGGAGGGAGAAGATGGAGGCAAGGGGTAAGTGGGCATCCCCAGAGTACCCCACAACCTAGACACCCCTGCAGGTACCCAGCACAGCAGGTTTTGCTCTGGGACCAGTGAAACCCTTCAGAAAGCACTTCACCACTGACTCTGGGCCCCTATCCTGCATGGCCAGGCCACCAGAGGGGTAACCCCAACTCCTCTGGTCCCCCAGCCCTCTTTTCCATTTCTACTTACAGGCATCTGCACTGAGGAAGGCACCCTTGGGTGAGGGAGGGATGCCCACCCAGACAGAGATGGGCTTTGGGTACCCGGGGTCCACTGAGCGGGTGTCTTCATTAAAACGCCAGTATCTGGGGGAAGGAATGATTAGCAAGCGAGGAGCATGGAGGTCTGGGCTGCCCACCACGGCCAGCCCTGACAGCAGCCAAGAGACAGCAGAGCAAGGAGGAGGGCCCCAGAGCCACTCACCTGTCCCCACGGAAGAAGAAGGTGTGGCCCGTGGGTTCCCACCAGACAGCCATGTCGATGCTGTCATAGGGGATGCCCTGCCCATAGGTGACCAGGGGCTGTGGGTACCCAGGCTCCAGGTTGGCTTCTCGGAAGAGCCAGTACCGGTCACCTGGAGGGGAGGAGACGGAGACAGAGGTGAGGTGGCAGTGTCCAGTCGCTGCAGGAGGGGCACATGTGGATAGGAACATGGGTACAATGCCTGCAGCCACCCCAGCCCTTGGGGATCAGGTAGTGGCTTCAGCTGGGGAGGGGGATCAGGATGGGATGAAGCCAAGCAGCTCTCAGCAGCTTGGGGGGCACTGGGGTCTCCCCTCCACCTCAGCTCTCCCATCCACCTTCCCCACTCACCTTTAAAGAAGACGAACTTCCCATCATGCCTCTCATAGGCGGCATCGATGTCCCCAGGGAGGCCCCGCCAGAAGTGTCCGATGGGCATGGGGTAGTTGTCCAGCACCCGGTTGTGTCGGACCCTCCAGAACCAGCGGCCCTGGTGGGAAAAACAGTGTTGGCAGAGGATGGGGGGACACTGGGACGCAGCCCCAGTACCAGGCATCCCACCAGGGGGCCTCCCACCCAGGGACACAACACATCCCAAGGGAAGGGGCAGGAGAGGCCGCAGCAGGTACCTTGAACACAAACATCTCGCCACGCAGTACTGCCACCGTGTCAAAGTTCCCATCACAGATGTCAGGGCCGTACTGGTCGGGACGGTCTGGGCTGCCGGGTTTGGGGGGCCGCTCCGGTTTCCCCGGGGGAGGCAGTTTAGGGGGTCTCTGGTCTGGCCTGCCAGGTCTCCGGGGTGTCACTGTGGGCAAAGGCTTGGTGGGCTGAGGGTGCCCATCTGCGGTACCTGGATCGGGTGATTAAGAGAACGGAATGGGTGATGCAGACCAGCAGTGCCTGTGCCTCAGTTTCCCCACACACATGCCCAGCATTCTACCTCTGGGCTCATCCCCCACCCAGCTCCTCACCGTACAGCTGCTGGATGCCCTTGAGGTCATCCTCAGGCAGCTCGAAGTTCTCCGTGTCCATCCACTGGTAGAAGGGGGCCATGATAGCACTGGGGTTGCTGGAGTGCTCCAAGCCCAGCGAGTGTCCCAGCTCGTGCACAGCCACCAAGAAAAGGTTGTTCCCTGCACGGAAAGGCATGGTAAGCTGGACAGGGTGAATGACATAACACATGGAGCAGGTCCTTGGCCCCAACACCCTGCAATGAGGGTGCTCTGGTGAAAGCTGCCTGCATGACCCATAGTGGAGGGGCTCTCCCTGCCACTCCTGCCCACCCCAGTGCATCCTTCTGCCCTTAAACCCAGGGGCCCTCCAGGCTCTTCTAGTTGCCTTCACCACCTCCCTCGCCCTCAGCTCACCAGACACATCTGTGTTCTCCAGCGTCCAGGGCTCATCTGAGTCGAAGTGCGTGTCCCCCCCCATGCCAGGACCAGGAAAATAGGCGTGAGCCAAAAATCCCCCAATGCCATCGAAGGGGGAGCTGTCTCCGTGGAAGCCAGAGGCGAAGAGCACCATGATGTCAGCTTCCTTCTTCCGCTTCTGCCGGATGTCCTCATAGGGCACCTCCCGGAAAACCAGCGGCGTGGCTTGCTCCCACACCCGGAAAGCTCGGCGGACAGCCTCATACGAGTGGTACCGGCCCAGCTTCTCTGTGTAGTTTTGGATGCTGGGGGTACAGAGTTTACTGGGGGTGGCCCAGGACCACACTCTACCCCCAAGGGGATCCATGGCTCTCCATGGGCTGGGGAGTGGGAAACCTTGGAAGTGTTTGGTACCTGAAAGTGAGATGGCTCTGGCTCCAGCGCCGTCCCGTCAGTGCATACCGCTTCCGCCGCATGTTGGACTTTGTCCGCGCCCCAAACTGGTCCGGGACCCCACAGCGGGGACGTTTCATCCACCTGCCAGGAAGGAATTGAGGCAGGCCTCAGCCCGCTGCCCCCAAGGTCCTGAAGGAGCTGGCAGGCAAAGCCCAAGGGCTAGGGAGCTGCTAGAGTCAGAGGACAGGGAAAAACTCACGCCTTGGTCTCCTCATCCAGGACACCGGTAACGGGGATGCCATAAAACCTCTGCATCTCGGCGAGGGCCGCGGCGAAGCTCTGTGCCGAGCGCATGGTGGAGAGCTGGCGGCTGGGCTGCGGCAGGTACCCATAGAGCCGCAGCCAGGCCTGCGCCGGGAGAGCCGGGCGTGAGCAAGGTGGGAACAGCCCGGAGGGGGCCCACAGACCCCTGGGGAGAAGCGGCTCCTGGAGACCCTGGCCCATAACCCGCTGCCACCCAGCCCGAGGCCGCCAGACCAGCTGCAAGGGGTGAGCAGTGCAGGCGGGCCGCGGCTGGGCGCAGGCACAAAGCCCCCACAGGCTGCGGGGGCTGTAGCACCCCTGACCCCGGGGAGGAGGGGCGGCCCGTCCGCGGGCTCCCCAGCCCCCCCGCCGCGGCCTCCACCCACAAAGGGGCTTCTGAAAGGGGCTTCTGTCCCCCGGGGGGTGGGGCAGAGCCCAGGGAGGGGCGCGCCGGGTCCCTTCCTTCCTGCACCAGCCCCCGCCTCCTCTTGTCTTTTTTAATTACTTTAAAAAGACTTTTTTTATCTTTTCATTATAACCCATATTTAAAAAAAAAAAAAAGAAGAAAAATTCACGCTAATTTTCTATTTTTTTTTCCTTTTAAAAACTTTTTTTCTAAATTCCGTTTAATTTTTTCACTTCCCATTTTTTTTTTTTTAATTTTCCATTTTTTTCATCTCATGTTTAAAAAAACGGCTTAATGTCTGAAGTTTTAATTTTTTTTTTAATATATATTTTGTTAATTTTTTTACCACCAGCACCATCCCCCCACGCTGCAGGGGCCGCAGCAGAGACTTCATCAAAGACATCCTCACCCCCCGCGCCGCGCTCTCCCCGCAGGCGCTTCCCCCCCCCGCCCCCACCCCAGCCCTGCCCGGGCACCCCCGCCCTACCTGCACCTGCGGGCGGCGCCGGCGGCCGCAGGTGCAGGCAGGACAGGGCAGGGCGTCCCTGGGAGCGCCCCTCGGCCCCCGCTCACCTCTGCGTTGATCTCCTCGCCCGCCGCCCCCGCCAGCAGCACCAGCAGCACCAGTAGCACCAGTAAGGGCGGACGGCGCCCGCCCGTCCGCAGCGCCTCACCCGCCCGGCAGGGGGCGCCGCCGCCTCCTGCCATAGCGGCGCGGGCCGCGCCGCCGTCCCCGCCGGTTCGCGGCTGATCCTTGGAGCCGCGCCGGGCCGGGCCGGGCCGGGCCGAGCGCGGCGGTGTCGGAGCTACGCCGCCCTCATGGCCCGGGGCCGGGCCGCCGCTGGGGGCTGCGCACGGTGCATGGGCGGCGCTGCCAGGCGCGGCCCGTCGCCTCCCTGCCCGCCTTTGTATGAAGGGTCAGGCCGGCGGCGCGCGGCACATGGGCGGCCACCGCGGCGCGGCGCGGCTCCCCCGGCCTGCCCGCCGGGAGCAGCGGAGCGGGCGGCTGCGGCGCGGGTGAGGCGGCAGCGGCGCGGGGCGGAGGGAGAGGGCGGGGCGGGGCCGGGGCCGCGGGCGGGGCCGCGGGGCCGGGGCGGAGCCTTGCGGGCCTCACACCGACCCCCCCTACGGGAGCGCGGTCGCGGCCTCGCAGCAACGCCCGCACAGGCGGGCAGGGCCGAGCCGCGGCCCGCCGCGCTCAGCCCGGGCCCTGCCCGCCGCACCTGCCTCCTCACACCCGCCATTTCGGGCCGTGCCGGCAGCCGCCCAGCGCCGGACTCTGTCCTCACAGCCCTGCCGCTGAGCCTGGCTCCTTCGCCCCACCCTGTCCCCAGAGTGGGGTCCCTGACACCCGTTACACAACGGGGCCCCGTGCCAAGCAAAGGGAGGGAGCGGGGCCACTGGTTGAGCATTAACCCGGCACTGCTCGCCTCAAAACCAGTCATGCCAGGGCCAGTTTCACTGGAAGTCCCCAAGGGCTAAATATATCTATCTTTGTCTTTCCTTCCCCAAAAGAAAACTCTGGGTGTAATCACACGCCTTCCCACACAGGTATCCATCTCAGAAACTAACTGGCTACAGACTTCACAGAATTTTGTCAAGGATTCTGAAAACCAGCCCTCACACGAAGTCGGCAGACGCCCCAGCCTGTGCAGAGGTGCTCCCACAGCCACGCGGCCCCCAGGGTCTCCCATGGGTGAGGACGGGATGAGCAGCTCCAAACCCACAGACACATTTGCTGGCATCACCTCATCTGAAGTCCGCAGGAGCTGGGCATGTCTGAAAGGGAATGGCTGAAATACACCACGGAAACAATTTTATGACACACGGAGACAGATTTTTAGTGCTCAGAAGTCCCAGAGTCTTTAATCAGACAGACCTTAATCAGACAGACCTGGAATGCAAGGCAGCACATTGGCCTCCTGCTCTGAATACCCGAGAGGCTGCAGCCAACCTCCCCACAGGAACAAAACAGGGAGCTTCTTCCAAGGTCCATGCCCAGGGTCATCACGGCACCGGGGGTGCTGTTCCCACAGGGAAAAAGCGTGAAGCCTGGGCAGGAGCTGCCCCTTGACACACCAGTGGGCGATGCCTGTCCAGGAGCAGACACTGCCCTCCTTTGGGCTCGCCCACACACAGCACTGAGCTTCCCGCTAGAAACAGCCCATCAAAAAACAGTCTGTCTTACGGCAGACACAGTATGAAACCAAATCTCTTCTTTTAACCCCAGCCTGGAGCTGAAAGACAAATTGTCTCCAACCTCTCCCCTCCAGATATCATCTTTTGCTGTATAGCAAAAAGATCAAATACTGACATTTCTCTATAGTGGCAGCAGCAGTGTGAGCTGGACACAGAACAGGCCCCTGTCTGACCTGGCTGATAGTAGGGGATGCTCTGCAGAAAGAGAGCAGCTCCACATCCTTGTCTCTTGCTACTCACAGCATGCTCAGAGCCTCCTGACAATCAGGCAGTGCTATTTCCAACCGTGTGAGACAGTCTCCCTTTAGCAACAGCTTCCCACGCCACCTTCTTCCTCTTTCCCATAAGACATCCATGGCTTTTATAGAGATTTTTTTTTCCTTTTTTAAAAAAACAGCATTATCAGCGACCATGGGATGGCTCGAACCAACAGTGCTGACTGCAGCACATATAGCAGGGAGAACAAAATCTGCTACAAACACACTTTTCTCCAGCCACCAACTCAAACTTGGAAGTAGCCCGAGTTGAGGCCATCCATGAATACCCACAGATGCTGAGCAGGCAAGAGCGTGACAGCCCGCAGCACTCAGAGCTGTGCTGGAGAACAGTCCCTGGTTGAACTTCGGGGTCTTCGAGGCTCTGAAATGCACAGCCCCACTGGCCCCTACCTCAAGGGGAAGGAGAAGTATTTGTTCCCTGACTTGCAGCGGATTTGTTCCCATTGGACACGCAGCAGAAGCGCCGAGTCCTCAAACCCATCCACGATGTCCTGTAAAACAGATTCAGGGACTAGTACCAGGAGGGTGCATCTGTCAGAGGACAGAGTCAGTAGCTCCCTCTCTGAACCAAGTCAGAGACAAGACTGTTTGTGGCTGGAAGCCCCTGACTTTCCTCTGCAGGCTAATTTAACTCATGCTCCTGCCAAAAGCTTCTCTTCACTGGCCCAGGCTGCCCAGGGAAGTGGTTGAATCCCCATCCCTGGAGGCGTTTAAAAGCCATGTAGATGTGGTGCTGAGGGATGTGGCTTAAGCACTGGACTTGGCAGAGCTGCGTTAATTGTTGGTAGAGTTGGATTATGGTTGGACTTCATGATCTTACAGGTCTTTTCCAATCAGAATGATTCTGTGATTCTTCCAACTCAGGGAAGTTTGTCTTGCTCAGTGAAGAGAATTTCCCACTCTTTGCCCTTGGCTGGGAGAGGTGGCTGGATACCAGCTCTGTTCCTCCCCTGCTCTTCATGCTCCGTGGGGACCCACCTGTAGCTCCTGCAGACACTGCCCTTCCAGTTGGCCAGACAGGTCCCCGACACACCAGGCCAAGCTGATATGGAATGACGGGTCCTGAAGACAAACCAGTGAGCAGATGGTGAGGGCTAAAGGAGGGTTGGCAGCCACAGTGGGAGATTTGGTGAGATGTTGCCCTGCCTGGGGTCACAGAGGCAGAGGGATCCCGAAGCTGGGAGACCCCTCTGCCAGCTCAACGGTTGAGGAGCTTATATGGACAGTGCTGGAGATGAGTCCTGGGCTCCCCACCACAGCCTTTCTGGACACTGGGCAAGGCTGCCCGGTTCCCAGCCTCCCTGTGGTCAGCTCTGCAGAAGCTTTTTCAGCAGCACAGAGAACCTCTCACATATGGTCCTGAAGTGGGTGCATCACTCCTGAATAACCTACAAGCGCCCTCTGCTCAACTCTGGAGACACAGAAATCAGGATTTGGCCCTTCAAAATCCAAAATCAGTCCCTAAAGGTAGTACTAAAAAAAGAGGCTGGATGGATGCCCCAGGAAACTCTCCAAGGAGAAGGCACAAGCATTACCCTCAGTCCCACAGTGATCACCGTAAGCCCATTCTATTCTAGGACAACTTTGCTTTGTGAAGAGCAGGGCAGTGTCCATAATGTATGTTCTGACCCTTTGCCCTAGCAACACTATTCTCAAGAGGCTACCAGGCAGTTAACATCCTTAGTCTCCTGTACAGGACACGATACAGAAGCCAGACTTGCACTAGTCCCATTCTCAGCAAGATCGTGTTCAGGGTGTTAAGTGTGAACATCACCGACCAGCCCCAAGGAGGCCATTTCAGAGTCTAAGCTCCCTGCTCCTGTTTATTTGGGGTGAACATTTCATGGACCTCTCATGGGGAATATGCCAGCATGTCTAGACTGGCAAGGAATTAAGTGGGAGGACCCTCACCTTGTAGAACGTGGGAAGGTCAAATTCCTCCAGAACTCGGTCCACCTCTGAGACCAGCTCCAGCAGCTGGAAATGTCCAGCAGAGACCTCCAAGCCAATAAAGGTCCTACAGAAAGACAAGGAGAGACAGCAAGGGCCCTTTCATGCTGCAGAAAGTACAGCCATACCCAGCCCTGCTTTCCTACCGGGAAAATTCCCTCCCCCCTGACAAAAGATAATTTGAGGAATGCAAGGTTTAAGCCTTCAAGGACACTGATCATCCTTGAAAAAAAAAACAAAAACCAAACAAAACGTCCTGAAGAGAAATAAAGACGTTGTAGCAGGAAGACACAGGACTAGATGATGCCGATTTACCATGCAGATTTACTAGATTAACTCGGCACCTTCTGGGAGACGAAAACTCATTTGCTGGGCAACGGGCGCCCCTGGGGTGTTCCAGCAGAGCACCGACCCTGCCCGCGGGAACACCACCACCCCCACCCCCGGCTCAAAAAGCGGAAGTTGCCGGAGGGGTTTTACGGTGGGAAAGGAAATGGGAACGGGAAGTACCAGGCTGGGCCGACTGATCGAGGGGTTCCTCCTCAGAGACTGGATGACGCTCTGTAGACTCCCGGAGGGTAGGGGAAGACTAAGTCACACTTTGTCCCGCCCATGACTACTGTGGGCCTCCATTCCCGGTAGATTCGGGAGCTTTTCACAATTTTAATCACCTTTGCTATGACATTTAAACTACTTAATTGCTTTCAGTTGGAATCAGGCTTCTGAGCTGATACCTGCAGAATTAGCAACGTCTGAGCTATTTCTCTCCAGCTCTTTAAGTCCTGCACTGCAATTTGATAACAGACGTTGCTGCCAAAAGAGGTGGCCCTCAGCTCTGCTGGCCCCAGGCTGCTCCTGCTGGCACTAGGGTTTGCGAAACCACAGAGCAAACCCAATGGGAGATGGCAGAGAACTAAGCTGCCTCCTTTAGCTGCTGGGAAACAGTAGCATGAACCTAACCCCTGCTGCAGGTCATGTTGTGAACACATCTCCTCTTCTTCGGAACACTGAAATCCTTCAGCCTTGAGGTTTGGCAGCTGCTAATGAGGCTACCAGCTTCTAGAGTACTGGGTGAAAGGTGTGAAAGCTCTGCAGACAAGGTGATGATGGTGTATTGCCCTGTCACAGGGCTCAGCATGGTCAGCATGAGACAGGCATTGTGATGGTTTGCATCCACCCAGCACTTCACTCAGCCTTCTCCCCAGGCAGGCAGACTGCCTTGCTGCTCACTCACCTCGTTTTGTTCTGGTTGGTGTAAACCTTCACTTGGTCAGCCACGCAAAAGAACCTGAAATAAGAAAGATCCTATGTCAGCTGGTGGGGAAAAAAAAGAAAAGAAAAAAGTAGAACATGGGGAAGGCACAGGATTTCTACTGAGCTGTGGAAAGATAAAGCAAACGCATGCTGCAGTCAGACCAGAGCAGTGCAACCAGAGCCCAGGAAGGCTCAAGTCAATCCATTCCCCCCCAGCTTTCCAGGCCTCCCAAGCCCTGAAGCAGGTGACGCGCAGCAGGCACCTGAGCCAGATGTATGCAATGAAAGGACCTGTGTTTTATGAGATGGCACAACTTGGGCCACGAAAGCTGAGACCTGACCTGTCTGGTGCTGGATCCCGAGGCAGGGAGGAAAACTCCCCAGGGCTTTGCTGGTGCAGCACCAGCTGCCAGGGGTGACTTAGGGGTGCAGATGCTGGTTGAAACACAGACCCAGAGGGAGAGGGAAGGTGTGAGGAGCCTCTCCTGGGGCTCTGTCATCCCTACCCGTGCAAGGAGGCCAAGGGCCCCGCAGACCCCACCTGTGGAAGGAGGCCAGGTTCTGCCACCCCTACCTGTGGAAGGAGGCCAGGCGCTCCCGGAGGGAGCGGACAAAGGGCTGAATCCAGTGGTAGCGCAGCACCACACACTGTGAGAGGCTGACGTGGAACTCCTCCATGGCAGCCAGCGAGGAGACGTAGGTGCGAGCACGGGACAGCAGGAGCTCCAGCAACTCCAGGAATTCCTCCTGGACGGTGTCTGCGGGGCAGCGCCGTCGGAGCCGGATCCGCGCCGGGACAGAGCTCCTGTCCCCGGCCCGGCCGATCCTGTGTGCTCCGCCCGTCCCGCCGCTGCTGCCCCCGCCCCGGGCCGCAGGTACTTACAGGACAGGTAGACGTGGGTGGCCCAGTTGCCCCGCTCGTGGGGGAAGCCGCGGACGCGGCCGCCATGCCGGGAGCTGTCGTTGTGAACGGCCTCCTCCGGCTCCGGATCGCCCGGCAAGTTGGCGGGGACAGGCAGGCGGGAGAGGCCGGCGCTGCAGGGACAGGGAGGAGGAGGAGGAGGAGGGAGGCCGCGCGTTCTTCACCCGGCTCCGCTCGCTCCCGCCGCACCTACCTGCCCCGGCAGGGGCCCTGCGCGCCGCCGCCCCGGCGCTGCCCTTCCTCCTCCTCCTCCTCCGAGCTGCTGTACCCCACCAGCGCGGCCCTCATGGCTGCCCGTCCCCCCGCGGCCGTGCCGGTGGTCGCTGTTGCCGGCCCGGCCCAGCAGGGGGCAGCCGCCGCCGCCGCCGCCCCGCCTCCGCCACCGCGGCCGGCCCGGCCCGCTCCGCCGCCGCGCGCCCGCACCCCGCGGCCGCAGCCCGCCCGCCTCCGGCACCGGCGCCCCCTTCCTTCCGTCCTTCTTTCTTTATTTCCTTCCTTCCCCCTCTTCCCTCACTCCCGGCTCCCGCCGGGCAGGCACAGGGTTCGGGCGGAGAGCGCAGGCCGCAGCCCCGCCGGCGGCGGGTGGGCTGACAGGGGCCTCCCGCCGCAGGTGAGGGGCCCGGCCGCCGCCCTTTGTGTGGGCCTTGCCGGGGCGGGGGGCGGCCTTGGCCGGACAGGGACTTCCCCCCCCCCCCCCCCAAGTCTACAGCGGGAGTTCCCGACGCGGCGCCGGTGAAGGCCTCGGGACGCCGCCGCGGTTCTCCGCAGGCCGGCGGGGCAGGAGGAGCCGTCCCATGGGGAGAGGCGAGCGGCGGGACGGGCCTGGCGGCGGGCTGCGGCGGCGGCGGCTGGCCTGCGAGCTCCCCGGCCGCTCCCGCGCCTTGCCGCCCCGCCGCGCCGCTCCCTGAGGCGGCCTCGGCCCGGCGGGGAAGGCCCGGAGAGCTGGGAGCCAGGGGAGGCGGGAGCAGGAGCCGACCATGCCGCGGCGGGCCCTGCCCTGGGCTGCTTCTCCAGTTTGAAAGTACTTCTGCTTTCCCGTCAGCTCTCCTTACATGGTTGTCGCTTCCCACCTCCCACGGAGGGATGAATTAGGCTGGGAGCCGTGCAGAGCCCGCGGTAAGCCAAGGTTGGTGTTTCTTACTCTTTTCAAGCTTCCCCTCCGCATTAGGCCGGATGGTCTGGGATGCGTCGCGGTTGGGTTCCTCCTGCTGTGGTTAACGTTGCCTGCGGGGGAAGGTGGCGGCTGTGCTGAAGTGTTGTATCGCATCCAGCGCGGGTGCTAGGTGTCCTAGCTGCAAGCCCTCCCTTCATGTCGACAGCCAAGGTGAGCTATGGAGGAGAAAGGGGAGATCATGGGTACCGGCAGGGCTGCCGTGTGGGGTCTTTGGGCATTTTACTGCCCAAAACTGCGCCGGCGGACAAAGCAATGCAGTGTCCCCATAGGCAGAAGCACGGTCCAGTGCTGCCTGAGCTGTGGGGCATGGTCTAGTCTCAGCTGAGCACTGGGGGAGGTGGCAACGCTAGGAAGTGGATTTCTCTGGTGTTCCTTATCACTTAGTTTTAAATACAACACCTTCCTGGAAGACCAAGGTTTTACTTACCCTGGGCAGGTGATTAGACACAGAAATGGGTTTGCTCTTGTGGGGTTAGGGGCTCTTGGTCCAGGGGCAGTAGCTGCTGGTTCTCACCAAGACCTGGACACTTCTCTTGTGGTGCACTGGCACTGCTGCTATCTGCTGCTCATGGGTGGGTTTTACTCTCCTCTAAGTTGATACCAGGTTTTACTGGACATCTCTGGAAAAACTGGAATTTTTCAGTGAGCAGAACCCCTGTGATACTCTGTGGTAAGGATAGGCAGGAGCTCTGGTGTAGGTTGTTTGGCTTCAGTGTATTTTATTTCATGGTTTGGTAGGAAGTTCAGCTGAGCCACTGCTTAAATGCTTCTTTTACCTTCACAGATATTGCTGTGCACAATCCCTGGATTTCTGTGTTTTGTCTGATAGGATAATGTTGAGGGCAAACCTTCCCATGAGCTCTCTGGCTCTTCCTAGTTTTCAAGTTCTGCCCGGAGAGGGGGAAATCGCTTACATACATCCCTTGGGTAAGGTGCCCAATGCTCAACCTGCAGAGGAGCAGAGCTGCTTCACATGGGTGTTTTCAGCTGGAGTGGGATCTGCCCTGATACCTGTAACACCTAACCTTGTAGCTTCTTGATTGCACAGCATTTGGTGTCTCTCAGCCCGTGCAGAGAGACCGAGAGAGATCCAGCCACTCAGGATCAGGCTGAGCTGAGGGGACATGGGCAGTTGTGCTACCTCTCCTGAGAGCACAGCACAGGAACGTCTGCCTGGCTGTGGCTGGGCAGAGCCCGACCCTTTCTGGGATGAGCGCACCTTGTCCCAGGCCCTTTGCAGACCAGTAAGGGGGGTTCTGGCTCTGCTTAGCTTCCCCACACTGCTTCCTGGAAGCTTTGCAGGGATGCAGGAGAGTTTTTGAAGTGAGCTGGGGGCAAGGTTGATGAGAGTTGCTCATCAAGACCTGACGTGAGCTGTCTTCTTCCTTGCAGAGAGAGCTGCTCCCTCGGCTGCCTCCCCTCGCCCTTCCCAAATGTGAGCACGTTGCAGCCAGCACGGAGAAGGACCTCCTCTTGTCTTCAAGGCACTTGCTTCTGCCGACTGTATTTTTGTCCAAAAAAGAAAAAGCCAAATCAAACCAGTCCACTAAGAACTCGTGCTGATCCAAGGAGGAGGCTGTGGAGTCTCAGTCACCTCTCTGCTTCCCAAGATCCTGGCTGTGGGCTGGATTTTCTGTCCTCGACTTCAGGGGATCAGCTACGGGGTATCAGGATCTTGGATACTTGGAATTTTTGCTATTACTTCAACCCTTTCAAACAAGAAGCTGAAGCTGTCACTGTTAAAATCCTGTTTTTTTTTCCCAAGCATGTCAGAAAGCTGGCAGCAGCAACAGCAGCAACCACAGCCGCCGCCGCAGCACCACACTGGGGCAGCTGCCCTCCCAGAGCACTCCATGCCACCCAGCACTGCTGACAACCCCTTGGGCTGTGCTGTCTATGGCATCCTGCTCCAGCCAGACCCCGGCTTGCAGCACCACCAGCACGCCCCCCTCCAGGCTGGAGAGCCGTCCCACAAATGTGGTGTGTGTGGCCATGACCTCACTCACCTCTCCAACCCCCATGAGCACCAGTGCTTGCCAGGCCACGACCGCTCTTTCCAGTGTACCCAGTGCCTGAAAATCTTCCACCAGGCCACTGACCTCCTTGAACACCAGTGCATCCAGGTGGAACAGAAGCCCTTTGTGTGCGGCGTCTGCAAGATGGGCTTCTCCCTCCTGACCTCGCTGGCACAGCACCACAATGTCCACAATGGCAATGCCATGAAGTGCTCTATCTGTGAGAAGACCTACAAGCCTCCTGAGGCAGAGCATTCTCAGCCTCTTGACCCCTCGGAGAAGCCCTACAGCTGCTCCATCTGTCAGAAGACCTTCAAGCACCTCTCAGAGCTGTCCCGGCATGAGCGCATCCACACTGGTGAGAAGCCGTACAAGTGCACTCTGTGTGACAAGAGCTTCAGTCAGTCATCCCACCTGGTGCACCACAAGCGGACGCACAGCTCAGAGCGGCCCTACAAGTGCACAGTGTGCGAGAAGACCTTCAAGCACCGCTCCCACCTGGTGCGCCACATGTATGCACACTCTGGGGAGCACCTCTTCAAGTGCAACGTCTGCGAGCTGCACTTCAAGGAGTCATCGGAGCTTTTGCAGCACCCCTGCACGCCCAGCGGGGAGCGGCCCTTCCGCTGCAGTGAGTGCCAGAAGGCCTTCAAGCGGCCCTCGGACCTGCGGCAGCACGAGCGGACGCACAGCGAGGAGCGGCCCTTCAAGTGTGACCTCTGTCAGATGAGCTTCAAGCAGCAGTACGCGCTCATGCGTCACCGCCGCACGCACAAGGCTGAGGAGCCCTTCAAGTGCAACCTGTGTGAGAAGGGCTTTGTGCAGCCCTCACACTTGGTGTACCATCAGCATGTGCATGGCATAGAAAACCTCTTCAAGTGCAATGTGTGCCAGAAAGGCTTCAACCAGTCCTCGGAGCTGCTGCGGCACAAGTGCGTGCAGAACGCAGAGCGGCCCTTCAAGTGCGCGGTGTGCAACAAGTCCTACAAGCGGGCCTCAGCTCTGCAGAAGCACCAGCTGGCCCACTGTGCTGAGAAGCCGCTCAAGTGCACGCTCTGCGAGAGACGTTTCTTCTCCTCCTCCGAGTTTGTGCAGCACCGCTGCGACCCAGCCCGCGAGAAGCCCCTCAAGTGCCCCGACTGTGAAAAGCGGTTCAAGTACGCCTCGGACCTGCAGCGCCACCGGCGTGTCCACACTGGTGAGAAGCCCTACAAGTGCCATTCCTGCGAGAAGGCCTTCAAGCAGCGCGAGCACCTCAACAAGCACCACAGTGTGCATGCCCGGGAGCAGCAGTACAAGTGCATGTGGTGTGGGGAACGGTTCCTGGACTTGGGCCTGCTGCAGGAGCACAGTGTCCAGCACACAGCTGAGGGCGCCTACCAGGTGGCTGCCTGCTTGCCCTGAGCCTCCTGTCCTTTGGCGGCTTTTGGCTAGTGTGTGGCACTCCCAAGCCTCAGCCTCCCCTTCCCTCTCTCCTCAGTTGCAGACGGCCTCTGGGGAGCTTTAGGGAAAGGGGAGGTATGGTGGGTGACCTTTCCTTTGGCCGCTGTGGTTCACACGCCGCCTGTAGTGCAGGGGCAACAGATGATGTGAAAAACTCAAAAGTGGGAAAGAGGAAAGGAGGGACGTGGGGAGAGGAAACGATGCCTGTAGTTGACTGGGGTCCCCTGGACCATCACTCAGGTTGTACCTGCAGTTCCAGTACTGGGAGCTCAGCTGCCTGCTGTGGGCACCAGCCTTTTGCCTGCAGCCTGGTTCCCCTGCCCTGCCTGGTAGGGGGTGACTGGGAAACTCCTCCTGGAGCAGGCTCTGAAGCAGGGCAGAGCCAGCCCTCACTTCTGGGGCTTGCTGCTCAGCAAGGAAGCATCAGGTTTCTGCTGTGGGGATCTCCCAACTTTCTTGGTCCATGCTCCTCTGAGAGGACCATTTCAGATCATTAGTGTTGACTTCCCTGACCTCCTGTGCTCTCCCTCTTTATAGAGAGTGTAGAAGGGGAAAAGCCATGGGGCTACCCAGCTCCAAAAAGCACTTTGGCTTTGCTGCTTTTGCATTCACACTCTGCCAGGTTTCTGAAGGAGCCTGCCCGCCCCCCATCTCTGCCAGCAGAACGGGGGACATAGCTCTCCTGCCAAGACTCACCTCCCGCCCCTTCACTGTTGGCAGTGCTTGAGCCATTAGCCTACCTCTGGGGCATCAGGCAAATGGCCAGCCCAGAAGTTCCAACACTAAAGCATGAGGCAAACACTACTAATAACCTGTAACTCCAGAGATGTGACCATGGTGGATGGTGGCCCACGCTCTGTGGTGGGAGCTTGGTGTCTGATCTGCTGGGGGGAATTGGAGCAAGCCAGGAGAACCCTTCCTGGCCTGCAGGTTTGTCTCCACAGGGATGGGAAGGTTAGCAGTGGGTAAAGGGGGAGTGTATTTTCTATCCCCTCTGACAGGAGTCCTGTTTTACCCCTTGGCTCTTTCTTTACCTCTTCTGTATTTTTCAGGTTTTGCACAGTTCTTGTAAACATCACTTAAAAATAAATTTCCCCTAGCAAGGTTGATGCAGCCTCAGGTGTTTTCCTCTGCAGGATTTTGCTGGCTTCTCATGTCCAAGAGACCTGTTGCATGTCAGATGCCTTGGAGGTCGAAGGGTGCTTCCTAGGTTGACCACTAGCCTTCTCTCCACCTTTGGAGGTACTAAGACATTAAAATACCCATCTGTGGGAATTTTCAAGCCCTGACTGGATGTGGTCCTGGACAACCTGCTTATAGCTGACCCTGTGCCTGCAGGAGGTTGGACTAGATGATCTCCAGAGGTCCCTGCCAGCTTCAGCTCTTCTGTGGTCTTGGCTGGCTGTTGTCTGAGGTGGGAGCATTGTGATGAACTGTAATTAGTGAACAGCAGCCCATGTGCTGCATAGGTAATTAGGACAAGTTTAATAAATGTTGACCATGGCAAGTGTAGACAGATGAACCTTGCATGGAGTTGGGCTGTGCCTGCTTTGCTGGCAGGGGATGCTCATCTAAAAGGTGGAGGAAGGCTTGCCTTTCCATCTCCAGCACAGTGAAAGGGAAGGGGTGTGCTTCTGGGGGCTGGAACACTTCAGTGACAAATCTGACCCTGCAGCTGGGTCTTCATGCTCAGCTTTAAGGAGGTTAGAGCAGACCTTGTTCTCTGCTGCACAAGGAAGAGGGACCGATGGTTATCCTACTTCATGCTGCTTCAAAGATGTAGAACTTCCTACCGAGTTACTTTTTGCTTTTTTCTTTTTTTTAAAAAAAAGCAAAACAGTTTGTTAATATTCATTAAAAAATACTGTATAGTTTAACTTGATGTCATTCTGGATCTTAAAAAAAAAAAAAAAAAAAGATAACTTGGATTCCTAAAGAGCTTTTTTGGTTCTAGGTAGTTGTTTTTTGCTGTTTAATATGTAGTAAGTTCAGTGTATGCTTTACTGTATGAGTAAAAATTAATCCAAACCAAGGAAGGCTAATCCTGTCTTTACAGAAGGGCTTGGTGGGACTGAGGCCAGCTGGGGAGCATGGACCCACCTCAACCCTTGCTCTGTTCCTGCCTTGGGCCATGGCCAGCTCTGCCCTAGCTAGCCTGGTGCAGCTGCCACTGGTCCCATAGGGTCAAGGGTTTGGTGGTTGCCCTCCTCCTTGAGCACAGCCCTAGCAGCCAGGACCAGCACCCTGAGCTGAGAGCTTGCAGAGAGCCTCCTCTTTAGTAGGAGGAGGGTGGAAAATGGAGGCTGCTGGAGCCTCTGAGGGCTCTTGTGGCTGTATTTCTTTCTGGAAATACTTATTTTTCTGCTCTCTTCACTCCCCAGGGCCCAGATGGCTTGACAGCCTTGGGTACTTGGGCAGAGAGGGCGCGTAGTGGGCTCCAGACATGGCTCTGGTCACAGCTCTGCACCATGGGCCATGGAGCTGCCACATCCTGTCCCCTTGGTACCACCTGGTCCAGGTTGTCAGCTGGTGCCTGTCTGTAGGTGGCTCCAGGTTGGAAAACATCTTGGTGCAGCGTTAGAATGTCACGAAGTAGGACTGGCCGTGGGCCTGCAGTGTATCAGTCTCTTAATCTTGTTTGCTGCCCTGCAACCAGCCAAATCCAGTAGAAGTCCATGGTGGCTTCTGGTGCCAGAGCTTGGTGGTGGCTGGTGGCAGTGTGGAGCCTTGGTTATATTTTGTAGGGTGACTGTCCAGTTGGAAGGAGCTGTGTTGTGGCCAGGCAGGCTGGGGGGCAGGGCTGGCTCCCTTGCTGTTGGGTCAGGTTTTGTATTGTGAGGTGAGATGTGCTGGAAGTGGCAGGAGCACGTGAGTGGTGCTTGGGGGTCAGGGGCTGGCCCGGGGGGTCAATATTCCCTGGGCACCACAGTGCGAAGGGCCCTCTGCTAACTGCTGTTGTTTCCTTTTCAAACCAAAGAGCAGTTGTAGCCTCTTGGGAGCAAAACGTGTTTTTGCTCAGTATCTGTGTTGCAATTCAGTTCTGACAAATATTTGAAGAGACTTTCAGGCTTCTCCCTGCTGCCTCCACTTGGCCTCTTGCTTCACTCGTCACTGCACCCAGAAGGTTGCTGTGCTGGAGCTGGTGCTGTCTCAGCCTGTGGCAGGTGCTTGCATGTGTCATTGAGTCCAGGTCGCCAGCCTGCCTGTGGGTGCTCTGAGGGTTGTTCTCTTTGGCGGGTAGCTTCAGCATGGGATGCCACTGGAGAGATGGCAGGGAGGGTTAGGTTGGCTGAAGGTGTTGAGGATGTTGTCCAGGAGACAAACCCTGCTCTCTAGGTCTGCGGTTCCACTGGCTTAATGGGTCCAGGAAGAAGGAAGTCTGTTTCCTGGTCATTTTTCCCATCTTCATTTCCCCTTACCCTACCTACAGGATGCCTTGAGCTGTGTCTCAGTCTCTTCCCCTCCACACTTTTTTGCTTATACTTTTATAAGACCTTCTAGGCTTCTTTGGCCCTTGTTGAGTTCTTCATAAGCAACACTTTGGTTTTCATCCCTTTTTCCACTTTGATTGCAAGGTCTCTTCCCTGTCTGCTCCCCCACTCCTGTCCCAAATTATTCATTCCAGCTGGATTCAGCTCATACCAAGCCACTCATGATACACTCGGGTGTTTGGGACCCTTGCTGGAACCCAGTGGGTGCTCCTGGTCCTTCCCCCATGAGGTGGCCTGTCCCTCTAGGCATGGGTGACACTGTGCCTGGCTGGGTTGTGTCTGTGGTGCAGGTGGCTCTGGTGAGTGACTCTGTGCTGGGCCCAGGAGGTGAAGGAAACAGGCACTGGGATGAGAGCAGCCATTTCCATGGTGGGTTCCTCTGCTACATCTCCAAGGGTGGGGGTTAAGTCAGTGAAGGGCTGTTAGACATTCCTGGGGAGAAGTCATGGTGCTGAGGGAGTTGGACTGCTCAGTTCTCCTGGGAATGTCTCCAGAGCAGCTATGTGCATCAGGCTTAGCGGAGTTAGCCATGAAATGGACACCCCTGGGACCTTGGGTATGCCCAGCTCTCCAAGTAGCAGATGCCACCCTTATGTGGGGGGAGAAGATGGGCTGTTCTCCACACTTCCTACCTGCGTGGGAAGATGTGCATGCTCTGGTCTTGGGGCCCACATTCTGGAGTGGGGGGCGAGGGGAGAGGCATCCTCTGGCAGTGGTTTGGGACCATTCCTTGGTGCTCAACCTGACTTCGCACTGGCAGGAAGGAGGCACTTTTGACACTTCACTTGAGTATTTCCCATCAAGTCCAGGCTGCAGCCAGAGCCTGGCTATTCCTAAGAAGCAAAACAGCCCTTTGTTCTTCAGAGTTTGCCTCCTGCTCCATTGGGTGGCAAGTTCACCTGCAGGAAGGTCCCTGCAAACACGGGCCTAGGGCCGAGATGCACCGAGGGCAGGGGCCAAGGCCTCCCTGCTGCCAGCCTCCTGCTCCAGCTGCATTCCAAATGTGAAGATGCTGTTCTCACGGTGCGCTCAGGATGCTCGGCAGGGAGAGCAGGACCACAGGTGGGAGCTGGACCACAAACTTGTCTCCATGAGTCTCCAAGCTTTGGGTCCAAGAGCCGATGAGGTTCTCAGGCTCCTCCTGACCTGTGCTTGTGCCTTGGCAGAGTTCCCAGGGCTGTGGGAAGTTGCAGCCAAGGATGAGGTTTGTGTGGCTTGCAGTGCCTTTAACACTGCTCCCCGTGTGTTTCTAAGATGATACTCCATGTATGTGTGTATATAATATTGTATTAACACATCCTGCTCTTCTGTGTGAGTGTCAAATGGTTTTGCTTTACTAATAAATTTATAGTTATTTATATCTTCCTGTGGATGTGTAAGACTTCTGGAGCAGAGGCTTTGTGCTGGACACTGCCTCCCCTCTCTGTCTTTGTGCTCTGTCTCTGCTTGGTTGTTTTTTTTTTTTTTCCATTTTTTCTTTATTTCCTCTGGGGTTTTTTTTTGATGTAGAAATGGTGGTTCCTCTGCCTGGCGACCAAGAGTTGAGACTCTGGGTACGGGCAGTCTCCTGGGGGCCAAAAGCAAAGCACAGTCTGCAGGGTGGTTTTGCCCCTTGCTAGAGGTAGGCTGCTCCATCCTTGGGGCAAAACTTGCTGCTGGGGCTTCAGGGCAGAAGGAGGCAGGATTCCCTGCCTGCCAGGATGGAGCAACCATTCAGGAGGCAGAAGCTGGTGTGTGTTGTGCTCGTAGGACACCATCCCCACACAGGATTACTGTTTCAGCTTTCCCAGAGGGGTTACAGCTTCTGGCTGAAGGTGTGGGAAGGGGATGGGAAACTGAGGCAAGAATGGGGACATCACTCACCTGGGATGCCTGGGCTGGGAGACATCTCAGCATCCCTTCTCAGCTGCCTGCTCCATCCAGAGCTCCTGCAATTACACTGGAGAGGTGTTCAGGAGGAGGAGGAGACACGTCCACATCTCAGGCAAGAGGCAGCTTGGGCTCTAAGAGGGTGTCTGGGGGCAGAGGGGCGATGCTTTTTCCTCCTGCCCTTATTCCAGGCTGGGTGATTTCCATGGGAAGATGAAAAGCATCTTAAGCTGTGCCTGTGTTTGAGCTTTGTGGTTTGAGGAAATACTCCATATCCTTAGGGCAGGCAGGCAGGCAAATTGCATTGGCCACAGAGGTGCTTTGATAGGGCTTTTGCTTTCTCATCTTTGATTTCCCCAAATCCCAGGAAAACTGCACAATTTTTGCATGTGCCAGAGCCCCAGGTTCTTGCTGGGGGAGGACTGGGAGCAGTTGGTGGGATCAGCATCTTCTTGGCACCTTACTAAGAGCCCCTTAAGGTCTTGTTTCTTTTCCAGAAGACCTTACCTACTCAGCAGCTGTTCCCCATGCAGGTGTTATCCCTCCTGCCTGACCCCAAGAAGTATAAGCCAGGGATGCAAACAGAAGGATGGCAGAAGTGGATGGGAATTTCAGCAAATGTGCCAGGAGCAGTGGCAGCATCACCCAAGTGAGGAGCTGAACCTTCCCCTCCCTCCCTGGGGTTCCTCCTGTGCATTTGCTTGAAGAAGTAAGTCAAAGACCTTTGTAGGCAGGTCTGGCTGGAAGAGGAAGTGTCTCTGCAGAGTGTCCTCAGAGGAGATGCAATTTAGCCATCAGGAGGTATGGCTTGTTTTGAACCCCTTTGCTGCAGGATTTCACGAGCCTAAGCCTGCAAAAGTCCACTTGAAGCTGTTCTTGCATTGCTTTGCTCTTTCAGGCAATGCTGTCTTCTCAGGTGGGACCTGGGCAGCCTCCTGCAAGGTGGGACCTGGGCCAGGCTGGGCCCCAAGGGGTTCAGAATTTGGCCTGTGCCACTTCCATGGCTGATCCTGCTGCAGGAGCAGTGAGTCAAAGTAATGCTGAGCCTGTTCGGGAGCCACTGCTGCTTCCCAGGAGTTTGCACATGGAGCTCTTGGGCTCCACCACAGCTTGCTTCCTCCACAGAGGTGGTTTTTCCTGGTCATCCAGCATTTCCAAGGCATTACACAGCAACTTCCTGCCCTGCTTTCCAAGCGAAGGCTCCCCTGCCATCCCCAGCGCAGGGGTCAGCACCTGTCTGGCAGTGGGGAGCAGAGGGTTTGCCCCCTCCTGTGGGGTGTGCATTAGGGGCAGCTGGAGGTGCTGACAAGTTCATCTGAGATTGTATTTTTTTGGTGCTGGAGCATCTCCTGCCCTGGTACTCAGCACCTGCAGCCCCTGCACCCTGGGGATGGAGGCAGCATTCCTGCAGTGGTTGCCTCTGGGCTCATCCTGCTTCCTGGGGCAGGCTGGGCCAGGGGAGCAGCAGTGGTGGCCCCTCTGCTCCATGTGATGATGGCTCACGCATATGGGTTTTGGCACATTCAGGGATGCAGCTCATCTCTCATCCCTTAGCACTGTGGAGGCTGGAGGTAGCATGAGTGGCTGGGGAGGTGAAGGGACACAAGGGGGCCACCTGGACCCAAGGTTTGTGAGCACATGATGTGCCAGCCCTGGGCTGAGGGTCTGAGCCCACCCCAAAGAGGGGGAAACCAGGATGATCAGGGCTGCCTGGCCTAGGATGGGAGCCCTGAGCACTTCTGCTGGACACCATGAAGGCTTTACTGCTGATTCCTGCTAGGACAGGGAAAGCTCTGCTGGCTGGAGTCATGGGGAGCAAAGTGAGGAGAGCTGAGGCTGGGTAATGACTTTGGTAGCCTCAAGGCCTGGGAGAGTGTGGCAAGCACCTTTGATTCATGTTTCTGCCATTAAAATCAGTGCCGATGCTGAGCTCTAAGCAGCCATCACTCTGCTTCAGAGTGAACAGTAGCTCAAAAATACAGGAATGACTTTCAGTTGGCTTCCCCAGTGATTTGGGAGACTGGTGCTCTGTGCCTCAGTTTCCCTAGCTGTGAAGCAAAGCTGCAGAGGTGCTGGGCTGGGGCCAGACAGGGTGGCTACTTGTTGCTCTGGGCCAAGGAAGAAGGAATCAGGTCAGAGGGCTCTGGCTCTGGGGAGCTCTGGCCAAAGACAAAAGCTGGGGCTGAACACGGAGCAGCAAAGCCGTGCAGGTACCAGGATTCTGAACAGGGCTGAGATTAGGGGCAATGGAAAGGACCAGCAGTCACGCAGGGCCAGAGGTAAACGGATCAGGCAGCAATTGGCAGGCTCAGCAAGGGGAGGCTTAGCTCAGCCCAGCACAGATCTGCTGCCTCTGCCCAAGATCCTCCAGGGTCTGGGGCAGAGCCGTGGGCCCATCACCCCTGTGTCACCCCACAGGGTTTCAGCAGCCCTGTTGCTGCTCCTCTGTGAATCCCACCCCTGCGCCTGGTGAGACAAGAGCTTTCCCTGGACTCCCACCCAGCCAGTGAGTGCCTGCAGGAGCTTTGGTGGTTCTGGTGTTTTGGGGGATACTCAAACCTACTTGATTTTTGGGTTATCTTGGCACCATCCCACATCCAAGCCAGGCTGGCTGCTGGGAGTAGAGGCGTTCAGGACAGCTGGGTGTCAGTAATCCCATTTGCAGGCAGCGCTGGGCTAATCCCTGCAGAGCCCTGAGCGGATTGGAGTAGGTTCTGGGGGTCAGTGGTGAGCTGTGGTGGCCAAAGGAGCCCACGCATTCCCGGGGGTGGCTTCCTTGGGAGGTGGCAACGAGTGCAGGGGTAAGTGGCAGTGATGGAGGTGAGGGACGCGGCTGGGGTTTCTGCAGGGTCACCTCTGCACATCAGAGAGGGATTTGGTGCTCTGAAGTGGAGCTGGAAGTCGAGCTGCGGCGGAGACACGGGTCCAGGGTGGGGACGTGGGTCCCTGGGGAGCGATGCTGCCAGGGCGATCGAGCTGGGTAACGTGGAGGGGTTTGATCTGGTGCCAGAGGGGAGGGAAAGGCTGCAGTGCTCCCTGCTCTGAAAGGGGATAGTGGGTCTGGGCCTCACTTCTTGCTCTCAGGCTGGGACCCTTCCCACTTGCACAGGACCCGCAGAGCTGCCACCCATGGGCAGTGGCACTGGACGGTGTCTGCAGTACCAGGGATTGCTTTGGGTGCCATCACAGACAAATCCTGGCTGCTTATTCCTATTTTTCCTAGCAACTAGTGGGTTTTGGGGACTCACAAATGTTCCTGCCCCTCTCTTGTTTGGATGTGCTGGAGGAATGGCCCCTGCCCTTCACTTCCCAGGACAAGGACAGACTGAAGACCTCTAGGCTTTTACCGTTGTGCAGGCTTTTAGTGAGGGAGGAGGACACCTCAGCTGGCTGGGGGGCTCTCTCCAGCCCCAGGGGGCTTTTCTCTAGCCTTGTTTGGGCTCATCAGGGTATGTTGGCCCTGAGTTTCTTTGGAACCTGAGAAGATCCTGAAGCATGGGTGGGAATGCTGCCGTGCCACACGGCACTGCTGGGTTTTTCTTGCTGTTCCTGGGACATTCCCAGCTTCTTAGTCTCTTATCCCCACGGGGTGGCAAAAAGCAATTTCTGCCTTGGTTTCTGGGCTTCGGGCCTCCTGGGAGGTGTTTTACAGCCACCCTCTCCCACTTTAGGGATGAGGAGGTCTACAGGAGAGCTGAGCCTGTCCATGCTGTGCAGGGGGCTGGAGGTGCTACGCAGGGCGATGCTTTGGCTGCATCCAAACCCAGCTCCTGGGCTTGCACAAGCAAAGAGCTGAGGACACGCATCCCCCTACCCAGGAACCTCAGTTCATTAAGATTTAAGATGCAGGGCCTTGGGCAACCCCTGATGAACCACCCCGAGGGATCTGAAGGTATTCTGCCTGCCCAAAAGCTGAGTGAGGCACTAAGTGACCTACAGCCTATAACCTGCTGCTCTGTGGGCCCAGGCCTGTTGACCCAGGATCAAAATTCCAGTGCTGTCTCTGGATGGAGCTCAGGGATCTGCTTTCTCTTGCCCTCCATGGGCATCTCCTGGTAGCAGCAGCATGGGATCCCCTGAGATGCTCCTGAGCCCCTCACTGAACAGAGTGTCTTTGGAGGGGTCTTTTGGGCAGAGCCAGGTCTCTGTGGAGTGGCAGCAAGAGAAGACATCCCAGTTTGAGCTGGGCAAGAGCCCCCAGCCCTTGTTCTCATCCAAGTGTGGGAACACGCAGCGTCGCTTGGCTCAAGGGTGCTGCATCCCAGCCTGGGGTCACACTAAGAAGAGGTGGGGGCGACCTGAAAAGGCTGAGCAAACAGAGCTTGAACAACTGAATCCCTGCTCTGCAACATCTTATTTTTTCCTAACCCGTCACCACCTCAGCAGCTACAGCAACTCACACTGGCTGCCTTTGCAGGTCACTGCCCCCTGGGCCATGGCTGGATGGTAATGGTGCAGAGTTGTTTCCTCAGAGCAGCACGAGCTGATCCATGTCTTGGGGCATGACCTTGCCTGTAAACAAATTCTGCTCAAATTACTGTTGTTTTTCATCCCTCAAATGAGAAATGAGCAGGAGAGCAGAGGACCCTGAGCAAAGGGTTGCAGTTCATGTGATCTGTCTGCTGTGGCTTCCTAAGCACCTTCCCTTGTGTCACCCCATCCCTGGAGGGATGTGCAAAAGTCCCCTAAATGACCAGTTATATCTTGGAAAAGCAAGTTGAAATGAGCCCTGTGAGCTGAAAAAAGAGGGTGTGGTTTGCCCACAATAATGATGAGGGGTCAGGGGTTGAATTGGGTTTGGTCTTTCTGCGCTGAAGTGCCACATTTCCCATGCAGGCTGTGGAAACTGGAGGACACTAAGGACCTTTCTGGGCTGCCCTGGGGACAGCGTGAGCAGCTGGTGTCCCCTAGGGAGCGTGCACCACTGCTGCTAGCCACCCACCAGCTGGAAGCTTCTCCTCACTACCTGGAGACAGTGGGATGCTGGGCTGGATTGAGCGGGTGGTTCCCCAGCCCCCAGTGCCCCATCTGATGGAGGAGACCCCCCAAGGTCCTCAGCAGGACCCCCAGCCAGCTAAGGTGAGTGGGGCGCCAGTTTGGGAGGTACTGGGGACCCTGTGAGTGTGTTGGAGAGATGTCCAGTGCTTCTGCATCCAGCCCTGGCACTGCAGCACACAGGGATGTTCCACAGCATCCACAGGAGGATGGGGGCTGGGTTGCATCACCCCTCCAAGTGGCTGGGAGGCAGCAGGAAGGACAAGGCATCCTTGGGGGTTTGCAGCCACCTTTTTGCTAGAGGAAGCCACAGAGATGATGGGAGGGCTGGAGCAGCTCTGCTGTGGAGACAGGCTGGGAGAGTTGGGGTGTTGAGCCTGGAGAAGAGAAGGCTCCAGGGAGACCTTAGAGCAGCTTCCAGTGCCTGAAGAGGCTCCAGGAAAGCTGGGGAGGGGCTTTTGACATGGGCAGGGAGTGATGGAATGAGGGGAAATGGTTTTAAGCTGAGATTTAAATGAGATCTGAGGAAGAAATTCTTTACGGTGAGGGTGGTGAGATACTGGAACAGGATGTCCAGAGAAGCTGTGGCTGCCCCATCCCTGGAAGTGTTCAAGGGCAGGTTGATGGGGCTTGAAGCAAGCTGGTCTAGTGCGACACGTTGCTGCTCATGGCAGTGGGTGGGACTGGATGATTCTTAAGCTCCCTTCCAGCCCAAACCAGTCTAGGATTCTTTGATTTACATGGGAGACACAGGCCCCCACACCTCACTTTCTGACATCTTCTGCCCTTTCCCCTGAAGGCACTGACGGGACAGGCTGGTGGCCCCGGGGATGCTGCTGAGGGCACGGACACTGCAGGTAAGCCCCCAGGGCAGGGGGACATGTGGCTGAGCGGTGACCAGTGCTCCTGTACTGGCTGGTACCCCTGCCCTGCACACCAGGGCTGGCTGAGCAATGATGGGATGATGGGAGCTTGCTTGCTTCTTTTCTTTTTTTTTTTTTTTTTTTTTTTTTCCCCTGCTACCATTGAAGAAATGGAAAAGAAGGTGGGATTTGCAGTCCCTGAGGACCCGGGCTCTGCGTTTGAGAGGTATTGCTCTGGCACCCTCCAGCGTGCAATGCGGTTTCCTCAGGATTTTGCTCTTGGTCAGGGGCTGGATGCCTGGGTGGGAGGTCCCAGCTTGACTCCCTCCTTCCCTGGCAGCATGGGGAGCAGTGTGCTCTCCTGGATCTCCCAGGGCCTGGAGAAGGTGATTCCCCAGCCAGTCCCAGCCCTTGCCCAGGCCCCGGGGATGCTGCAGACGCTCGGGAAGAGCTTTGAGACAAGCATTGACGTTCCTGATCAGGTAGGGCAGGGCAACAGGCTGATGTATCTGGGCTTTTAGCTCTTTATTACCTTTTCTTCCCATCACTCTCCTAGAGGTAACTGCGAGCATTAACCCTGCCCTGTGTGGGCTTGTGCCCTCATCCATCTCTGGGGCAGGGCAGGGTGCCCCTGTGCCGGCAGGACGAGCCCTGTGGCTGCCGGGCAGGGGACAGTCTGTTTGCCTTTTTAGACAGAGGTCCAGGAGATCAAGGAAGAGGAAGAGGAGGAGGAAGAGGATGTTCTGGGTAAGAAGAGCCAGGGCTCTTTCTGGGACTCCCACATCCCACCCCCCTGGTTGGTGATGTTAGTGCTATTGTCCCCATGAGCCAGCTGTTGGGGGGCCCAGGAGGCCTCAGCAGTGCAGGTCCTGGCTCTCCCCACCCCCTGGCACTGCTCTCCCTGCAGAGATAACCCCCTTTGATCCAGAGGAGGATGAATTGGACAACTGTGAGTCTGAGGTTGGCACAGATCAGGACACGGAGGAGTGGTGGGTCCCTAGGGAGGCTGCCAGGGGGACACGGGAGGGCAGGAGGGTGCAGGAGGAGCTCCCTGCCTATGGCCCCCTCTCCCCTCAGGACCGGAGCGCAGGTGCTGGGCTGGCTGCTGCAGGGCTTCCAGAGGATGCTGCCACAGCCAGAGCCACTGAAAAAGCTGGAGGTGAGCACTGGGAGGCTGGGGGCTGCTGGGCTGAGCTGAGAGCAGAGCAGGTTCCCCATCCTTGTCCTCCCAGACACCCCAGCTGGGACCTTGGGGAGGAAACCCCAGAGGAAATTCAGCAGAGCAATAGAGAGACCTTAGGAGGCTGTTGGGGTGCTCTCCAGCCCTCTTGCAGGCTGAGGGAACCCTGCATGTGGAAAGCGCTGCTGCCAGCAAGGCTGGGAACTGGCTCTGATGGCCCTTGTCCAGGAAATGGGGCTGAAAGCAAAGTGGAGGGTGTGTGAGGCTGTGCCTCTGGGTCCCTTTGGGCTGGGGGATGTGCCCTCCCAGGCTGGCATGGGGCTGTGGGCAGAGCTTTGCCATGTTCATCCATCCCTCTATCCCTCTGCAGCCTGAGCCAGAGGAGGAGAATTGTGAAGCCACTGTGGATGGTGAGTGATCCCCTTTCCCTGGTGGCCCTTCTAGAGGGGACATTGTCATCTAGAGCCTGGGGGCATGCAGGTACCAGTGCTGGAGCACCCATGCTCCTGGGTATGGACTGCTGAGAGTGGGGAGCACTCTGGGTCCTGGCATCATGGCACTGTCCCTGCACTGCATTCATCTCCAAACCACCCATGTCCTTGTCCCAGACTTGGTCCCCAGAAGAGAAGCTGCCAGGGACCCTTCCAAGCCTGTCCCTGTCCCTCTGTGGGAGGGGACCCCACTTGCTCCCCTTCCCCAATGATTTATAAGATGACCACCACCTTGCCTATCCCCCTTCTCCTTCTGAATAAACCTGAGCAGGCACAACAGGGACTAAAACCCAGGGAAAGGCAAAAACCAGCATTTCAGCTGCCAAGAGCATCCCAGGAACAGTGAAGCCAACAGCAGCTGAGGAGCAGCTGGAGCCAGTGGTCCCTCAGTCCCTGGCTGGGGATGGCAGCAGGTAATGGTGACAGCAGCTTCTGCATGGGTGTGGTGGCCCGTGGGACATCTGCTGTGGGAGCAAAGGCTGCAGCATTTGGGTCTAACAGGGGTTTCTGGTCATCAGGGTGTTTGCCTGGTTGGTCCAGGGGCTGGAGAAAGTGATGCCACAGCCGGTGAGCAGGGAGAAGCAGGACACACAGGTATGCTGCCTGCTGGATGGGCAAAGGGGGTGTGAACACAGGGAGAGTGGCCCCAGCCATACAGATGCCACCAGATCAGTTCCAGCGCTTGCCATGGTTTGGGCTGTCAGCCACCTCCTTCCAGAAAACAAATCCCCACAGCCTGCTTAGCTGTTGAAAACAGCCTCTACACCATGGAAAAGCCCATAGCAGGTGGTTTTTTTTCTGCTTCCTTATCTTTCTGTATGGTAGCAAGTGGTGTCCAGGCCCTGGCATCTGACCCAGGTGCAGCCCAAGTCCTTGGAAGGAGAAGCAGCAGCAGCAGCTTTACCCACTCTCCTTCCATTGCACGCAAGCTTGCTCGGGCAAGAAGCCTCAAGTGCCCCAAGAAATTACATGGTCAAATGTGATCACAAAAATGTTCTGAGAACTGGAGCACCTCTGCTGTGGAGACAGGCTGAGGGAACTGGGGTTGTTCAGCCTGGTGAAGGCTCTGGGGAGAACTTAGAGCAGCCTTTCAATACTTAAAGGGGACCTATAAGAAAGATGGGGACAGAGTTTTTAGTAGAGCCTGTAGTGATGTGACCAGGGTGATGGTTTGAAACTGAGAGAGGGGACAGTCAGACTAGATATTAGGAAGACATTTTTCACAATGAGGCTGGTGAGACACTGGCCCAGGTTGCCCAGAGAAGCAGGAGATGCCCCATCCCTGGAACCATTCAGGTCAGGTTGGATGGGGCTCTGAGCAACCTCTCTGGTTGAAGGTGTCCCTGCCCGTGGCAGAGGGGTTGGACTGGATGGGCCTTTACAGGTCCCTTTCAATGCAAGGCATGCTGTCATCTATGATTCAGTTCTAAGATGTAGGGTAAAAGGGCCATGTTTACTGAAAATGGGGCATTTAGGGTAAAAATGTAGATTTACTGAGAATCTGCAACATCTCATATTTCTCTTTTCCTATTGGCAGGGAGGGGCTGCATCAACCTCAAGCCCCGTGGAAGAAAGTAAGTGGCTGCTCCATCGTGGTGTGCTGGTGGCTTCCCAAGGTCAGGAAGAAGTGACTGGGGAGAGGGACTGCTGGTGGCTCTTAGCCCTGGGTCTGCCAGGGTGCCAGTGGGGGAGCCCCTGAACACCCCCGGAAAGCCACAAGAGGCTGTTGCTGCATGAGAAGCAGGACCAGAACTGGGGCTGTGGGGTGGGCTTGGTGACACTTGGGCTGGGGGGTCTCTGGGTGCAGCATATCACATCCTGGGTGTGGAGGTCAGTGCAGATACCAGGGTTTGTCCTCGAGCTGTGCCGGCGGAGGTTTGCTAGGCTGGTGGGATTTGATCAAAGAGTTATGAGGGAACCCAAGCCCACTGCCTTCATCACCCCCTTTGGCATGTTTGCTGCTGAGCTGGAGAGTGTCTGTGAGGGCTCTATCACTGCTCGCTTGCCCCTGAGGGCAACAAGGCAGCCAGGCTTGGCTTCTCGTGCCAGCTGCATTGCGGGGTGCCGAGCAAAGCAGGGAGCTCAAATTGGGAACATCCAGAGATGGACTGGGCAGGAGAGGTGTCACACAGCCCTGGGCAAGCTCTGACTCCAGGATGGAGAGGCTGGTTGGGCCATTGGAGCCACTAGTGGGAGTGGGGGCTCACTGCAGCACTTGGAGGCTGTGCATCCTTCCAGAGGTATACTGGGAGGTTGCTGCTGCAAAACCAGCAGCACTTGGTGGGAACCTGGGACAGGAAATCCCGCAGGAAGGCATTTCTCCATATATTGATACAAATTGGAGACCCGAGGAAGGAGGCAAAGCCAGTGAGATGCCTCCACACCTGACAGGCAGTCGCACCCCTTGTGCACAGTGGCTGTGCTGCTACTTTGGTGCCTGGAGGCATCTCGAGGTCTTTTCATCTGCCCAAGGAAGTGAGTGATGAGGCCAAGGCACCAAACCACCAGCATGCTCATTAATGTTTTCCTTCTCCTTTTGTTTCAGGGGGCAAAGGGGCTTAGTGCCTCTGAAACAAACGGAAAATGAAGATGGTGGCAGGCCAGCCTTTCCCCCAGCATAGACCAGCCCGAGGAGAAAGTGCAGCTGGGGAGGAAAAGCAAAGGGGAATCTGCAAATGGTCTCTAGCTCCTTCCCAGCCAGGGCAGCAGGGACCTGACGATGGCTGCCTGTCCCTGGTCTCAGGGCTGTCCCATTTCAGCTCCCTCTTGGCTCCAGGAAATGGAGCTATTGGTTTTCCAGGATGATGTTTATGAGATGGGAGCTATAATTTATAGAAGGGTAGAAAAGCATCACTCAGGACACCTCAGAGGCAGAAAGCCTCTTGCTGCAGCCTCCCAGCACTCCTGGCCCTCTGAACTGCCCCAGTTCAGCTTCTTTGAACAGCCCCAGCATCTGAATATTCACCCCTGAGACCTTCATCAGAAGCCCACAAGCTTCTTTTAGTCAACTCTACCTCCCAGGTGTAATGTTATAAAGCTTTTAAGTTCTCTACAGCTTCTTATTGCTTTTCTTCCAGTGAGTGTTTTTCCCCAGCAAGTGAAAAGGTCTCTGGTTTGCAGTAGCAAGTGGGGGTGCCTGAGTTTAATCTTGGGGTGAGTAAGTGAAGGGTTAAAAGCCTTTGCCCAGACTTCCCTTATGGGAGAACTTGCCCCAAACTCTCCTTCCCCCAAACTCTTCTAACCCCCAGCTACAGCTGCTCCGTCCTGCTGCTCCTTGGGTGCAGCACTGGCAGCAGTGGCTGGGGGCCAGAGAGTCCTGGCAAGGAGGGGATCTTGGGGTTGTTCCCAGCCTGGAGTCAGGGCAGGAATGCTGGGCCAGGGGAAGCCCCTGTGGCCAGGTTGTTAGTACAGATACTGGAGTCATGGAATGGGTTGGGAGGGGCCTTCAAAGATTATCTGGTCCAATCCCACTGCTGTTGACAGGGACATCTTCCACTCTATCAGGTTGCTCAAAGCCCTGTCCAACCTGGCCTTCAACACTTCCTCTGATGGGGCAGCCACAACTTCTCTGGTCCAGCGTCTCACCACTTCTTGTCATACAACATTTCTTCCTTATATCTGATCTAAATCTACCTTCTTTCACTTTAAAACCATTGCTGCTTGTCCTGTCACTGCAGGCCTTTGTAAAACATCTTTCTCCAGCTCTCCTATAAACCTGCTGGGTATTGCAGGCATGACAAGGTCTCCCACTGTCTCATCATGTCTCTTTAGGACCTTTTGGGCAGCCTTAACAGTGAGTCATGAGCCAAGCAACCAGGGATCCATCCTGTGTTCATAACAAACCCACTGGCACCAGACCACAATTTGAGTATCTGCCCCATTTTCATATAAAGTATCCCAAAGTTGCAGCATGTTTTAGAAGCCACCTTGTTGTTTAAAACTTTATGGAGATCTCAAGGGAGCCAGCGAAAGTCAGTGTGGGCACAGTGGGGTAGGTAAACACAGCAGAGCCAACTCTGGGTGTGTTTTCTGCCTTTTTGGAGCTGCATTTGCATGTTTCCTATTAGCTTTGCTGCAGTTTGATTGCCAGGCAGGCCTCAAAATAAACTGGTTTGAGTCTGCAGATTTTCTTCCTCCTCCTGTTTCTCTGGTGCGTGGCAGGGTGGGTACCCCTGGGACACAGCGAGGGCTGGAGGTGGGTCAGACCTGCACCCTTCACTTTGCAGCTGGCCTGACAGCTTTCCCAGCCCCCCCAGTGATGCTCGGAAACTGGGAGGTGTGCAAGAGCTTTCCCTGCCTGTGCCTGTGCCTGGAATGTTGGGAGTAGAGGCAGGCAGCTGGGTGCTCAGGGTGCTGCAGCCTGAGGTGTCCAGCAGTGAAACCAGGACCCTGTGGCTGGGCTGGCACCATGTTTGGCTCAGGGGGCACGAGGGGAGAGGCTTTTGGACAGCTTCGGCTGCCGAGAGATCCAAAGCAGGGCCTGGGAACGGGCTGGATTGTCTGATGTGTGTGTGTGGGGAAGCCAGCAGGCACATGTGTGCAAAGGGTTAGAGCTTCTATAGGGCTTGGCACAAAATGGTGAATTTTGGTCCTTCTGGCAAAAGTGCCCAAGGCAACCACCTGGCACAGCTTGGGGACATGGGGCAGCACAGGTCAGTGCAGGCCAAGAGCTGCTTTGGGCCCAGCACTGCTGCATCAAGCAGCTACACCATGGTATCTGCCCCAGGCCTCCTGAGAAGGGGCTGAGGTCCTCACCACCTCACTGTCCCCATTCCCCTTTCAGTTCATATTGTCCTTGGAGAACCTGAGGAGACTGACCTCATCCTGGAAGACCTCGATGATGAATGGGTTAATGAAGCCACGTGTGAGATGGTGGCCTGGGGTCGAGAGGCTGAGCTGGTGGCAGATGCTCATCCTCTTCCCCCCATCCAGGAGGAGCCTCAGGAAGAAGAAAACAGGTAGGAGAAGGGAGATGCTGTTGGTGGGCAGCTCCACACACCATACAGCCACCAGTGTGGTGGCCATGGAAGGGGACGGGCTTGTCTCTGGGCATCCCTCCTTGACAGCCCTGGCAGTGGAGCTGGCAGCTGAGGTGCCCGTTTCCAAAGAGGGGGGCACCAGAAGGTCCTAAAAGGTGTTTGAGCAAAAGACCTTTCCTGCTGGTGCTGAGATGCTAGTGTTCAGTGTGTTGAGTGGAGGAGCCAGGAGTGCAATGCTCCCCATTGCCCTGATGAAGGATACTCTGCTTTAGGCTTCCCATAAGTAGATTTTGGCCCTAAGGCAAGAGGGTTTGGACCTCATTCCCATCAACTGCACATCTGGCTGCCATGCCGTTTGGAAATGGTGGTCTTCTCTGTAGGATCTATCCTATGTCTTCCAAAAGAAGTCCCTGCCAAGGTCCTCCTGAGGGCTGGGCAATGCCTGCAGAGCTGGAAGCAGTGGGATGAGAAGGGTCCGTGCACCCTCCAAAGGGTTTAGGAGACCCCAAAGCCTTCCTTGTGCCCAGTGCACAGTCCTCACCTCCAGCACAGGCAATGCTCAACTGGACTGAGCAGAGGCCGTGCCAAAGCCTCGCTGGCTCAGCAAAACTCTGTTCTGCTCAGCCAGAAAACACTTGTCTACGAATACCTGCAGGGTGGGTGTCTGTTCAGTGGTGCCTGTGACAGGATGAGGGGAAATGGCACCAAGTGACAACACAGGAAGTTCCACCTCAACATGAGGAGAAACTTGTTCACTCTGAGGGTGACAGAGCCCTGGGACAGGCTGCCCAGAGAGGCTGTGGAGTCTCCTTCTCTGGAGACTTTCAAGCCTCATCTGGACACGTTCCCGTGTGACCTGCCCTGGGTGTTCCTGCTGCAGCAGAGGGTTGGACTTGATGATCTTCAGAGGTCCCTCCCAACCCCTCTGATTCTATGAGTCATGTGTGAGAAGCTGTGGGCAGCCTGGAGGGTGGGTTTCAGTAACGGGGAGGTTTGTGTCAAAATCAGCACTAAGTGGCCCCATTGCACATCCTCTCCCTGTGCTACAAAGGGAATTAGAAGGTTCAAGGACACAGGTTTTGTGTTCCTAAACTTTTCCCTGTTGTTCTTCCTACCTGCCTGAGGCCACAGGCACCACAGGGCAGTGAACCAGCCTGTGCCCGGTGTCCCCAGCGCGTGTTCCCCAGGGGGGGTGCCCGGGGGACGGAGGGAGAGCATCTCGGGCCATAAGGGTGTGGAGACGGGCAGGGAGGTTCACTTACTGGATCTCATCTAAGGAGTTTCTCCTTCCCAGGCTGTGCTTGTGCTCCCTGAGCGCCGGCGAGGAGGAGAAGGAGGAAAGGGAGGAGGAGAGGGAGGAAGAGGAGGAGAAGGCGGAGGAGAACGCGCGGTGAGCGTTTCTTGTTGCTTTCATGGCGTTGGTAGAAAGGAGCTGCTGGGACGGGGGTGCTCTAGGGAGAGGGTGCATCAGGAGGGGTGCATCAGGAGGGATGTGTTCGCCATCTGGCTCAGCCCAGGGGCGCTGCTGACGCGGCACTTGGTGACAGGCGAGTGTCTCCTGGTGACACAGGCTCCATCGCTGCCGCCCGTAGCAACCGCAGCCCTCGGCCACCCGGTGGCTCAGCCGAGCAGGAGCACCCAGCTCCTGGAGACGGCCCCCGGTGTTTATAACCATTAATTCTGAGCAGTTGGGATTAGTAGGAGTGTTCCAGAGATGAACTTAAAGGCAGGATTGTGTGTTGTACCTGCAAATGCTCCTTAATACAAGTAGGTATCATTTTCCTTCTTTTCCTGTGATGGGAAATCCCTGAGTTATGATCAGATGTTGGAGGTGAGGACTTTGCTCTGGATGGTGTTTAGAAAAATCTTCATGCTTAGTTTAGTGTTTTGCTCTGTTTTCACATGTGATAAAATTCTAGGGTTTTATTGCCTGCTCCTACAGTGTTTTACTCTCTGTGAATCTCTCTGAAGTGGCAGAATTTTCAGAAAAAAAGCTGAAAATGCTGCATTATTCAGTGTTAAACCTGGATCTTTTGATTTATTCAAAGTCTGTTCCTGGAGCTCCACGATATAAATTTGAGCTGCAGTTGCTGGGTGCAGGAGGTGCTGCTCCATCCTTCAGTGTGGTTGGTTGTGGTAAAGGAGAGACACTGGCAGCTTCTCTAGATCAGGATGAAAAGCCTTGGGATTGCATTGGCAAGGAGCCTCATAAAAAAAAAAAAAAAGAAAAAAAAAAAAAGAATGGGGGGGAATTATTAAAAATAATATAAAATAGACCTTGGAAATCATAAGTTTTTTAAGACATGGGGATAAAAGAGAAACAACAGCCACTGCTTGTGACGTACATCTTCTGCCTTGGGCCCTACCAGGGATGCAGAAAGGTGCATTTTCAGTTTTCATGCATTTTGCTGTTTTAACATTTTTCATTAGAGCTACCAAGCTGGTGAAAGGTCTGGAGAACAAGTCCTACGAGGAGAGGCTGAGGGAACTGGGGGTGTTTAGTTTGAAGAAGAGGAGGCTGAGGGGAGACCTCATTGCTCTCTACAACTACCTGAAAGGAGGTTGCAGGGAGGTGGGAGTTGGGCTCTTCTCTCAAGTGAATAAGGACAGGATGAGAGGAAATGGCCTGAAGTTGCACCAGGGGAGCTTTAGACTGGGTATTAGAAATAATTTCTTTACCCAGTGCGTGGTTGGACACTGGAACAGGCTGCCCAGGGAGGTGGTGGAGTCACCATCGCTGGAAGTGTTTAAAAGAAATATAGATGTGGTATTTAGTGACATGATTTAAGCACTGAAGGGGTAGATGAGCTTATGGTTGGACTTGATGATCTTCAAGGTCTCTTCCAACGAGGATGATTCTGTGATTATCCCCAGTCCCCACTTTGCATCTCTCGCCAGGAAGGAGCAAACCAGGAGATAACTGCACAGAACAACATGATGAGGTTTTTTTTATTTTTCAGTTGTAAAGGATGATGTGTCCTGGGTTGTCCTGCAGAGGCAAACGTGGGATGGTGCTCGCAGGGCAGCCCTGCCTGTAAAGGAGACTCTCAGCTTTTTATTTCCAGGCAAATTTTAATTATATGAGAAATGACTGCCTGTGTCTGTCTGCATATGCAAATTTTGCTTATGCATATACAATGCCCTGCATTCATGACACACTTCTCACCTGGTCTTCTACATAGTATTTGTTCCAAATCCAAGCAGCATTTTTTTCTGTGCTGCTGTATTAAACCAACATGTCTGTGGTGTCGTGCACCTGCCAATGGGCTTGTGGTGCAGCTGGAGGAGCAGTTCTCCTGAAACCAGGTGAGCTGTGTGTGGTCCCTATTGACATGATCCCCCTCCAAGTGACGTGATCGCCCCGTTGATGTGATGCCCCTTCCATTGGTGTGATGCCTCCCCCTTGATGTGATGCTCCCCCTTGACGTGATGCCCCCCATTGATATGATGTCCTCCCATTGACGTGATTCCCCCCATTGACATGATGCCCCTTCCATTAACATGATGCCCCCCCATTGATGTGATATCCTCCCCTTGACGTGATGCCCCCCACTGATGTGATGCCCCCCATTGATGCGATGCCCCCTTGTTGGTGTGATCCCCCCTTGCTGTGTTGTCCCCATCTGCAATGTGTCCAACCTCAGTGGGTGAAAGCGAGCAGGTATCCCTGCCTGATCTGTGTCTGCAGGGCCTGGATCCAGCCCTGTCTCTCTGCTGCTGAGACTGGGGATGAGGTCTACTTTGCAGAGGAGGCCCTCAGGTTTGAGCAGCTGGAAGAAGCTGAGATAAGTGACCTTGAAGGTGCTTTTGTCCAGGTATGGCTGCACTGAGCTCTAGCTGCCCAGCACATGCTGGGGGCTCTGAGTGTGGCTGGGGGGATGCAGTGGGGAGCAGCAACCAGGATGGGCACTGGGAATGTTGCCCACCAAGGTGTCGCCATCTCCGACCCTGAGACTAGGTGGGCACCACGGGAGGGGTGTTTTCATGCTCAAATACTGGCCCCAAACAATGAGCCAAGAGGGTGGCAAGTGTCTGGGGGACATGGGCCACTCAATCTAGCTGCAAGTCTGCCCTTTTGCTGGTGAAGCCAGGCCTTTGCTCCTTAAAATGGCTTTTTTCGTTTTGAAGGTGGAAGAAGAGACAGCAGAAGCTGCTGAAACCGACACTGAAGGTAGAACATGCAGCAGTTAACATGACACAGGGGTGAACAGCAGCAGGGAGCGGGGTGGCCTGGAGGGGAAACACGGCTTCTGCAGCCTGGGCCTGCCACAGCATCAGGGCTTTTCCCACTGTTCCCACGGAAAACTGGTTTAAAGCATCCCATGGGAAGAGTGAGATGGCAATGGTGGCACCAGCTGGAGCCCACGATAGCAATAGCATCGCCAGCTGGAGCCTATGGTGGCAATAGTGTCACTGGGTAGGAGCCCACAGTGGCAATAGTGTCAGCAGCTGGAGCTTGTGACAGCAACAGTGTCACCAGCTGGGGCCCCCACTGGAAGGCTGGGGGTTACCTAGTCCTTGGTCTTGTTTATCAAGCAACCTCTGATGTGAAGGAAGATTTTCTCCTTCAGCTGAAGAATTCCAGGGGGCTAAAGAGGATCTTCTCTACCACTTTGCTCAGTTTGGGAATTAACCAGTGGCATAAAGCACATTTTAAGATAACCTTTTAGGAGGTAATGGATTGCTAGGGGGAGGTAAGTGATGAGCTCCTATGGCAGACTTGGGAGCCAAGGCAGGTCCTGACATGACTCCCTGAGGTCAGGGAGCTGCATGAGGCTGGCTTGACCTGGTAGGATGCTCACCACCACTGCCACCACCAGCCATGAGCAGTGGCCACCAAACCCCAGCAGTCCCATGCGTTGCTCTGCACTGCCACAACTGTCCTGTCTCAAACCCTTCTGTGTTTTATTGCAGCTTCTGATGCCTTCTCCTTAGCTTGAAGCATCTAGGCACCTAGTAGCATGGCCAAGCCTGCCTGGGACATCGAGCTAGACCAGCTGGTGCACGAGGAGCCGCCGGACGGCGGGACCACCTCCCCTTCAGGCTGCGGCACGTTAGAGCAGCTGCCCCATGTCCCCAGCTACCAAGCCACCGCTGCCTCCCATCCTCCTGGCCCTCATGCCAGCCAGCCTCGGGCAGGAGTTGTCAATCCCAGTTTTTGCACTGAGGAGCAATCCCCCCTAGGTATCAGAGATGGCAGCTTGGACCTCGCGTAGCTTGAGTGGGCACAGGGTTATTCCTGGAGTAATTGCTTTTTGGGTGAAAAAAAGCTTCAAGTTCCAGCACAGAGGAACAAAATCCACGTTTTCTTGGCCCCATGGCTGTGTGGTTTTCCAGCTAACCCCTGGAGAGACTTTGCACCTAGCTGGAAATCATGGGCTGTGCATTTTCACCTGCTTGGCCAAAACCTCTCCCAAAAGGACCCAGAGGCAGAGGATTAAATATCCACTGCACACACTTCTCTCCTTCGTGTTCTTGTGCCCCACCCCTACTGAGAGGATGGTAAGATGGAGGTTTGCTGCTCGCAGCTTTCTGCCTTTGCACCCCAAAGTCCAAATGATGTTTCTGTGGCTTTGCTTTGCTTTGTTTTTTACCAGTGAGCCAAATCCCACTGCTTTTCCTCACACACAGATGAGATCTTAACTTTTCAACCCCAGGTGGCCTTTTCTCGGTTATTTGATCCTGATCCACTGGTCCCACATCAGTGTGGCATGGGAGAGCTTGCATGGGGTCTTTTGAATGTGTGATGAAATCCCTTGGAAGGTGGGCCACAAAAACGACCCAAGGGACCTTATGAGGACAGGCTGAGAGAGTTGGGGGTGTTCAGCCTGGAGAAGAGAAGTCTCCAGGGAGACCTTAGAGCACTTTCCAGTGCCTGAAGGGGCTCCAGGAAAGCTGGGGAGGGGCTTGTTACAAGGGCTTGTAGTAGAAGGAGAAGGGGGAATGGATTCAAACTGGAAGAGGAGAGATTCAGGTTAGAGATCAGGAAGAAATTTTTTCCTGTGAGGGTGCTGAGACACTGGAACAGGCTGCCCAGAGAAGTTGTGGAATCTCCATCCCTGGAAGTGTTCAAGGGCAGGTTGGATGGGGCTTGGAGCAACCTGGTCTAGTGGAAGGTGTCCCTGCCCATGCAGGGGGGGGTTGGATCTTGATGATCTTTAAGGTCCTTCCAACTCTAACGGTTCTGTGATTCTATGAAATCCTGCAGAAACTAATAATGTTTTGTTGTATTCCTACAAAAAGTGATGACACTTCCCTGCCCAACCAGCTGGGAGTCCAGCCACGGGAACCCCCAGGGCCATTTCTCCTTTGGGCAATTGACATCTCTTTAGTTGGCATCTCTCATTACCCACTTTAAACATTCAGCCTTCCTGCTTCTGACTCTGCCTGTGGCAGGAAGCAGTTATTACCTCTGCAAAGGAGAGAAGCCATAAGTTCTTATTTAAATAGTGCCTTAATCTGCATGCAAAACCAACATGGGTGTCATCTGGAGCCTGCACAGTCCACATGTTTGTGTTCAGAAGACCCAGGAGATTTTCTAGACCCTGGGAGACTGGTTTGAGGTTGGAGGTCCCAGGTTCCTGCAGCTGGTAATCCTCATCTCCATCATTCTCCAAACCATGAGGGCCCAACCCTAGCAAGGAGTAGTTGCAATCCCTGCAAGCTGGGGAAGCAGAAGGGAACCAGGTGGCACTTCTGAGCATTAGAAACTGGGCAAGAAAAGAGAGAAGGCAACACTGCAAACCATTAGGAGAAAAAGATGAGGAGGGAATGGATGGAAAGAGAAAGTCCTTCAGCACACTGCAGGGTTTGGGGGCAGCTCCACAAGGGCAATGGGGCCTCAGGGTCCACCCACACTGTGCCCCTCTCACCTGCAGTTATTGCTCTTCTCCACCGACCAGGTCACTACCCCACGGTGAATATCAAGGATGTGGACAGCCATGCAGTGGAGAGCAACGGGGCCCACCTACCAATGCCCACCGCTGGTGCTCCTGCCATGCTGGCTGTGCCCAGCCTGGTGCCAGCATCCCCCAGGTACAGCCCTGCCCAGGATGTATCCATGAGCCCAGGAGTCTCACCCTCTGACAGGGCTGGTGCAGGGAAATTTATACATCCATGTGGAGCCACCTTTTCCCAGTGGGTTTGGACAGAGATATGGGGCGATGTCACAGGTGTGACCAGGAGGTGCCCCTGGCTCAGCATCACCAGGACAGCATTTGTAAGGCTCTTCTGGAACCTGGAGCTGCTCTCAGCAGCAGCCCTTTGCATGTGGCCTAGCAGGTCCCTGCAGCCATTATGTTCTGTACCTGCTGCTCTGCAATTCACACCTTGACTTGGGGGATTTAAGGTGCAACGGAGCCAGCTCAGAGCCAGGCTGTGTCCCCAGAACCTCCCCATTTTCTCCAGATTTCACTTTCTTGCTCCACCTTTCCAGCCCTGGGTTTCCCTGTCCTGCCCCTCGTAGCTCAGAGCCATGAGGGTGCAGCCTTGGGAATGAGCAGGGAGTGGTGCCCACTCTCCATGCATCTTGCCAGGTGCCCAAATGGGTCATAAAATGGGCCTGGTGGGGCCCAGGAAGGAACAGGGCTTGGCAGCAGAGGAGTGGGGTTGTTTGTTCCTGTTGACTTCAGGCAATGCCAAAAATCAGGGGGGAAACTGACTGTGGCAGGAAAAGGGGAAGCAGAAACAGATGAGACCTGGGAGGAGGAGGAAGAGGAGCTGATCGAGGATGGGGAACAAACCAAGCCTTGGTTGCTGTGTTTGTGTCCACAGGAGGAAGCTGCTGGCCCCGGCTGATGTTCTGGAGGAGGGAGTGGCAAGCCAAGACCCCCCCCGAGCACTGCAGGGCTGGGACGGGGAGCAGAAGGAAAGGTGTGTGATGGGGCCAGGGGCTCTGGATCCACCAAGTTCCCAAAGCTTTGGAGCCCAGGGTTCAGGTGGAAATAGCAAAGATCCTGGAAGCATTGGGATCCCAAAGGCCGAGGGAGTCGTGGGCTCCCCATCTAGCCAGGTTTAGCTCTGTGTGCCAAGTAACGCATCCCCTCTCCAAAAAACCATGATGGTGCTCCCCAGAGCAGAAGCTGCTCTCTTGTTTTTTCTGTGTCCAGGCAGAAATATTCTCCTTAAAGCTGCATTTAACCACAAAGAAGATGCACCTTTGATCTACACCTTCATTTCACTGATAGTGGAGGAATGACCTTTTCCTCCATCAAAGCAAGCACATCATGCAGCCCAGGGCCTGGAGGGGGCAGCTTCAGAGGGACCTGCCCTCCCTGAGAAGCAAAGTCTGGGGGAGGGTCTGCACCTCCAGACAGTGCAGGATTTTGCCTTCTCCCTGGGCAGAAACCAGGGTGCCAATCAGCACAACCATCCTGGAGCTACAGTGAAAGAGCTCAGTGTTGTCCTCTCTCATAGTGATGCTTCTCAGTCACTCTCAGCAAAGCATTCTGGTCTGGATCCAGCCTCGTTTGAATAAAGAAGCTGAAAAGAGGTGATATAGTTAAAGAATCCAGAGCCTATGTGGATATTTTCACCTCATAGTTCTTCCAAAATCTCCTTCTCCCAAGCATGTGCAAGCCAGCCTGGGATCTTGATGCTCCCCAAGTCCCTCTGAGGGCATCACACACCCCAGAGGCTCAGGCTGGTTCTGCTTGATGGTGTTTTACTGAAACCACCTTCACTCGTGGCCTTCTGATTACGGGACAGTGACAACTGGCCACCACCATCTGGCCGCTGCCAAGTGAAAGGTGCCAAATAGACCTAGGTCCTAGATCAGGCCCTAGACCCCTGGTTGCAGGATAGCCAGATAAGTATGGGTTAATCCTAACTCAGGATCCTGTGGGCTACAAAAATGGGCCAAGAACCTGACCTTGGGCTTTTCTACCTGCATTAACTGCCTGGTGGTCTTCTCGCAGCCTGCCTGAGCGCGTTGGGTCAGCCACGAGCCAGAGCAGCACCATCATCAACATCCGGCTCCAGGAGCTGGTGAAGCTCTTCAGAGAGAGGACCGAGAAGGTGAAGGAGAAGCTGACGGACCCTGATATCACCTCAGATGATGAGAGCCCCACAGCATGTGAGTTCAAGTGGAGCTGGCAGCTGATGGGTCCACACACACTGTGGTTTGGGGGGGGGCAGCTGCTTTCATAACAATGTAAAGGCCTTTCAATTAATTTCTGAAGGATTCTTTTTCTGCCCTTTAAACCAATTCTGTGGACTCTCCCAGCCCCTGCCAAGCAGGCGCCTGTGACAGCGCCGGTGCCTGCGCAGGGAGGGGCGCCAGAGAAGCCAGTGGAGCAGGAGCACTACTGCCAGATGTTGTGCTGCTCGTTCAAGCACCGGCCCTGGCTGGACCGCCTGAAAAACTACCAGTTCCCCAGCAGCATTGACCCCCTCACCAGTGAGTGGTGGAGCACCCGACCGGGCTGGGGACAACGGGCTGGGGAGGGGGTGAGGAGGGGAGGAGGTGAGATGTAAGAGATGGGACCTTGTAAGAGGAGGACAACTAAGGAGCAACTTAGCTAATGAAAAAAAAAAACAAAACAGAACAACCCCAATGTTTTAAATTCCCCTGCAGGGCACAAGGTTTCCTAAAGACTTCCCAATGGCTGTGGGTGTGAGGAGCTTGACCAAGCAGGGAAAGGGCAGCTGCTTTCTGCTTTCCAGGCTTTTTAGTGGTCAAACGCTGTCCCTGTGGTGTGGACACCCCAAATGACAATCAAAATCACAAAAGAAAAGTCCCCTGTTTAGTGGATGTCCCACAGGAACCCAGCTCCTCCCTTAGTCCTTGCTCTTCAGCTGGCTAAGGCAGGGAAACAAAGCAAGAAAGGTGGAAATGTGGGAGGAAAGCCAAAGCAAGTCTGGCTGAACCAGCAGAGTTAGAAGAGGCTTTCTGACAAAAACCAAGGTGCTCTGCGTGGACGTGGACAAGGACATGGACCTGTTGGAGCAGGTCCAGAGGAGGCCACGAAGATTATCCAAGGGCTGGAGCAGCTCTGCTCTAGAGACAGGCTGAGAGAGTTGGGGTATTGAGCCTGGAGAAGAGAAGGCTCCAGGGAGACCTTAGAGCACCTTCCAGTGCCTGAAGGGGCTCCAGGAAAGCTGGGGAGGGGCTTGGGACAAGGGCAGGGAGGGAGAGGACAAGGGGGAATGGATGAAAACTGGAAGAGAGGAGATTGAGATCAGTCATTAGAAAGAAGTTCTTTAGTGTGAGGGTGGTGAGACCCTGGCCCAGCCTGCCCAGAGAGGTGGAGGAGGCCCCATCCCTGGAGACATTCATGGTCGTGCCCCTCACTGAAGGGGGGTTGGACTAGATGACCTTTGAAGCTCCCTTGCAACTCAATGCATTCTGTATTCCATGCAGCTGTTGGTGTTTGCTCTCAGCCCAGCAATTGCTACTAAAAGCTGTCACTCAAAGCTCTGCTGCACAGTTCCTTACAGGGCAGGGGATGCCAAACCTATTGTGGGTTCATGTGGACAAGGGACATGTGCCCACCTAATGGTGGTGGGTTCCCTCTGTGCAGACCTGATGTACGTGCTGTGGCTCTTCTTTGTTGTCGTGGCCTGGAACTGGAACTGCTGGTTGATCCCTGTCCGCTGGGCCTTCCCCTACCAGACACCAACAAACATCTACTTCTGGCTGCTCATGGACTACATCTGTGACCTCATCTACCTGCTGGACATCCTCGTCTTTCAGACGCGGCTGCAGTTTGTCCAGGGGGGAGATGTAATAGTGAGTGACTGCTTGCTGGATCTCATGGCTGGGAACCTGCTGTCCCTGTTGCCCTGAGTGGCACAGATGGTGCTGGTCACTCATCTCTGAATGGAGCTCTCTGTGCTCTCCCACCATGGCTGGGGCCATCAGGGCTGTGTGCAGTCTTGGATGCAGGCATCTCTCCTGCCATGCAGTAGACAAGCCAAGAGTTATTTTGTACTCCAACCATACATATTTTTCCCCACAAGTCTGCACCAGCCCATCCAGGAAGCCTGTGGTCCATGACAGCCCCATTCCTAGGGCTGGGGAGGGTGCTGGGAGGATGCTGCTCCATGGCTGCTCCTGCTGGTGGTGCAGGGTGGTGCTGTGCATGCTGACCAGCCCTGGCACTGCTAACCATGAGCAGGGGTCAGGATATACTCTGGGTTTGGTTTCCAGGAGCTGGGCCAGGCAGCCATCTGACAAACATGACTGCAACCTGAATGTGTAGATCGTGTCCCTGAGATAACGGAAGCCCTTGATTTTGTTTCCATATCCAATTAAACAAGCTGTGAAAAATAGAACCTCGAAGGTACAGCCTTCCCATGTCTCAGGCAAATGCTCTCACAGGGAGAGTTTCTCCTGGAGACTCTGATTGTGCTAGTGTTGGTGCTGCCATGTGCTGTTTCTGGGATGCGAAACAAGCGTGGGATGTGCTGAGAAGGGATGGGAAGTTGACACATGGCCAGGCCTTCTGCTGCCCTTGCGCTGCTTCCCTTCCCAGTCTCAAAGGGAGCATCTTTTCTGTTGAGGAAAGCCAGGCATGACCATGTTGGCCACAGCTTTCCTCTCTGTGAGCAATGATCAGTCTTCTCCTCTCTCTCTCCCTCCTCTTCTCAACCAGTCTGATAAAAAGGCCATGAAAGAGAATTACCTGCGGTCACAACGCTTTAAGGTCTGGTGTAATTTTAGTTATTAATCTGTATGTTTAATCTGAAGTGGGGCTTACAGCTTCACCCCAGCACGCTGACAGGTCCCCACAGATGCTTCTCTCTTTTTGCCTATTGCAGATGGATGTGCTGTGCCTCCTGCCTCTGGATTTCTTCTACTTCAAAGTGGGTGTCAACCCCCTCCTGCGCTTTCCTCGCTGTCTGAAGGTGAATTGGAGCTTACACAGTCAGGCCAAACAGCAGTTGCAGTGGTGGTGAGGGAGTCGTGCACTGGTTTGGGTCAGCTACAGCTTGCTAGACTCATCCATGATGCCAAGAGTATTGTAAAATGGGTGGGAAGTCTTGTCCCAAAGGCTTTGCAGGGCTGTTGGTCAGACAATTCAGTTCCACCCTGAACCACACTCACATCTCAATAGAAGGGCACTTCTAGATGGAGCCAAACCTGCCGGTGGCAGCTCCTGCTGCAGAGGGGCTGCAGGAGGAAGATGGGGGGTGAGGGTGCATCTGGGGATGTAACTCTGCCATCCAGGACTGGGGGAAACCAGAGCACTTTCCTCTCCTTCTCCTCACAGTACATGGCCTTCTTCGAGTTCAACAGCCGCCTGGAGGCCATCCTGAGCAAGGCTTATGTCTACAGGTGAGAGCAGGGAGAGAGGGAGGGAGCGAGGCTGGGTGCTCCTAGGGAGGAAGCTTCACTTGGCCACCACCCATTCCAGGTCTCTGATTTTACCCTGAACCTGTGGATGCTGGCTGGTGCAGGCAGGATGTGGGGGTCCTGGAGCCAGTGTGGGTTGGATCACCTCCCCCTGAGCCTGTGGGGACAGGGGTGCTGGTGGTGAAGAGAAGCCACCAGCAGATAAGCTGCTTTCTCTGGCACTTGTGGAGCTTTGGGAGGGATCAGTGGGGCCACACATTGGGTGCTCTGTGAGTCCCACGTGGTCAGCGCTTGGCTGATCATCTCAGACTGGCTTGAGTTGGAAAGGGCCTTAAAGATCATCTAGTTCCAACCTTCTGCCACGGGCAGGGAAACCTCCCACTGAACCAGGCTGCTCAAAGCTCACTGTGATGCTGGGGGGTTCTGGCATGTTTCTCCCAGCAAATACCACCAGAGGGTCTCCCCTCTTTTTTTGCAGGGTGATTCGCACCACTGCCTACTTGCTGTACAGCCTGCATGTGAACTCCTGCCTCTACTACTGGGCATCAGCCTATGAAGGACTGGGCTCTACCACCTGGGTCTACGATGGGGAAGGAAACAGGTACAAGCTAGAGCTTGGGTGCTCACGTAGCACAGCTTGCTGTTCAGCTGGAGCAAGAAGGAAGGGGTTAGGATGCCACTGGGTTCATCAAAACCTCTGAAGCAAAAGGTTGGGAGTGTCAGGAGATGAAGAGCCAGAGAAAATGTTTGGGACAGGAAGGATGGGTTGTGCAGATGAAATGCAAGATGAGGAGGCTGCAGCTGGGCTGTGATGGAGGGAAATGGCTGGTTGAAGAGGCTGAAAACCTGTGAGTCTGGTGCTGGGAAACATGGCTGAGCAGGATGGTGGTGTGGGGCCTGTTTCTGTTCACGTTGATTTGCTGTAAGGTTGGAATGGAGGCTTGGAGCTGTGCTTGGACATGGACTGTGCCTTGGACCTAAGGGCTCAATGCGCAGCATCACTAAATCAGGTCCTGGGTGTGTGTCAGGCCCTTGGACCAGCCCAACACCCTCATTGCCAGGGACAGTGGCCACCCTGTCCCCTTTCTGTGGCATTAATGGTCACTGTGAAGTGTTCCTTGTGCTGTGGGTGATGGGTGCCCCAGGGGGACAAGCTTGAGAACTGCGACAGGTAAAATGCCCACAGCTGAGAGTTCTGCAGCACAGGCAAGAGAAAATCCTGAGGAAAACTTCCCTAATTTAGCTCCATGTAGTAAATTGGAGTTTCCTGAAAAAGTCCTGGGCATTAAATCCTTTCTGTGAGGTGTCAGTCGGGACAAGCGGCTACAACCCAGGCAGCCTCAGTGGGGGTGTTGCCTTCCCCCCTAGCCCTCAGCTTCCCACCTTGTTGTTCCTGCTCTGTAGTTATTTTGCACGTCTGCGTCTCTCAGTGTAATTGTAACACCCAAGGGAGTGCCCAAAACCAGTGCCTGAAGAATTCCTTTGATATCTCCCAAGCCCCCTGCCAACAATTTGCTCACAAACCCCCTTTTTCCCCCTGACTATTTCTAAAAATTTAAATGTTGTGGAAAATACAGTGCTGGTTTGTAGCAGTGGGGCTGAAAAGAAGCAAAAAATGGGAGTAGCCAGAGCAGCTGAGCATCCCCTGCAGAGGTTTGTGGGGGGTCCCCACATTCCCCTGCCCCTGGAGCACCTCCAGAAGCACCTACAAGTATGATGGGGAGTCTACAGCCCCTTCATTTCCCCTTTGTCACCCATAATTACTCCCAGCAGGCTCTGGCTTGCCATGGCCAGAGGATGTGAGCTCGATATCAAGGGGCAGAACAGGCCTTCAGGCTGGAAAGGTCTTCAAAGCTGCCTCCTCTTTTCCTCCCAGCTACATCCGCTGCTACTACTGGGCAGTCAAAACCCTTATCACCATTGGGGGCCTGCCGGACCCCAAGACACTGTTTGAAATCATCTTCCAGCTGCTGAACTACTTCACGGGTGTCTTTGCGTTCTCCGTCATGATAGGGCAGGTGAGTGGGGCTCCCAGGGAGTTCCGCCTCAGGTGGGGGAGGTTTTGGTGGGGTTGGTCCACAGGTTTGTATCTCTGGGTTTGGTTTTCCCATGCAACCACCTGCTCAGGCGTGGTGGAAGACAAAAAGGACTTGCAGGTGCTGTTAGCACTCAGCATATGTGCCCTGGACTGCTGAACCTGCATGATGGGTAAGTGACAGCAATTGAACCATCTCTTCCACCCCTTCCTCCCATTCAGATGAGAGATGTGGTGGGTGCTGCGACTGCAGGGCAAACATACTACAGGAGCTGCATGGACAGTACCATTAAATACATGAACTTCTACAGAATCCCCAAAACCGTTCAGAACCGGGTGAAAACGTGGTACGAGTACACGTGGCACTCGCAAGGCATGCTAGGTGAGCTCAAGGAGCAGTGCATGTGACTGTGCCTGCCTGGCAGAGCTGCAGTGTTGCTGTCATAGCACTCTAGTTTTGGGGGGTGGGGGTGGGTTTTTTTTTCCTCTGTGCTACATGGGCTTGTTGGCCCACTGATAGAGTGTTTAAGCTGGCATTGGGCTGCAGCACCATGGTGACCCAGCACATGGAGCCCAGCCTCCCATCTGCTGTCCCAGAGCATGTCCAATGGCAAAGCCACCAGCTCACCCCACCAGGAAATCACAGAATCATAGAATGGTTTGGGTTGGAAGAGACCTTGAAGATCATCTAGATCCCCTGCACGGGCAGGGACACCTCCCACTAGACCAGGTTGCTCCAAGCCCCCTCCAACCTGCCCTCGAACACTTCCAGGGATGGAGCCTCCTGCCCTCTGCCACCAAAAGGAGGGCTGCTTTCCCCCCTGCCATGCCAAGGACACAACTGCTGGAAACTGCCAGTTTTCTGCTTTCTCTCCCAGATGAGTCGGAGCTGCTGGTGCAGCTGCCAGACAAAATGAGACTGGACATCGCCATTGAGGTGAACTACAACATTGTGAGCAAAGTGGCCCTCTTCCAGGTACCATCATTAGCTTGGTCAAAGCTGGTGGGGCTTGACCACTGGCATGGACTCATGGCTCTCTTGGGTCTCTTTTGGCTCAGGGCTGTGACCGGCAGATGATCTTTGACATGCTGAAGCGGCTCAAATCAGTGGTCTACCTGCCTAATGACTATGTGTGTAAGAAGGTAAGGAGGTGCTCAGGTGCCCTCTAGCCCCCAGTGTCACGGCCAGGCTGTGCAGGGCACCAGGAGCAAGGCAGAGCAGGGAGAGCCAGGCCTGCCCATCACCGTGGCATCCAGCTACTTCACAGGGAGGGAATTCAGAGCAAGACCCTGGGTTGCAGCTGATCTTGTGCAGAGACTGACCTCTCCTGCTGCAGTTATGAACAGCAGGAGGGACAGGTGGACCCTGACAAGTGGGAGGAGACCTTGGGCTGCTTATAGGAGGATGCAAGGGAGTGAGCACCACCAGGACAAAGTGCTGCAAGAGCTTTGAGAGGGTAGTGTGGTCGGTGGGGTTCCCAACAGGACACAGGCTGGGGGATCTCTAAGGTTGCCCTGTTTCTGGGCGCCTCCCACAGCCCCGTCTTCCCTGCAGGGAGAAATTGGTCGTGAGATGTACATCATCCAGGCAGGACAAGTGCAGGTGCTGGGAGGACCCGACAGCACAACCGTGCTCGTGACCCTGAAACCTGGATCCGTGTTTGGAGAAATAAGGTGAGGAGTCACGGTGATAGAGATGAAGGCACTTGGGCGTGGAGGACCAGCAACACCCTGATTTATCCTGATGACTGGCAGCATCTGCTACATAAATTACAGCCTTTTTTTTTTTTTTTTTTTTTTTTTTTGAGCTTTTCAGCTCTTTTTGTTGTGGTGTTTGGTTTTTTTTGTCGCGGTGCTGTTTGCTGCCTGGCCAGCAGCTTCCTCCTGTGGACACAAACACAGCAACCAAGGCTTGGCTTGTTCCCCATCCTCGATCAGCTCCTCTCCCTCCTCTTTTTCAGGTTTCCCCCCTGATTTTTGGCATTGCCTGAAGTCAACAGGAACAAACAACCCCACTCCTCTGCTGCCAAGCCCTGTTCCTTCCTGGGCCCCACCAGGCCCATTTTATGACCCATTTGGGCACCTGGCAAGATGCATGGAGAGTGGGCACCACTCCCTGCTCATTCCCAAGGCTGCACCCTCATGGCTCTGAGCTACGAGGGGCAGGACAGGGAAACCCAGGGCTGGAAAGGTGGAGCAAGAAAGTGAAATCTGGAGAAAATGGGGAGGTTCTGGGGACACAGCCTGGCTCTGAGCTGGCTCCGTTGCACCTTAAATCTCCCAAGTCAAGGTGTGAATTGCAGAGCAGCAGGTACAGAACATAATGGCTGCAGGGACCTGCTAGGCCACATGCAAAGGGCTGCTGCTGAGAGCAGCTGGTGGCAGTGAACAGTGGTATATGGAGGGAAATGTAGAAGATGTTTCACTGAACCAGCTCCCAGCCTTTAACCTGCCCATGTAACAGGCAGGTGAAGTCCTGTGCCAATTTGTGACATGGTGACAGTTTGCCTCTCTACACCCAGCGGACACTAGAGGGGTGTCAAATGCAATATTTAAACCTTCAAACAGGCACCTAATTTTTTAGGCAGTGCTCCATGCCAACCCTTCCCAGCAAAAATTTGGCTTGGGAAATGTCATTGGAGGGGGATGGGAGTTGAACTCTGAGTCCTCAAGAAGTGGGACACGATGGGAAATTGGGAGATTTTCAATGACAGGTGTTGTGTGGAGCCTGTTGGTGGCCACGTTAACATCTCACCCTGTCCTCCTCAGCTTGCTGGCAGCAGGAGGGGGGAATCGCCGCACAGCCAATGTCATCGCTCACGGCTTCGCCAACCTCTTCATTTTGGATAAGAAGGACCTGAATGAGATTTTGGTGCATTATCCAGAGTCTCAGAAGCTGCTGCGTAAAAAGGCCAAGTGCGTGATGGTCCTGATGCTTTCCAGTCTGTGGGGTTATCAAAAAAGAGCAGAGGTTTCAAGGTTGCGGGGGAGATTTCATAGTATCACAGTATCATTCTGCTTGGAAAAGACCTTCAAGGTCATCACATCCAACCACTACTTTCTCTCTGCACGAAGGCCTGGGAAAAATCTACCCGCAGGCACCAGGGGTTGGGTACACGTTCCTGGAGGGGAGCTGGGCTGGAGCTGCTGAGGGGCCAGGGGAGGCTGGGGGGGCCAGGGCCAGCCCAGCCCTGACACAAAGTTCCACTGCTAAAAATCATGGCTGAAGTGCATTTGTTTCAAAATGTACTGAAATAGTCACTTTAGTTTTTAGTGTTACTTAGATTTCTTTTTCTGTCCTTCATAACGTGTGAAAAATCCCTGTCCTTTTAAAGTCTGATATTTCTGCATCCTAAAACCCAGCTAAGAGAACATAAGCCCAGACTGAAGCTCTCTCTCCTTTTCCTTGCTGTAGGAAAATGCTGAAAACCACCAATAAACCCAAAGAGGAGAAGGCAGCACCCGGAGATGTGCTGATCATCCCCCCAAAACCTGACACCCCGAAGCTCTTCCAGGCTGCCCTGGCTGCCACGGGGAGGATGGGGGGCAGAAGACCTCTGGCCCAGCTCCGCTGGAGGCTGAAGGAGCTGAAGGCAATGCAGGTGGCACAGGTCAGCCTCGGACAGGGGCAGTTTGCTCCTTTGGGTGCCGGGTTGCTGCTGCCCCCAAATTACGGTTGAGGTGCCACAAAGGAGTGAGGTCAGGTCATCGAGGTCAGAGGTAACATGGATGAATGTGAAGAGGTGGTCCATCATCTTCCGCATGGTCTTGGGAGAATGTCATTGTCCCACAGGGGTTTATTTTCACAGAATCACAGAATTGTTCTGGTTGGAAAAGACCTTTAAGATCATCAAGTCCAGCTGTTGACCTGACACTGCCAAGGCCACCACTAACCCGTGTCCCTCAGCTCCACATCTACACAGCTCTGAAACACCTCCAGGGATGGGCACTCCACCACTGCCCTGGGCAGCCTGGGCCAGGGCCTGACAACCCTTTGGGGAATAAATTGTTCCCGATATCCAATCTAAACCTCCCCTGGCACAACCTGAGGCAATTTCCTCTCATCCTGAAGGTCTCCCCTCAGCTTCCTTTTCTCCAAGTTGGACACCCCCAGCTCCCTCAGCTGCTCCTGCTCAGACTTGTGCTCCAGACCCTTCCCCAGCTCCTTTGCCCTTCTCTGGACATGCTTCAGCCCCTCCATGTCCTTCTTGCTGTGAGGGGCCCAGAACTGACCCCAGGATTTGAGGTGTCCCCTCCCCAGTGCCAATTTTGGCAGCACAAAAGGGAAGACATTGACTTTTTGCATGGCTGTGCCAAGCCTGAGTCCAGTTCCTAGCTAGGCTTATAGCCACAACCATCTCTTCTGTGCCAGAGGCACTAGGGATTAATGGATGTGCTGGTGGATTCAGAGGGTGATGCTGGTGTCCAGCATCCACGGTCCAGTCAACATCTGCAAAGCTTTCCCAGAGGGGTTGGCCAAGGCCCCCAGCAGCAGGTACACTGTCCTGCCAACCTGGCAGGACTGGCAGGGACATCACCCTTGCTTATTGTCATGAAACAGAATCACAGAATCCCAGACTGGTTTGGGTTGAAAGGGACCTTAATGCTCATCTAGATCCAACCTGCTCCAGCCCAGGAAGAAAATGGCCCTGCTCTTTTAATTTTTTTACTTTCCTTCCAAGTGTGTCTGTTGAACTCATAAAAAAGGTCTTATCTCTATGCAGACCTTGTTGATACTCTTCCCAGCAGGCAGTTTTGCAGGCCGTCCCATCTGGGCATGTTGAGGGAGGCAAAAGAGCAACTGATAGGGAGTGTGGTGGCCTTGAGCCTGGGTAAATACTCAGGGAGAGGCCAATAGGAGCTTTGGCTCTGCAGTCCTGCACAACAGCATGGTGAGGCTTCACACAGTGAGGTGCTTCATGCTAATTAACAAGCACTTAAAGACAGTGCCACTGCATGCTCCACCCATGAGCAACAAGTCCCAGAGGGTGCACGTATCGGGAGCCAGCCCCACAGTGGGGTGAGCAGGATGCCCTGAGCAGGACACCTTCCCCATGGCATGTCCACAGGTGACGTTGCTGAGGGTCCTCTCTAAGGGAGGCTTTAGGACAGGCCATTCAGGGTCTGCTCCCTCACAACACCACTTTTCACAGAATCACAGAATGTTTTGGGGACCTCTATAAAGATCAAGTCCAACCCCCCTGCCAGAGCAGGACCAAAACCAGGGCAGATCACTCAGAAAGGCATCCAGAAAGGTCTGGAAAGTCTCCAGAGAAGGAGACTCCACCACCTCTCTGGGCAGCCTGTCCCAGGGCTCTGTCTCCCTCACAGGAAAGAAGTTCTTCCTCATGTTGAGGTGGAATATTCTGGGCTCCTGTTTGAATCCATTGCCCCTCGTTCTATCACAGGGCACAAGTGACAAGAGGTTGTCCCTGCCTTCTTGCTGCCCTCATGTATTGATAGACATTCATTAGATACCCCCTCAGTCTTCTCCTCTCCAAGATTAACCCCTCCAGCTGCTTCAGAAACAAAACATGAGTCAGTGCAGGAGGTGTTAGCACTGCAGTAATCTCCAGGTCCTTCGCTTGAGATGTGCCAGGAATAATCCAGGCGCCAACCGATCAAGGTGTCTTTGCACCAGCCCAACATCCCCATGATGTTCAGAAACTCCACCAGACACCTGCTTGGCTTTGCCCAGTGCAGACACTGCAGTTGTGAATGGAGGACAAGGCTCTGTGAAGGCTGATTTTTGACTCTTTGGTTTGTTTTTGATGGCAGGATTCCAGCTCCAGTCCAATCCCACCACAATCACCAGTGCACCGGAGATCACCTGTCGCCTGCCAAAAAGCACCCGCCCCCTTGGGAGAAGAACTATTCTCAAAATCATCAGATAATTTAGTCACCATTCGTGTGATTCCTACAGCAGGAGAGAAGGAGGAAGTCCTTGCTGCTGAGATCTCAGAGGTAGAAGAAGCAAAAGAAGAGATATGAAAACCAAGCAGGTTCTGGGGCAGGAGTAGGAGAGTACCTGGCGTAGAAGCTTTTTCTCATTAACAATTTCCAAGCAGGCCTGTGGGGCTGTGCTCTGTCCTGCGGGTGGGATCTGCCCCTCTTTGCTGCCTAGACCTTCACCCACTGCTGATAAAACCCTCTGCTGCATGACCCAGACCACGCAAGGTTTCCACACTCTGAAGATCTATTTATAGGGAGCATTAATAATTCATTAATATTCCCAGTAAATCTCAGGCCAGGTCTCTTGCTTCCAAATGCAGCCAGCCAGAGCAGGAAGCCTGAAGAAATTACTTTTTATGGCTCTGGGGCATTACTGAGTTTTCAGATAAAGCATGAAGAGTTATTCACCTCTGACAGCTGAATCACCTCTTGGCCTGAAAAAAAAAGGGAAAAAAAAACAAGGTTTCTCTGTCGGACTCAAGGTTGTTGGCAGCTGGAGAGTGATTCATGGAGAAAGGATGTGGACTATGCTCACAAGCTGAGCACGGACCAGATCACACTGTCCTGAGAAGGCTGAGGTCCATCCTGGTGTGCATGGACTGCAAGATGCTTGAAGGTCCCTGCGTGGTGCCAAGACCACCTTGGGTTGGCTGCTGGGAAGAGGAGTTCCTGCCAGCTGGCCACTCCAGGGATGTGGTGGGCTCTCCATCGCTGGTGATGCTATGGAGAGATTTGCTGAGCATCTTTCATGGATGGAGAAGCACAATCCTGGAAGAGATGTTCCTGGAGATCACTTCCAGCTCTAGGTTTCCATGGGTGCACCAGCCTGGTGCTGCCAGAGGAGTAAACCAAGTGCAGGATGGGAGAAGCTGTGTTGGTTTCCAGCTGGGATGAGAAAGAGAAGTGCAGTGAGTGCTCTCCTCTCCCAGCCAGCATCCAGGGTCAGGCCAGAGCCTGGAGCACCCAAACAAGTGTTCATTGCTGCACCTCAGTGATCTGCCACATTTCCAGCAGCCAATTCCCAGCCCCTTGCAGTCACTTTGTGTGTTCCTGGCCACGTTTCCCATGGAGAAGCTACTTTGGTGTTGCTCATTGCTGCAACAAGGCACTTGTGCAGGTGGTCTCCAGCCATGCAGGGACCGGGTGCTGGGTGGGAAGGTGAGCACCCAGTTAGCACCCAGCACACCCAGCTGATGGCTTGAGGTCTCCAGTCTTCCAGTCCACCTGGTCTAGTGGGAGGTGTCCCTGCCTCTGCAGGCGGTTGGGATGGGATGATCTTTAAGGTCCTGTCCAACCCAAACCAGTCTGGGATGCCATGAGTCCTCAAACCCATTGCCAACCAGAGCGAGCTGCTGGTGAGCCGAGGGGTGGCCAGAGGTGCCAGGGGAGACCATGTGGGCCTTTCCCAGGGTCTCAGCTGGCCAGGTCTCCCTGGCACCACCAAGAGGAGCCACAGAGGAAAAGCTGGGAGAGGTTCTGCCACAAGGAGCAGCCCCTGCACCAGTGCCGAGGGACTTTCTGGGTGTTCAGCAGAAGCTGTGAGCAGCACTGTGGGTTTCATGGGGCCAGCACCCAGACATGGGTGATCCCTCTTCCCACCAGCAGCCTGAGGCTGATCCCCACGCCCCCCCACTCCCAGGGCCTTTTGTTGGCTTGCATGTTTTCCCCTCTTTTGCAAAATAGGTGGATTTCTGTGGCAAAAAAAACAGAGTGTGTGTTCATATTAATTAATGATGGCTTGACTTCTTCTAAACAAATGTCATGAGCTCCAATATATCACAGGAGGCTCTGAAGGCACCACTGCCCTTTACACTGCAGGGGAAAACCTGGACTCTTCCCCAAACCACCCTAAATATTTCTTGTCGTCAGTCATTCCAAGTGGTTCTGGGCTGGGCAGAAGGTTTTCAGTGGGAAGCACAAGGTATTTTTTTTTTCACTCTATAAATATTTATACAATCAAACCAGGAAATGTGCAGAAGTCAAACTGGGGCTCTGATTTGCTGCTGCAATGTGATATGGTTTAGAAAAAGCCTTTAAATAAATAGTGGGCTGTAATGGCTTTCATGATTCCCTGTAGCTACAATAAAGAACACACAGATTACTCTTCCTTTGCTGTGGCTTTATTTCAAAATTGCCATTGGTTTCCATCTTTCTGCTCTTTGCTGCACTACTGGGTCCAGTAAAGTCCCCACAGATTTTTCCAATAAACTTTTTAGAGGCTCAGAGGTCACCTAATACTGGTAATAGAATTGTTGTGTTTTTTAATCCTTCCAGAAGGAGGGGAAAAAAACTTTCTTAAACGGCAAACACTTGGAGAAGATCTTCATTTCGACAGGCAGCATTAGCTGGTGGTGGACACATCACTGGTCATTCTGAAACTGCTGGAAGATCTGAAGTTCTCCTCCTCACTTATCTGTTTACAGCTTTAGTTCTGCAGAGAGATTATTCTCCAGGGAAAAATTCAGGTCAAGGTAGGACTGGGCTTAGCAGTGGGGTGGTGAGTTGAGGTCCATCTGTGGGCTGAGCAGGAATGGCTGAAGGGATGGGCAGGCTCTGAAGCTGGGCACCTCGTTTGGTGCCTCTTCATTTGGGAGTTGTCATAAACGGGCTTTCTGCTGAATTTTGGAATGCCATTCACAGCCCAGTTTGGCTGCATTTGTACTGGGCCCTGTTAAATCTCTTGCAGCCTGCACTTGTCAACTGTCCTTCCCCTGCCCTTGTGGTGTTCCTGATGGATTTGGTAATGCTCCATGTCCCTCCACTGCATTTCTCATTAGTTTCGCTCACTCTGCTTTGATGTCCTTAAGTGTCAGATCGATCCGATACGAACCCTCCATGAATATTAATGCAGTGTTTGGGGGAACTCACTGGACAGCTGCTTGTTGCCAGCCCAGGAAGTTCTGCATTGCAGTTCTTCTCCTGGCTTGTATTTCTGAGTAACAGATTTCACAGAGGTCCAGAGACATAGTAGCCAGGTTTGCTTGCCATGGTATTTTAGCTGTGGCTGCGTTTGAGTAAGTAGAACAGGTAACTGTTGAAGGAAGAAGCAGAGCTTGCTTTGGAGGGGTCTGTATGAATGTTAGGTTTTGACTCACCAACACAAGCAGCATGTTTACTGGAGACAATATATGTGGTTTAAATATAGTTATACACATATATATACTTTTTAATAGATAGATATACATCATTTTAATAGAGACATATGTATACACTTTGTATACTGGAGGGGTGTTCATACTCCTTGTGGCCTGTGCTGTTACCTCTTTCACAAAAGTAATGCTGATTTAACGTTCTCTATGAAATTAGAGAAGACAAATGTCCCCAGTTAAAAAAAAAAAAATCAACTTACAAAAGAAATAATATCTGTAGGGGAAGTTGTTTCCCTCTCGATGGAAACAGGGCAGGTAGGTTATCTGTATTTATAGGCAGAGCAATCTTTTAAAAAGATTAAGTGCAATTGCAGGTTAATCGCTGACAAGGTTATAATGAAAGTAACAACGAATAAGCAGGTTTGGGGATTAAAGTCAGGTCTAGAAAGAAATTGCAGGATAAATGGAAAGCCCAATTAAATGGTGTTTAATTAGAAAGATTGAAATAAAATTAGCACTTTAACCTTGAATTCTGGAGATCTTAACCTGCAAGACATGCTTCTAATTCTAGGAACAGTCTGTAAACCACTTTTTCTGCCTATATTTATTTTTCCGTTGCGTAGATCTCCTTCGAGTTGCAATTAAATCCCATTACTCCCTCTTGCCTTCCTCTAAAATGGAGCTAATACGAGCCTGGTTTTCTCTGCCCTGAGCACACAGCTCCTTTTACAAGCAGTAACACCCCCACTGGAGGTAACACAGAAAAAAACCAGCCAGACCATTTGGGAAGGGGTGACACAGAAGCACACAGCATCTTGCCCACAGCAGTGATTATTAACAGCACTGCCTCATCTGGGGCTGGGGAACATTTTTTTCCTTTTCTCACTCATTCCTCAGTTACCCGTTCTTATTTTAGAATGAAACTTTCCGACTTTGGTTCATACCCTCCGGAGATCTGAGCAATATCCAGTCACTTGGGTCCAAGTCATCTGGAGAAGTAAAGCCTGGATAGAGTCATAGAATTAACATTGGAAGGGACCTTAACGATCATCAAGTTCCAACCCCCTGCCATGAGCAGAGAACCCCACCACTAGATCAGGTTGCACAAAACCTCGTCCAACCTGATCTTAAAAACCTCCAGGGATGGGACATCAACAACCTCCCTGGGCAACCCATTCCAGTTCCTTACCACCCTTAGAGTGAAGAATTTCTTCCTAATATCTCACCTAAATCTCCCCTCTCTCAGTTTGAAATCATTACCCCTTGTCCTATCACTATATTCTCTGATGAAAAGCCCCTCCCCAGATTTTCTGTATTCCCTGGAAGGTACTCTAAGGTAGTGGAAGGTGCTATAAAGTCTCCCCAGAGCCGTCTCTTCTCCAGGCTGAACAGCCACAGCTTTCTCAGCCTGTCTTCATAGCAGAGCTGCTCCAGCCCTTGGATCATCCTGGTGGCCCTTCTCTGGACCCTGTCCCATGGGTCTATATCTTTCTTGTGCTGAGGGCACCAGAACTGGCCCCAGTTCTCCAGCTAGGGTCTCACCAGAGCAGAGCAGAGGGGCAGAATCCCCTCCCTGGCCCTGCTGGCCACACTTCTTTTGATGCAGCCCAGGACACGGTTGCCCCTCTGGGCTCCAGCACACACTGGCAGCTCATGTCCAGCTTCTCATCCACTACCACCCCCAAGTCCTTTTCCTCAGGGCTGCTCTCTAGCCATTAATACCTACATGATTTCATGCATTAATTTTTTTTTTTCTTCTGCTTTTGGGAGCTGCCTGGTGCATAAGAAGAGCTGGAAGTCAAACAGTTAAAGTCTAGAAACTGTTTTCTTTTATTGATTGGAAGGAATTTTTGGGGGAGATATGAACAACTGGAGAAGTGAGATAAACCAGGTTGTGGGGATGCTATGGGGTGGCCAGGGGACATCCCTGGCAGCTCTGGGCTGTGACATGCAGGGGATGGCACGTCCCAACGTGCTGTGCACCTTCTGCAGATGCTCACGCTGCACGTTTGAGCTCCCCGGGACAGTCCCAGCTCCTGGGAAGCCTGGGCTGGATCCTTCCTGCAGCACCCGTCCCAGCATCCTTTTGCGTCCCGGAGCCTCCCGGCCCGTGGGACACGCTGTGGCTGATCCGAATTCACCCCAGGGTGTGCATCTGTCTTCGCGATGACTGGAGGAATGAGGACCAACCAACCTGCTCACTCCTTAGATAAGAGGCTCTTTTGTGCCGCAGAAATACCAATATCCCGTGCAAATCCCCCCGCTGCCATGGCGACCCGCAGCCGTCACCGCTGCCGCCGACACCGGCGCTGCGTCCTTCGCTGCCTCCTCCTCCGGGGGCTCCTCCAGCCGGGAAACCAGCGCCCGGCCCCGAGAAGCGGGGCAGGGGCTTGGCGGGGCTGGCTATCGCTGCCCGGGGCGAGCTGCCGGGGTGCAGGGCTCTGTCCTGGCGCTGGGCTGGAGAAATTTCTCACTGATAACCTGAAATAATTCTTTTTAAAAGTGAGAAATCAGCCTGGGCAGCCAGAGCTGGGCTCTGCCCCGCTTCCTGCTTTTCCGGCGCTTAGGAACGATTTGACCTCGTGGCGCTCTCGCTTTTTTCACGAACGTGTTTCTCATTAAAGCGTTTTCCTGAGCACTAATTAGGGCGGTTTTCCTTTTGTAAATTAGCCTGATAGGATCTGTGTGTCTTGGCAAGGGCCCTCCAGAGCAGGAGCTGAGGCCTCTGCTTTTGATCCCTGTTTATTTTGCAAATCTTCTGGTTTTACTGTTCTTGGCCACCTTCTAGAAAGCGCTGGCAGCAGGTTGAGGTTAATGGGAGTAAAATGGGCCTTTCCAGCTCACCTGCCTCAAGAAACAGGAGAGGTTTTGGGGCTACAGGGGCCGGTGGGAATTGATGGAGTGGTGCAGGCATGCAGGAATGCTTTTCCCAAATCCTGTCCCTTCCCTTTTCTTTTCCTTTCCCTTTTCCCTTCTCTTCCCTTTTCCCTTCCCTTGCCCCTTTCCTTAAATCCAGCCCAGCCCCTGAGCCATGGCCCCCTTTCTTGTGGCTGCAGCTGCTCCTCATCCCAGCAGACCCGTGTGGCCTCAGACACTCCAAACTCAGGGTGGCTGCAGGGGAGGAAGGTCCCTCCAGCTGCTGAGGGGCTAAATAGTTGGTGTCAGCAATTTGCCCAGGACCAATGGTGCTGGGGAGAGGATGGGCTTTAATCGGCTCTTGTTTTCTTAATGCACCAGCAGACGGGAGCAGAGGGGACAATGCTCCCTCCGTCACTGGTCACAGAGGGGCCAAAGCCACCAGAAGTTTGCATGGGCTGAGAAATTCAGTGACAAAAGTGACTTTGGGTGTGGGAAGCCATCCTCTGCCTTGGCTCTCGGGGGAGGCTGGAGCATCCCTGGGGGTCCTGGCACCCCATGCCACATGAGCCATTGGGATCCTCCGGGGACGCTTACGGATGATCATCACAAAAGAATTCCATGGTCCTTAACAAGGGAAGAGGAGGACTTTGCCCAGGGACCCCTGAATCTGGGACAGAGTTGACAAAAAGGCAACGATTTCCCAGTGCCAGTGTGCCAGCTGCTTGTCACCACACCTGGAAGAGCGCAGTGGAGCATCCCACCCCCAGAGCCGCCATCAGCATCGGCCCTGCCAGCTCAGCCACACCAGCCCACCGCTCTCCCAGAGTCTCGGGGGGTTCCACAGGGGCAGCACCCACAGCTGGCACCTTCCCAGCCCTGCCAGACCATGAACACGCTGTGGGTGCTGATGGAACTGTGGGTGCAGGCCTGGAGCACCAGGGGCCACCAGAGGAGAGAGATGCAGGCAGCAGAGAGCATCCCTGCCCGGCGCCAGCATCCAGGGGGGGGAGTCTGCCCACCTACAGGCACCATGTGGACACTGGCACGTAAAGGAGGATGTAAAAAAATATGCCCAGGACCAGGGTTGACCTGGCCAGACCTGCAGGTGAGAGCGGTGGAGTGGGGTTGGGGGTGAGCGGGGCAGAGACTGTGTCAAAAGCCAAGGCTGGGGAGCAAAACCAGCAAAATGCTTCCAGATTTGAGCCATGTGGCAAAACGTGCCCAGATGTTTGCACACAGGCCTTGTAATTCTGCTGCTGCTGTTTCCCAAAGGTTAACTAAGCAGCATGATTTAGTCTGGTGGGCTGAAAGTGAAGACAGCCAATAGCCCTGGTCCTGCCTTACCTGGGATGCTGAGCTTTTTGGCCATGCCTTGGTCCTACCTCGTAATATTTCTAGCTCCCTCTCATTTTTTCATGCAACACCTCTCTAAGATCCCCAAATAGATCAAAAAACTCTGCAAGATTGCATTTTTAAAAAGCAAAGAGCTGGCAGTTATTCAGTGTCACTCTGTATAAAGCCTCCTGCCTGCTCCTCCTGCCTGCGCTGCCAGATTTTCTTTACTGTCTCCTCATTTTTCCAGTTGTGAGGGACTGCTCAAGGGATCTCCTGGCAGAGAGGACTCGGGTTCACCCTTCACATCCAGCTCTTCTCTAAGGCATATGCATAAAAATACAGGCGTGGGTCTGTTCCCACTGTGCCGGGCACAGGAGGCCGAGCTGGAGCGTGTGGCTCTTCATATTCATTGGGCGTAAATGTAAAAGTTTTCCTTTGATAAAAGAAAAACAGTGCTGTGCTGCTCTGCCTTCCCGAAACCTTAGCAGGAGGCTGGATTTTCAAGTTTCCTTTGATTGTCTCCCCAGCTTCCGCCAGCTTGGCCATGAAGGAGAGAGCCCTGGCTGGGTGTAAAAGCTGCTTTGAGGACACAGCCTTGATTTGCAGCCTTCAGTCCTGCTGAGACACACTGTCCTGGAAGCACCAACCTGGGAAGAAGAAATTATGCTTTAATTTTTAAACAGCCAGAGGTTCTGTGGTGGTTGTGCATCTGTTTATGTGTAAAGTTTAAAAAGGAAAGAACAGTTTCCCCTGTAAAATGTTGTCAGATAGATTCATGGGTCTCTTTGGTGACTCTTCCTATTAATTGAGCTCAGTTTTCTTCACCAATCTCAATTGCACCTTAGAAGGAAAAAAAAAATAAAAAAATTCGGTACTAGCTCAGTCGGTGATAATGAAATAATCAGGAAATGCATTTCAAGAAGTTAAACTAGAGAGACCTCAGCAGCCTTTTTCCTGCTGAAGTGGGAAGCCGTGATGGTGCAAACAGGAACATCCATTATATATAAAGCGTGTTAATAATGCACACGGGAAGGTAACATTTCCAGCCCACTGAAGGACTCCTGGTGTCACAGCTGTCAAGCAGTGGGGCTGCAGCATCCCACACATGCTGGCTCTGGGACACAGTGGGACAAGCTGGACTGCTCCCAATGAACTTCTCTAGGGCACGTTAAAATCTACAGGCTGCAGCAAGGGCCTGGCGGTGGCAGGACCAGCACGGCTGTACCTGTGCAGCACCAGACTCCCAAGGGGATTTTGCAGGCAGCTTGGTATGGAGCAGGCAAAGCTGGTTAGTGGGAGGGCTGTTTCATTCCATCAGAGAATATCCACCCCTGTTTGCATATCCATCTCTTTGTTTGGTGCACATCCCACGTTGCAGCCAGAGTGCAGCTGAGCCCATCTCAGGCATTACCCCCATCACAGTGTTTTCCTTCACCTGGGTACATTTACTTTACAACTACAGGGGTATTGCCTCCTTCCCTGCAGAGGCTCTTGCTGCTCTGCCTGTGCCCAAACCTGAACTAAATGGATATTAATAGTGAGACCTGCATCCCTCCAGCCCCCCCATCATGGCACAGCCATTGACATAAGCCCCAAAACTCTGCTCCCTGAATCATTCAGAATTAATTTTGCTTCATTTCTTCGCCAAAGTCAGACCCTCTTCGGAGGGCACTAAAAAGAAATAGGTTTGCTTACAACAGGATGTGTTTTTAAAGGAGGTCAGTCCACCACTTTTGCCTGTGTGGAGGAAAGCCCAGCCCTTTCTTTGCACACCCTGGTCCCAGTGTCACCCAGGCAGGCCAAGGGGCTCAGTGGCTCCACATGGGCCCAGCTTCAAGGAGAACAAGAGCAGCAGCAGTAGCAAAACTCTGAAAAAAATCCCAATTACCCATCTGAAGCTTCTATCTTCATATATTTTTTTTTCATTAAAAAAAAATTGTAGAAAGCACCTAAGGTCCTGAGCAGAAGGTCCCTGGGATGCCCAACATGTAAGGGGATGTTTAGTGGGCTTCTGTCAAACCAGGAACTCCAGTACCTCCTGCTTGGGATGCAGCCATCTTTCCAGAACAACCTTAATTTTTATTTGCTGGATTAAATGGCCTGGATGGAATTTCCTTCATACCAGTTTGCCCTCTCACTGGGTCTGCTCAAACCAGCACAGGCCGATGGGGTGGTTTGATCCTTGGCTGGAGAACCTCGTGCTTGTTCTTAGCCTGTTTTCTAAGAAGGGCTTTAGAAGCAGGAGCCGTATTGGTTAATGCCATGAAACATTAATGACTTGGGCGGGCAGTGAGCTGCCGTCCTCCAGCAGAGCAGCTCCCAGACGCCGGCAGCCGCTGCGGCACAGGATGAGCCTGGCCCCGCCGTGCCTGGAGGAGCACGAAGCGTTTAAGCCAAACCCAAGTCATACCTGAGGCCAGCTAAAAAATATCATGAAGAGAAAAGGTGGGTAAAAGGGAGATGGGGAGGTGGAGCTTTTGTTTGGATGGCTCTGCAAGCCAGTCTGAGGTAGGAAATCTAGAGGGGGAGAAGAGCCACCCACCTGGTGGCTGCTGCATCTTGCACCACTCTCCCCTGACTGCAGAGGAGACTTGTTCTCTACCTGACTATGGCAGATTGAGAAAGTTTTTGTAATTTGTTGTTAGCCTGGAGAGAAGGCTCCAAGGGAGAGCTTAGAACACCTTCCAGTGCCTGAAGGGGCTTCAGGAAAGCTGGGGAGAGCTTTGGACAAGGGCAGGGAGTGAGAAGATGGGGTTTAAGCTGGAAGAGGAGAGATTTAGGGTAGACATTAGGAGGAAATTTTTTAGTGTGAGGGTGGTGAGACACTGGAACAGGCTGCCCAGAGAAGCTGTGGAATCTCCATCCCTGGAAGTGTTCAAGGGCAGGTTGGATGGGGCTTGGAGCAACCTGGTCTAGTGGGAGGTGTCCCTGCCCATGCAGGGGGGTTGGGACTGGATGATCTTTAAGATTCCTTGTAACCTAAACCAGTCTGGGATTCTGTGATTCTATTATTTGCTTCATATACAGAGAATTTGCACTGGGGGACACAGGTGGAGCCTGGTGGTGGTGTACAGCAGCTCCCAGCCAGATCAGCCGGCTCCTTGGCTCTGGACCAGCTCCAGGCTCAGGCTGCCCTAGTAGCCCAAACCCAGCCTAACCAGGTAGTGGGGTCTGACTGTGGGGAGTGAGCCCCCACCCAGAGGTGATGCCGAGGCTGGCAGCATCCCAGCTCTGGGGGTTTTGGCAGCCAGCCTTGCAATACCCCTCCCCGGTCTCACTCTCCATCCACACAACCCTATCTGAAGGATCGGAGCCTGCAGGTTGAATTAATTCAGTTGGTGAACTTTAAAATGAGGATTACATTTCTCAGGAGCGTGCTAAGACTTAATTAAAATGCCTGTCTTTGCATGGAAGGGTGATGGAGGAACACAGGGAGGTCTGGCCTGTTTTGGGAAGCATTCCATGCAAACCATGCCTCAGCAATACTAAGAAATCCCCTCACCTCCTCCAGGAGAAGCAAAATTAGAATGAGCTGGGTTATCATTAATTGTGCTCTGGGGACATGTTCTCACGATGCCTGGTGGGAATTTTTCACAGGAAGCATCCCAATATACAAGAGGCTTCAGGTATGCTCCTGCAGGCATTCCTGCACTGTGTTATCCAGCTGCTTGCAGGGAGGTAGAATGCTGCTGGGGTTGGGGGAATTTTTTAGCCATCTATGGAAGTTAAATTATTTGCTTGGGGCAGAACAAATGCCTAATGCAAAAGGCCCCACTGAGAGATGTGTTTCGATTTCTGGAGCTTCCCTTCCTCCAAGCAAAAGGCGAATTAACCTGCCTGACTTCCCAGCCATGTGTTTCAGCTGTGGCAAAGGCAGTGCTGGGAGCAAAGGGATCCAAGTGCCCCGAGGAGCACCGGTGCCCTCGGCAGAGGGCAGCTGTGTTCTAGCCCTAATGGTTGTTGGTTTATCGATATATCGAGCCCACTCTCCCACTGCCTGCTGGATGCTGGCGGTTCGGTGCCCCTGGTGGCAGGTGCTGCCACTCCCCTACCTGCCTGCCTGCCCGCTGGGCTAAAAATACCTTCAGCTGAGAGAGGGATGCCAGCAGGGTGCCCGCTGCCTGCACATGTGTGCTGCCCTCCCTGGGGTTTACAGAACTGCTGTGGGCTAAACGGCATCATGGCCAGGGGCAACGTGGCATCATGCTCCAGCATCCATCCAGCCCTAAACAGATCCACTCCCGGATCCCTGGGGATCCTGTGCCTGATGTGCCTGGGCTGCTGGAAAACTCCATCCTTGCGAAAAACCAGGCCCACAACTCGGTAGGGGGGTTGTAATGCTCACAGGTAACTGTTTGAATATGGCTGTTGGTACAAAACCCCTGCCTCAGCTCCTGTTTTGCTCCATGCTTATTCATTAAGTTACTTTACTAAACTGGGGAATTCACACATATGCCTGGTTAATTTACAGTTATTTGATGTAATTGATACAACTTATGTGCATTGCATAATTGCAATACCATTAAAAACCTGAAGCATTCAAAAGGCAGGAAATTACTTAGTCATTTACATAAAACATTTATTTTACCCTCACAGCTCATAAATAAAGTCAGGGATGATACAGCATTACAGCTGCCATTGGAAAGTAGCTTTATGTCTCTCAATATTATCACCCAACCAACCAATGGAACTGCACAGATAATGAGGATTTATGCAAATCAGCACAAATGTTTAGGGCCTGCAGGGGTGCATGGGTGTGGATATACACGTGTGTCTGTAGGTGACCCTTGGCTCTGCTGGGTGCTCGCCGCTGTGCTGGCCTTTGCTTCTCAGGGGCCAAGTGGGGACATAGGGGTGACCCTTCCCAGCACCCTTTCCCTGGGGCAGGGGGCTGGAGCAGCTTGTGTCTCCCCCACCCCCACCTGACTTCCCATCTGTGGGGCTGGCTTATGGCAGGGGATGGGGCAGCATGTCCTGGGGGGTTCCCTGAGGATGCCCAAGAGGGAGGTGATAGGATGGAAGGACAGGGCCGAATCCTGCTCCAATCCCAGGCAGAAGCAAGCAAAGGGCTGTGCCTTAGGTGGGAGGTGGGGGGTGGAGGACCCCAGCCCCATAGGGTGGCACCAAACCCTGCTCCCCACAGATCACTCCATGTCATGCACATGGATATGAGCCACCAGCACGGGGCATCCTTTGCTGCAGATGCCAAGTTCTATTGTGGGAAATATCCGGTACTGCCAGTTAATTACCATGACCAAGCCATGGCACCCACACCAGCCATTAACATAGTGACTGCATGTGCAGTGCAGACCGGGAAACACAAAGCACACCCAAAAAATGCCTATAAATTATATTTAAAACAGACCTTTCCATTGCCTTTCTGACACCAGGGCCTTTGCAGAGGGCTGGGAGCACCTCGTGCTGTTTTCCTCACACCCGCAGGTTAGAAACAGGTAGTTTTTGTGGTGGAATCTGTGTCCCTGGGAATCTGTGAGCCTGGGGTGGCAGCTGACATCAGTGTCAGCAGATGCACCAGCATTTGGGAGTGGTGGGGACATGGCAAAGGGTGAGTGCATGGTTTGTCACCATGGTCACCTTCCTGATGGTAGTACTGGTGGCTCTGCCCCCCTTCCCTGGGGAAATGTGCCGCAGCCTCAGCTGTGCCAGGGTTTGGTGTTGGAGCACCCCAAAGAGCCAGGCCAGGAGGGAGTGGAGTGAGCCCCACAGAGAGCACCGGGACAGGGGTGGGCAGGGCCAGGGACATCCCGGACACACCAGGGACACCCCGGGAGTCCCCCAGCGCTCTGACAAGGGGAGTCCGGGGAGCACGAGGATGGGGCAGGGGGAGGGGGAGACGGATGCCCGGGAAGGGCCGGGGGGACACCGGGGCTCCCCGAGCTCCCCGGAGCTCCGGCAGGACGGGCGGGGGGAGCACCGGGAACGCACCAGGAGCTGCCCGGACCGTCCCCCCGGAGCCCCGAGCCCGGTTGCGGGGGAGGGGCAGCCCCGCCTCCGCCGCCCGTCGGGGGGTTTTCGAGGGTTTCCATGGCAACAGGAGCGGGGCGGAGCTCGGTGTTTCCGTTACCGAAGTGCTGGGCAAGGCGGGGCCGGGCCGGGCCGGGCTGCCGCCCCCGCCCGGTGAGTGATCCGCGGGGCGGCACCGGCACCGGCGGGGGGTGTGTGGGGCCGGACCGGGACTTCCTTTGTCTGAGGGGGCTGGTGCACGGAGCACCCGGGGCGGTGCCGACAGTACGGTTCCTCGTTAGCCTGCAGTGGGCACCAGCAGCGGGGGAGCGCGGAGCGGGGGTTACCGGGCCTCTGCGCACCGGGACCGGCGCGGGCATCGGCGGGGCGGGGCTGCGCCTCGTGCTCGGCAGCACCGGGACCGGGAGATGGTACCGGGACCGCGACATGAGACCGGAACATGGGGTCGGGACTGGGACCAAGAGATGGGACCGGGAGAGGGGACCGGGACCGGGACACGGCACTGGGACATGGGACTGGGACGTGGGATCGAGACCGCCCCGCCCGGCCGGACCCGCGCCCCCCGGGGCTGGGGCCGCTGGTTGAGAGAACAAGGGACCCTTGGGGCGGGCCGGGCGGCTCCGCGGCCGCTTCCCACGCCCAGGCAGCCCCGGTCCCGGTCCTGCGGGAGCCGGGGCTGTTCTTAGGCTGCCCGCGCTCCTGGCGCTAGGAAATAAATAACCCCCAACTTGCGGTTAGGAGGAGCCTGGAAAGGCTTTTGGAATGAGTAAATTAATTACAGCCCCGGTTTATGTCACATCCGCCGAGAGCACGGAGGGAGTCCCGGGACTGAACTCGAGATTGTTGCAACTTTGTGCGGGATTCGGGAGTCGGGGAGGGTGTCACCGTCGTGGAGGCTCCAGCACGGTCCCCTGGGCTTTCCCGGCTGGAAGCCGCTACGGGCTGAGATGTCCTTCCTTGCCCTTATCCGCAGAGGTGTCACTGTGCTCCGGACCCCCATGCCATGATCACAGCCCGCAAAACCTGGGATCTGGGATCCGGGCCCTCCGCCGAAGCCACCTGGAAGACGAAGGACCGTCCGGCGGCCGGTGAGTACGGTGCGGGGGCTCGTCCTCTCCCGGTGGGGCTCTCTCTGCCGCTTTTGTGCCCTTGCTCACGCCCGGGGAAGGAGAGGCCGGGAACAGGCCAGCCTGCATTTTTCACATTTCTTTCCGGATGAAGCACGGGATTTGAGAAACGGAGACTCAGAAGCGGGCACAAAGCAGTAGGCAGCCGTGGCGGGGGGTGGTGTAAGCAGAGTGCTGCCTCCATCTCCCTCCTGGCCCTTCCAAGAGCTTAGGGAGAAGGTTAAAATTTAACAAGTAAGGAGAAGGGAACAATACGCCTGACAGGGGGGAAGCAGGGCCTTGGCTTCTCCCCGGCCTGGACTCCTTGGCAGGCTCCGTGTCTCTGCCTGCACGGATCCCACCGGTGGGTCTACTCGAGGGCTTTTCCCGGCAGCGGCTGAGCTGCTGCTTTGCAGGCAGGCGGGTTGTGGCTGCTTGCCACAACCTGCAGCCGCTTGTCGGGAAACAGCCCTTCCCACCTCCTTGCCGGTGGTGCCAGATGGGTTTCTGTAAAAGGAGCAGGCTGACCCCCCCCCATTTGGGCTTTTTTTGTTGTTGGCTTGAGCATTCACCATCCGTATGTGCTGGCAGGCACTCATCTGGGTGCCACTTCTTCCCTGGCACTTGGACAAGTCCGGACAGACTCTTGTTGGCATCAAAGCCTCCAAAAATGGGGGTTTTTAGTGCTTACTCTGGCAGCTGCCGCTGCCTGCACTGGGATGGGGAACTCACCACTTTGTATCCAGGCATCCACCAGTGCTTTGGAAGCACTTGATTTTCCCACGACACTCAAAATGTTGTGGCTAATTCCAGGGTGGGAAAAAGTCCAGAGCGATGGACTGACTACATGGGGACACATCTCCTTCCAGATGCTGCATCCACCTCAGGCTCAAGAGCCTCTGGACGATTTTAGGGAAAAAAACTATTAGTGAGGTTTTCTTTGTGGAGTATTGCTTTTTTCTGTGTCTGCTGGAGAGCCATTTGGCTGCCTGTGGTAGTGGCAGAGCTTGTGGCAGGCAGATGGGAAGGGGGCAGAGTCCCTAGGCAGGTCCTGTTGGGCTGTAGCCACATTTCTCATGGCAGAGCCATGGGAAAAAGCTCTTTGAGATGCTGTTTTCCCTCTGTGCGGTTTGGAAGAGCAGGGAGCTGCTGCCCTGTCTGCTTTTGGCTTTGGCTGCATGACAAATAAAGGAAATATTTGGGGGCAGTGGAAGGAGGTGACACTGGCAGGGTCTGTCCATCCGGTTTTGGTGATGCAAGCTGGCTTTGGCAGCTTTACGAGATAGGATCAAGGGAAGCAGAGTGGCCTGTGGCAAGGGGGGGGGGGGAGGGTGGGTGGGACATCCCCAGTGTGGGGACGGGTCTCATCCTGTAGAGGACAGACAGATGCTACACTGCTACACCCTGAATTCTCATTACTAGTTGCTGGCAACCAGTCTCCCCCCCTCAAGGGCTAATTTTTCTAATTAACCTAATTAACATTTTTAATAAAGCTCATTCACTGTTTCAGCCACACCAGTGCAGTGGGAGCAGTGGGGAGGAGGTGGGTTTGCTGGGCAAGGCTGAAGGCTGTGTCCATCCTGGGCTTCCAGGTTGGTGCAGTGATGGTTATTGCTCTGCCTCAGGCCACGGGCAGGACCTGCTCATCACTGGGAGCGGAGCGGGCGCTGCACCCCACCTGCACGCGCTGCTGCTTCACCGTGACACCCTCAGCGTGAGCTGGGCCAACACTGCGAGCCCCGGTGAGCTCTGCCTGGCTCTCCAGGTGAGCAGTGGGGAGCCAGCTGCTTGGGTGGGGAGGACATTTTTGGGCTGCTGGACCACCCCTTGGTAAGGGTTGGCTGATCTCCCTCAGCCACATCCAGTTTAGCCAGCACTGCATGCCTTGAGCAGAGCTGCTGCAATTCGGGTTGGAAAGCATCAAAAATTGCTGGGGAACAGCCCGGAATAACAGTTTCTGCATCACTTAGAATGATGTAGGCAGGAGAGCTCAAGGCGGAAGGCTGGTAAGAGCATGTAGTGCCCAGAAATGGAGTTTGCTAGCAGGATGGAGGAGAATGAGGAAGGACACTGTACTTGTGTTCCTGCCCCCAGTTCATTCTGGGCTTCCAGCAAATCATTTAAATTCTTCTGCTTTAAAAAGAAGGAAAACACCTTATCTCACCCCAGCCTGGATTAATTTCCTCTGGCAAAACCCTTCCAGAACCTCAAATGTAGAGGCATGGTAGACACACAGCTTTTCCAGAGGATGCTGCTGCTGTGAGATGGGTTTCCCTGGCATTGCCTGCTCAGGAAGACTTTTTTTTTCCCTGGCCAGCCTGGTGACTGCTAGCTGCCACCACCGTGTCCCCTGCCATGGGGAGCTGTATCCCAACTCTCCATCCTGTTCCTTTTTTTGGCCACAGGCCCTGCAGGAGACAGCGGGTGAGCGGCTGGAGGAGACCAGGCACCAGTCCCTGGCACCGGCCACGGAGGAGCTGCCGGTGTCCCCCCGGCAGCTGGCAGCTGCCACACCAGCAACATCCACCATGAACCTGGAGAAAGCAGGTACGGGAGAAGGTGGGATGTGCTGGCGGGTACTGGGGGAAGGATGTGATGGGATGGGCACCCAGTTCCTGCCGGCAGGTACTGGGGAGACCTCTCCTCTCTCAGGGTGCACAGAGGTGGCTGTGGGGGTTGGGTCATGGTGGGAATCAAACACCGGGCAGGTGCCAGGTGACACCAGGCACTTGGTGAATTATTTAACCAGGGGAACAGAGCAGGTGAGCACCAGCAAACCCACTGCTCTCCTCTCCCTGAGGAAAACACAGCATTTGGGGAAGCACTCACACCATGTGTGGCTGCACCAGGGCGGGTGAATCCCTGTGGTTTCCCATTCTTCACTGGGCTTGTTGGAGCGTGTCCCAGGAGCTGCTCCTGGCCTGGTCCCCAGCAGCATCCCCGGTTCGGGGCGGCTGGTGGGAAGCGGCAGGGTTGCAGGAGGCGGCGTGGCAATGGTAATGGGGCAGAGCCATGGATATGACTGCCTTTCCAAATGGTTTTCCAAGCAGGAGGGTCATTGTGCATTATCTGCTGTGCCCAGAGCCCCCATGGGTACATAACATGCTGGTCCAGCTGCCGTCTCCTTTCCCAAGGATTCTCTTGCAGGAGGAGTTGTTGGAGCTTGTTCTCCATGTGAGATCACCTCTGCCCAGCAGTTTTAGGAGCAGCCAGTGTCATGGCTTTGAGCCTGACTCTGCCTCTGGTCCCAGCATAGTCCCAGCACGGGTGGGGGATGCAGACACACAGGGTGTCCACAGGAGCCCCGGTGCCTCCTCTAATCTTATCCCTGCACACTCCATAAGCAGGAGGGCTGGCCATCCTGCTGAATTTGGGAATTTTGGGGTGGGTTTTGCCTATGTTGGGTTTAAAGTGCATGTCACAGTTCCCTGCCTGAGTTGGGCTGAGTTCTCTGCATGGAAAGAAAGCTGGGGCCTGTTGGCACTGTTTCAGGGTATCCAGCCCAAGGCAGGCTGATGAAATCCAGTGATCACCTCTGCTGATGTTGCTGGATAAGTCCCAGCATTGCATTTTTTGCCCACTCTGCTGGCTCTTTGACTTCTTTTAAAGACCGAAAGTCTGATTCACAGACAAAACAGTCTTGTTTCTTGTATTCAGGATGTTTCCCATGAAGTAGGCAGCATCTGCCCACAGGCAGCAGAGCACTTCCCAGCAACACCTCCTGCCTCTAAAACCTCAGGTTCCTGGTGGCAGCAGATGAAACCCACAGCAGGCAGGAAAGGGCGCCGAGCCGCCATGATCCTGGCTGCCCTTCACCCTCTGCGGTGCCTCATCCCCGTGTTGGGAATGAGTCAGGCTAGCTCATTTCTTCTTGGGAAGGACCAAGTCATTTAGGGATTTATTTGGTAGGCTCTGATCTATGGCCAGGTTGCTTCTGCCGGCACTGGTGGCTCTGTTAACATGCAGAAAATGATGTTTAAAATCATACTATACTAAGAAGGTCAGAAAGCTGAATGCAGAAGGATTAGGCAAAACAGCCATTCAGGGTACCTGTGTCATTTTAATTTGGCTTCCATTATATTTGCGGGTAACGCTGCAGTCTTTAATAACATCATCACGTCCTGGTTTGTACCAGCACCTGCTCATTCAGAAAAAAGGCTGTGGGGATGAATCAGAGCGCTGTGGTGAAGGCAGTTGTTATCTGAACGAGGCAGCAGCGTCTCAGGGTGGGTCACAGGGCAGTGGTGTGGGCAGGCCCCATCATATGGCCTAGGATGCTCTGTTGGCATTAGCAGATCCCATCAGCTCCCACCTGTGCAGGGGTCACCCAGGCAGACCCCCACCATGGTCGGCACCGCGGCTCTTGGGATGCACCTCCCAGCATGTCACAGCTCTCCGTGGGTCTTCTAAAAGTCTCACTTCCCACCATAAGCAGCCCCTGGGGACCCTTCCCATAACTGGCATCCAACAAGGTGTCCTGATCCTGACTGGCTCCATCTTTTTTCCCACTGCAGGAGGACGGCTCTGTGGTGGGAAACGCTCCAGCCTGCCAGCCAGCCGGCCCTTCCCAGTGATCCAGAAGGTGATGGTCTCCATGGCGCATCTGCAGGAGGAGAAGCTGCGGCTGCAAGAGGAACTGCTAGGGCTGCAAGAGAAGCTCACTGCCCGTGAAAGTGACGAGCTCTCCCTCTCACTCCAGCTGCAAGGCCAGGTACAGTGGGAACAGGGGAACATGAGGGGGTCTGTCACAATCTCCAGCTTTGGGCTGTGGCTTGGCCAGAATGCTGTGGCTTGCAGTTAGCCAGGGGTGTGCTGGGAAGGAGGATCTCCATCCCGGAGCACCTTCTCTGCTCAGGTGTGTAGGGATGCTCCTGGGCACCATGTCCATCCCACCAGCATTGTCCGCACCTCCCTCGGGATATCACAGCCCCCAGTCAACCTTACAGTGACACCACAACAATGCCAGCAAAGGTGTGCAGCTGCCTGGACACAATGTGTCTGGGAGGGGTTTGGGTGTCAGGTCAGAGCCCTGTGGCAACCGTTTGTCCTCCAAGCACAGGATCATTTCATTAGACTCACCCAGCAGATTAATTTTAGTGACTTTGGAGTCAGGAGGTGAAAAGCAAACATGAAGGCAGAGTTGTCTATGAAAGGGGAGAACATTTTGGTCACTGCAGCCAGAATCCCTCCAAAACCATCTCCTGCGCTGGTGCAGCCGCATCCCCAGCGCAAGTACCTGGGTCATTGAAGGACCAGGGAGATTGAGGTTCTGGCTGCTCGTAAAGGGATTTGCATGTGGCTGTTGTGGAAGCTGTTGCAGTCAGGTTCAGCTTGTTCCACGGGTGTCAAAAAGGCGGAGGTAATTGTCCTGCATTTGTTTGGCATACTCGGCATGACACAGGCATGAGCTCTGGCAGGATCCAGCCCTGAACCGGCCAGTTTGGCAGCAAGCGCTGCCGACACCGGCCAGAGCGAAGCGCTGACCCCAACTTCCAGAGCTGGGGGATGGCCGGGCCACGGCTCCAGCCAGATTCAGCTGCCAAGGAGTCTCGGTCTCCTCCGGAGAGCAGGATGTGGCCGGAGATGCCTGAGCAGGTAGGGTATGGAGGTGAATTGGCATTTTTGGATGCTGCTGGCATGGGGAGCTGGGGCAGGCTCCAGCGCGTGAGTGCTGGCTGGGGTGGCAGCTTCCCTGTAGCAAGCCACGACTTGGTCTTCTCGATCCCTTCCCTTTTTTAAAAATACTTTTAAAAACTATCTTAATGATTTCCCTCACTGAATATGGAAATGGGATTCTCCCACCCAAGCGTGTGCTGCGTGCACCCTCAACCCCACAGCGAGAGCAGAGGAGCTGGCTGGGGAGGGAGGGGGTTTCTGGTCCCAGCAGGGAGCTGCCACCTTCACCAGCTCAGAGCCAGAAATGCCTGGAGTCTCCCCACGGCGCCCCTGGCTGTGCCCCCCAAGAACAGGGTGCACAGGAGGAGCTCCTGTCGCTGCAAGGGCGTGGCTTAATAAAGTGTCCTCCTTCATTCCAGCACCGTGTCAGCATGTCTGCAGTTGGTATTAATCAGCAGTTCCTAAATTATGGCCCACAGTTGCTTAGGAGAAGCTAGCTGTTGGGATGGGGCAATAGCTGCTGCGTCCCAGTGAGGTGTTTGGTGTTGTGGCGGGTTCCGGATGCTGGGAATGCGGAAGCCAGGCTGGGATCTGGGGGAGGATGGTGAAGTGCGTGGCCAGGTCCGGCTCCCTCTGGGGTGAGTTTTGGGGAAACAACGATGTGGCCCAGTGGCCATCGGGGTTTGGGCATGGGGAGGAGGCAGGGTGCAGGTGGGTGGTGCCTGGAAAAACACATCTCCAGAACCCACTGGCTTTACCAAGCACTCGCCTCCACTGCTCATTTGAATAACTGCATAATTTTTTGGGAACCCCGCTGGTCCCTGCACAAAAACCAGGAGGATTTATGAAATCTGCCTGGTTTTGCAGGGAGGACAGCCTGGTTTCCAGGGGATGGGCAGGTACTGGGATAGGGGTGGCCTCTAGTTGGACTCTGAGACGTGGACTTTTCAAAGAGCTCCTGCTCCATCTTTCTCCCAAAATAACTTTCCTAGAAAGAAGAGAAGGCAAGGCAAAGCAAAGCAAGGGCAGGACAAGGTGCTTCTGGCTCTTTAAATAAAATTACAGATGGGTTTGTTTTTTTCCTTCTCCAATGATGATGCTTTTTTTTTTTTTTTAATAATGGTTTCTGCTGATGCTCAACATGGACAAATTATACCCATGGTCGAACAAGGTCAAAGCAAGCCTTTCATTAACACTCATTTTAATCAGTTCATGTGAATCAGGTGCTCAGAGCAAGGTGGAAAATTAAGGCATAAGGACGGTGCGAGCCAGACTGGACGTCGGTGGCCTGGGTGGCACTGCAGGGACTCCTCTGGAAGCTGCTGAGGTGCCTCCTGGTTAACCCTGCCTGTGTTCACAGGTGGAGACACTGAAGGGGAAGCTCCTGGAGCAGGCGCAGGAGATCAGCCGGCTGCACTCGGAGCTGGTGAGCTACCACCTTGGGAGCATGGAGCTGAGCCACCCTCACCCCATGGGGCGCCAAAGCTGTGGGTCCCTGCGGAGGGAGAGGGCACATGGCAGGGGGATATCGAAGGATTAAAACCTCCCCAGAGTCAAAGTTTGACCCTCCAAGCCAAGAGAGACACATAGTGGGATGAAAACTTGTGGGAATTACTGTCCCACACAATGCAACAACCAGTGACACAGGGAGCAAAAGCCCCTCCGGGGGGCTGGGGGTTCCCTAGGGCAGCAGAGTGGAGGTCCATGGGCACAGTGGAGCTATCTGGAATGGTGGGCTGGGGCTCCTGGAGTGCTGCAGGCTGGAGGTCCCCAATACAGCAGACTAGGGGGGTCCCCAGTGTGGTAGTCTGGGGGTCCTGGGTGCAGCAGGCACCATCCCCTCCCTGGCAGGGTGGCACAGATGCGGAGAAGCACCGGGACCTGCTGGCAGCGGAGAACGAGCAGCTGCGGCGGGAGATGAAGGCCATGGAAGGGGAGCTGCAGGAGCTGCGGCGGCTGCCGGCACCGTGCCAGGACTGTGCCCACCTCCAGGTGAGCCGCGACGGTGGCAGGGGGGTGGGCACCCAGGGGTGACAGGCACCCAGGGGTGATACAGCCTGGGCTGTACTGCTGGGGACCAGGAGAACACTGGGCTGCAGGAGCGGCTGTCCCGGCTGCAGCGGGAGGCAGAGGAGATGCGGGCCAGGCTGGCCGAGCTGGATGTGGAGGTGCAGCAGAAGACCAACCGCTTGGCTGAGGTGGAGCTGCGGCTCAAGGACTCCCTGGCTGAGAGGGCTGAGGAGGAGGAGCGACTCAGCCGGCGGCTGCGGGACAGCCAGGAGACCATTGCCAGCCTCAAGTCCCAGCCCCAGCAGATAAAGGTGAGCACCACCAGGCTCTCCCTGTCTCCTGGCTGGGCAAGGGGAGCAGGGCTGGGCACCCAGCGGGTGTTCTGCAAGTGCCCTTCAACTGCCACCCATCCCTCTGCCCTCAGCACATCAGCTCAGCACTGTAATTTTGTAAATTAGTCCCTCTGGAGCAACACCAGCTCCATCCTGGGCCCCTCAGGTGCTTCTTCCTCAGTACACCTCATCTCTGGGTGCTTTTCCCCCCAGTATATCATCAAAACAGTGGAGGTGGAGTCAGCCAAGACGAAGCAAGCCCTGTGCGAGAGCCAGTCCCGAAACCAGTACCTGCAGGAGCAGGTGGGGATGCAGCGGCAGGTGCTGAAGGAGATGGAGCAGCAGCTGCAGAGCTCCCAGAAGACAGTGGCTCAGCTCCGAGCTCAGGTCCGAGGGTGGCAAGTGCAAATCAGGAACCGCTGCAGTTGCTGCCAGCGCGGTCCTCACTGGGTGATGCGATGTGGTGGCGGGTGGTCACCAGCTCGGTGTTTCCCCCCCCCTCCCCAGATCACCATGTATGAAGCCGAGCTGGAGCGAGCCCATGGACAGATGATGGAGGAGATGCAGGCGATGGAGGAGGAGAAGAACCGCGCCATCGAAGAAGCGTTCTCCCGCGCCCAAGTGGAGATGAAGGCAGTGCACGAGAACCTGGCAGGTGAGGAGGAGCTGGGGGGCTCACAGGGTGGCCTGGCTCATGATGGGGTGTCATGTCACCTGCCCCTCACCCTGCCTTGTGCCTGCAGGTGTCCGAACCAACCTGCTGACGCTGCAGCCAGCGCTGCGCACCCTCACCCACGACTACAACAGCCTGAAGCGGCAGGTTCGCAACTTCCCCCTGCTCCTCCAGGAGACCCTGCGGAACGCCAGGGCCGAGGTGAGGCCCCCAGAAACACCCCTCCCAGCTCCTCCCTGTGCAGGGTGGGGATACTGGGGGTCACTCTAGCCACTGGTGTCCATCCATCCCCCCCAGATAGGCCAGGCCATTGAGGAGGTGCACAGCACCAATCGGGAGCTGCTGCGCAAGTACCGGCGGGAGCTGCAGCTCCGGAAGAAGTGTCACAACGACCTGGTGCGGCTGAAAGGTGCAGGTCCCATCACGGGAGAGCATGTCCCTGGGAGGGGACAGGAGGGGGAGGGAAGCATCACCCTGCTGCCCGCCAGTACCATAGTTGGACTGCTCCATGTTCCCATAAGATGCTGGGTTGGGCAATGGGATGTATCAGTCAGCAGAGGGACACAGGGTTCAGCCATGAGGTGTGTGACAGTGACTAGGGGTGACAGCAGGATGTGCTGGGGCTGACACCACATCTGCACCCAACTATCCCAAGGAAACATCCGTGTTTTTGGGCGAGTCCGCCCCATCACGAAGGAGGATGGTGAGGGCCCGGAGGCAGCCAGTGTGGTGACCTTTGACGCTGACGATGATGCTGTCCTGCACCTGCTGCACAAGGGGAAGCAGGTCTCCTTCGAGCTGGATAAGGTCTTTCCACCACAGGCATCCCAGGAGGAGGTGGGTGCTGCCATCCATGCTGCCAGAGCAAGGGGAGGGGACACAGCCACTTCCTCCTGACCCTCCCCACTCCCCCTCCCCAGGTGTTTCAGGAGGTTCAAGCCCTGGTCACCTCCTGCATCGATGGCTACAACGTCTGCATCTTTGCCTATGGGCAAACTGGGGCAGGAAAAACCTACACCATGGAGGTGAAGTTGTCTGTCTTTGCTTCCCTGTTCTTCCCTGGCTTCCAATTCCATGGTGCCCAGTCTTGGTCCCCTCCCTAAACCAGGCTGAGGTCCAGCTGGTTCCAGTGTGTACCAGTGATGGTCACTGCTATTGCCCAGCAGTTTATGCATCCCTCCACAACACCCCCCTGGGCTTTGCTCCTGCTGAAAAAAAAAAACAAACAGAATAAAATGGAAGAGGGTGTTCACCCCCTTTTCTCACCTCAATCCATCAGGGAACAGCAGCAAACCCGGGGATCAACCAGCGGGCCCTGCAGCTCCTCTTCTCTGAGGTGCGGGGCAAGGCGGCCGACTGGGACTACAGCATCAGTGTCAGCGCCGCCGAGATTTACAACGAGTCGCTCAGGTACAACCAGGGAGGGGAGAGGCTTTGTGGGGTGTGTGGAGCTGCTGGGGGGCTGGCATCAGGAGGCATCACCCCATGCCACTCTCCTCCCCATTCCCCCGGCCTTGCCTTAGCCACACAGCTTGTTCCCAGGGCCTTGCACCAGGCAAGGATTTCTTTTTATTTTTGTTTAATTTTTTGGTGCTCACCAACCTTTCTAAGCACTCACTGTTGAGCTCTGTTACTTACAGACTTGTGCAGGCCCCCACCCCTGCCATCTTCCCCCTGACCCTGATGCAGCAGCCAGGGCATGCCCCTCTCCTCCCTGGATGTTATATTTAGAAATTACTAACTGGGAGCATGAGAAATATTTTCCTTCCCTGGCTGGGCAGTGGCAGGAGGGGCCAGGGGAGAGGCCAGGAGCACAACAGTGGGGGTCAGGAATAGCAATAAAGAGCAGGGATGGGGAGTGTGGTCTGGGCTGGGGAACTGAGGTCTATAAATGGGATGTGGAGCATCCCTGGGAGGAGGTGGCTGCTCTGGCAGTGGAGCAGTGGGGATGCAGCACCGGAGGGGAGCCAGCCTCTGTCGCTTCCCAGGGTGGGGATGGTGATGGGTTTCCCTTTGCCCAGGGACTTGCTGGGGAAAGAGCCGCAGGAGAAGCTGGAGATCAAGCTGTGCCCCGATGGCAGTGGGCAGCTCTATGTGCCCGGGCTGACCGAGTTCAGAGTGCAGAGCGTGGAGGACATCAACAAGGTGCGGGGACACGGGGCACCAGGGCTGCCAAGAACGGGGGGGTCACTGGTGCGGGACCTCTGGATTCGGGTGTATTTCTGAAGCACCAGAGAGTGACAGAGACCAAAATAGATCCCTGAGTGCGATGTGACGGTCACTGTCCCATGGGATGAGCCGCAGGGGGTTAAAAATAAAAGCAGGGGGCCAGGGTGGCTCTGGGGATTAGTGGGATAGCGGCTGTCACCGCAATGCCCTGTCTGTCACCCTCTGCCTCCCCTGTGTCACCCTGGCTGAGACCTGGTCATCACCCCAATGGGCCAGGCACCTCGTGGGGGCCTGTCACTGGCTCTGCTTCCCTCGGGGTCTCCAGGTGGGGATGTGGTGGGTTTGGGGCAGGCTGGCCTCACCTCCCACCTCCCTGGGGCTTTCCCCAGGTCTTCGAGTTCGGCCACGTCAACCGGGCGACAGAGTGCACCAACCTGAACGAGCACAGCTCCCGCTCCCACGCCCTCCTCATCATCACCGTCCGTGGCCTGGACCGCAGCACGGGGCTCCGCACCACAGGTGTGTGCTGGGCAGCAAAGCCCCTCCCTGGGGTGTCCAGGCCACCCCAGGACCCCAGTGCTGACCACAGCTGGGGTTTTTGTCTGTGTATCTCCAGGGAAGCTGAACCTGGTGGACCTGGCGGGGTCGGAGCGGGTGGGGCGGTCGGGCGCGGAGGGCAGCCGGCTCCGCGAGGCCCAGCACATCAACAAGTCCCTCTCGGCACTGGGAGATGTCATCTATGCCCTGCGCTCCCGACAGGGCCACGTGCCCTTCCGCAACTCCAAGCTCACCTACCTGCTGCAGGACTCACTCAGTGGTGACAGCAAGACCCTTATGATGGTGCAGGTAGGGTCTGGGTGGGTTTGCTGCTGGGACGGGCAGGTGGGATGCTGGGGGCTGGGGCTGGACTGGGGCTGGACTGGGACCAGGGGACTTGGCTTGCACCTGGGGACATCATCTGGGCTGCAACCATGGCGCCAGGGGCAGCTCTGTCCCCACCTCTGTTTCCCAGAAGAGGACAAGGGATAAACTCTGAGGTCCACCATCCTGCCTTCACATGGATGTGGTCGCTGTGGCCATAGTGTCTGTCCATGTTGGCATCTTCCTGTCCCCTCTATTGCTGGGAGGATTTTATGCTCTGGCAGCTGCTCCATTCTCCATGCTCTGTCATCTCTGTGGCCCCCTGACCCCCTTGAGGGGTGTCCAAGCCCCTGCCACCTGCTGCAGCTTTTCCCAGCTGTCCCTGGTGGTGGGGCAGTTGGTGACAAGGGATCCAGCTGGCTCAGACACTGGCCTGGGTGCGGTTGGAGCAGTGGGTTAATAATAGCAATTCACAGCCCAGCATCAGTGTGTTTGCTGGGGCAGGGAGCCCTGGGGGTGTGCAGGCAACTGGCAGGGTGACTTTTTGCCTGCTCCTGCCTGCCCACAGGTCTCCCCTGCCGAGAAGAACACCAGCGAGACTCTCTGCTCCCTGAAGTTTGCCGAGAGAGTTCGCTCCGTGGAGCTGGGCCCTGTCTCCCGCAAGGCTGAGCTGGTCTCCTGGCCCAGCCAGGAGCAGCTGGAGGTAACCAAGGGGCCACTGGTGCCCTTCCTCCTCCTACTGACCCCAAGGGGGGATGTCCCTGTTTTCCCCCATACGTGGTCTCCAGGCCATTTCACTGAATCATAGAACGGTTTGGGTTGGAAGGGACCTTAAAGATCATCTAGTTCCAACCCCCTGCATGGGCAGGGACACCTCCCACTAGACCAGGTTGCTCCAAGCCCCATCCAACCTGGCTTTGAACTCCTCCAGGGAGGGGACATCCACAGCCTCCCGGGGCAACCTCTCTGCTGTTGGGTGTCCCCCAGGAGCCATCTCCATTGTCCCCAGGCTGTCACATCCAGCCAATTCTGCCACCTTGGCTCTCTCACCCCCAGTTTTGCAGCAGCCCCACGGTACCCCCAAGCATATTTGGGCATTGCTGCCCCAGCAGCATGACCTGCCTGTGAGCCCACCCTGGGCCCTTCCCCTTGGGACTGCCTGGGCTGACCCCAGGGGCTGTGTTCCATCTCCACTCCAGGGTGACTCACCGGGGACTGCAGCCCCTCCTGGCCGGGCCCACACGTCCCCCAGCCCTGGGCAGCTCTCCAGCCGCTCCGCCTCCATCCGCAGGAAGCTCCAGACCTCAGGTGAGTGCTGGGAACCTGCTCCAGGCAGGGGATCTCCATCAGAGGAAGGTCCCACCACCAGCCTCATCCCAGCCACGTGCTGGCAGGCAAAGCCTGCACGGGGGAGCCAACTGATTTGTAACAGCTCATTAACGAATGGCTAATTAGCCAGTGGGAGCCTGGTTGGCGTTTCCCCAAGAGCACCCCGGTGTGAAGGTGCTGCTGTGGCTCGAGGGCAGCGATGCTGCAGGGCAGCAGCCCCAGCCTGACCCTCTCTCCCTTTCGGATTTCAGCCTGAACTAGGGGCAGCCGCGGCTGCCAGGTGAGTGCCCGCGGCCGCGGCCGGTGGCGGGCGCTGCTTCGGCCCCGCTTCCCGGGCAGGGCAGGGGCGCGGGGCTGTGCCGCTGGCGGGAGCTGGTGGGGATGCTTGTGGTACCCGCTGGAATGCCACCGGATGGGGCTGGGGCAGCCGTGGTCATGTCCACTGTCTGGTGTGACCCACACGTGTCTCTGCCCCCAGGGAAGCTGAGGCTGGTCCCCGTGTGACAGAGCCAGCCCTGCCGCCGCGGTGCTTCACCGAGCTGGCTGCTGGGAGACACGAAGGCACCCTCACCCTCTCACGGGTGTTCCCTCACCCAACAGGACTTGCGACCAGAGGGTGGTGGCACCTCTTGCCATGAGCAGCGTGGGCCGGGGTGTCCCAGCAGCTGGATCCCCATCTCAGGGTGGGGGACAGTGGTGCTGGGCAGGGATCTGCCCCCTCTGACACAGCTCTCTGACTTTGCAGTATTGCTGGGCAGACGTTTTTATCCAGAGCAGGGAGCTGCTACGTGCTCCATCCGTCTCTCCAGCTTTGCTTTTTTAACTGGAAGAGGGGGCTCAGAGCCAGATGAGCCCCCAGACATGTCTCTGCTACCCCCATGGGCCAGCCTGGCTACAGCTTCAATGTGGGCAGCTGCCCCACGGCTTTCAGAGCAACACTTCCTCCATTTTAAGCCAGAAAAAAAAAATACATCCCAGCAGCTCCTTTCCCCTCGTTGTTGCATGAAGGTGCTCTGGTGCCATGCATGGGGGGCACGGGGCTGTCCCTGTTCCTCGGCACTGGGGTGGATTTAGCAGTCTTGAATGAAGTTATTGTCAAGTTATTTAGCAGTTGTCTTGTTGAGAGATCACAGTGTGGTTGAGATGAAAGTGTTTGAAATATTTATGCCCTGTTTACATGGTCATGGAATGGAAAAAAAAGTGGAAAAGAAACAGGAAAAACCCAAACCTCCCACCCAAAAGCCTGTGGGCTTGTGCGTGGGGACAGCAGTGGGCAGGGGAGGAGGGCACTGCCACCTGCTGCACTGTGCAGCCACCTCAGGTCCACTTCCTCCTGCTGCAAATAACCACCTGGATGCACTGATGGCTCTGCAGCCCTCTCCTCTCATTCTTCCGTAGCATATCCTATTTAAAAAAAAAAAAAAGGGAAAAATAAATTTAGCCTTTTGTAAGATTAGATGTTTCTATGTATTTTAATAATTAAAGACAATAATCCTGTTTTGTAACAAAACTTATTTTAAATAAACTGTTCAAGCCAGCCCTCCTGTGCTGCTGTTACTTCCCTGCAGTGGGTCTGAGCCCTGCTCTGGGTGGGTGCTTCCCCCCCCCACATGCAGTATCTCCCCCACAGCTGGAAAAGCCCAGCAGACCCCTTCCTATTGTAGCAGGCTCTGCCTGCCAGTATGTTCCCCCCCTCAGATTGCAGCTCTTGGGCTCCTTTGTCAGGCAATTGAGTTGTCCAAGCCTAAGTGAGCACCTGCAGCATCCTGCTCCATCTCCCTGCTCTCCAGCTTCTCCCAGTTCTGCAGACAGTTTGGGGCTGGAGGCTGGAGGAGCCTTTCACACCTTGGTTGGATCCTGGTGTGAAATTATCACCAGAAAGCCCCGGGGCAGGCAGCAAGGGGTTGCAGTGCAGGCAGGACACACATCATCAGCTCCATGGAGCATCTTCAGCCCAGGGCCTGTAATGGCACATTGCCAGGCCCCTCACTGCCTGAGCCACCACCAGAGCCAGGGAGCAGAGCAGGATGCTCCTTTTTGTTCCTAAAACTTGACCAGGTTTGAGTGAAGTATCAGCAAGGTAGGGCTTGGCTTTAGCTTTCCTGTTGGCCCTACTCTACCCACCTGAAACAGGCTCCTGCATCCCCAAACACCAGCTCAGGAGCTCATGGAAAACCAAGCAGACAAAGCCCTGCCACTGCACCAAGACCTGCGTGCGACCATGGAGAAGGACCAGCCACAAATGATGACGTTGCTGGGCTGGGAACTACCCAGCACAGTGAAACCTCCCCCAGGGTTTCTGCAAAGCCACCTGGGCTGGTGCTGCCTCTCACACTTGTTTCCTGGCTCTCCCACTTGCTCCCTGCATCCACTCCCCACAGCTTCCTGGCGGGAAGGATGAGATCAGCTTCCCCATGGGACACACACGGAACAGAGCCCTGCTTTCCCTGGACACTCCCAGCCAGGAGTTGTGCCAAGGTCAATGGTGCTTCAAGAGACTGAGGCATTTAACGCAACTTAAAAAAAAAAAAAAAAAGTTACAAATCTTTTAATAAAATTCATTATAAATTACAGTTTCCCAGAAAACAGGCTCCAGTGTATAAAATGGGAGACAGGCTGGGAGGAGCAGGGGAAGCACCAACAGGAACCTCTTTCCCCACAGGAAAGAAGAAAGAGGGACAGAAAGGTTCTGACATATTTATTGGGGTGGGGGGGAAAAAGATAAAAACTTCTAAGAGTGGTCCAGTGGATACAGAAAGACATTACTCCACATCCCTCTGTTCCTCCACCCTCCCACATCCTTACCCCCAAAGGCAAACACATATGACAAGTCCTTTTGAAGTCAGGTATTTTAGCAGATCTAGGTAGACCTCAGTTCCCAGCAAGTCTGAAGATACTAATCTTCTGCGGGTGCCAGCAGGAATTTTTGAGAAGCCAAGAGTCAGCCTCTTCCATACAGGTCCTCAAGACCACACCAGGCATGCTGGCACAGTGTCCTGGCTCATGTGTGTCCGAGCAAGCCAAGGGAGCTGGTCCCACATGGCAGATGAAGTCCTTTCTATGGGGAAAGGGCACTCCACCCCACAGCAAGCTCTTGTGGGGCAGGCACTGTGGTCCCAGAGCCACATGACAAGAAGGGACAGCAGAGATGGGTGAAGCAGGGGTGACAGCAGGCTGGGAGCCCTCCTGACAGGGAAAGGCCAGCACACAGACAAGAGCAGCTCAGAAACTGATGAGAGATGAAGAGTTAAAATGAAGCTGCTTCCCTACAGCAGCTCTGCAGGGTCCTCTCCCAGCCAGGTCCCCTCACCCAGCAAGGACACCATTCCGCTCGGGTCCTCCCTCCATCCAGCCCAAAAGGCACTGGGGCTGGGCCAGCAACCAGCCAGCTAGATTCCACTTCCCTACTGCACCGTGGGGGGAAGATGGACACATGGAGGGAGGCAAAATCCAGCCAGACCAGGAGCAGAGGGAAGCTTGGCCACCTGTGTCTGCAGTGAGGAGGTGTCACTCCAGGACAGCCATGAGGAGATGCAGCTCCCGGAAGGCACTACCATGGCGGCCGCTGAGCCCAGACTTGTTCTTGACGATGTTGCTGATGTTTTTCAGCTGCTTGTAGCACAGTTTGCATTTATGGAGCCTGCAAAAAACAGACACAGCATGAACCCTCAGCTGCTCCAAAGATGTGCTTGTTCCTGTGGTGCCAAAGACACAACTCAAGCAGGAGAGAAAACACAAGCCCTGTAACTGGCCTGGAAGAGGCGGAAACATGAACGTGGCTCTGCAGCAACACCCTGTATTCAGCCCATGTCATGATGCCACAAGAGAACATCCATATATGGGCTCTTTCCCTCCTCTTTCCCCTTTGGCAGCAAAGTCCAGGGAAGAAGAAGGTGCTGTTTTCAGAGGGCCAGTTCTCAAAGTAGAGCTATCCTGTGAATGAACTGGAAATCCAAGGCCCAGCTGACAACTCATGTCTTGTGAGGGAGAGGGTGAAGCCACAGGGTGGTTTTACTCCTGACATACTCACACTTTGTTCAGGTATGACTCAACATACAGTGACAAAGGGAAAAGCAGCCCTTGGTCTTCTTCTCAAAGCAGGAGTGTTTGACATTTGCAGACAAAAGGGAAGGCAGGCCCAGTCTAGTATCACAGCCTCGATGGTGAGGACGAAAGGTCACCCAAGAGAAAAACTGGTTTAAAAAAGGAGCAAACAGAAGTGAGCAAGTGCCTCACCTTTCCTCTCTGGTGATGTCCACTCCGACAGAAGGTGGTGCAGTGAGGATGTCTGTGATCAGCGGCAGGAATCTCTGGAGAATGAGTTTCAGAGAAGTGCAGCCAGTTTGCACATAACTGAAAGACAGAGAATTAGGAACCACTTGAGCCTCGCTCCTGGCCTTCCAGCACCCAGCCCTCACTCCCATCCAGTCACAGGGATCATCTACTCAAGTCACACGCCCTCCACCACCCATAACCCAGTAAGGAGAACAACCAACCACCAACACAGGCCTGTTTCAAGTCAAGACTGACAAAGTGAGAGCCCTTTTGAAGGGTCCTGGAATGCACTCACACATTTCTGCTCAAAAGCAGAAGACATCCTGCTGAGGTGTCTTGGCAAGAGTCTCTCTCCTGGTAGGAAGAGCAGAAACTCCATCTTAAGAGAGACGCTGCATTTTTCTCCCACCTAATGATGAGGTTCAGAGCAATCTTCCCACTGATTCAAGGCTGTTGCAGGACTTTATTCCCCTTGTCCTGAGTTGACAGTTCCATTCCCATCAGCGCACAGAACCCACTTGTTCTCCATTGATTTGAGCCCTCCTGGCTCCAGAGCTGCCCTCAATCCCACATACATACATCCTGCTCTCCTCGCCCATCCATCCTTTCCAAATCTTTTCCCACACACACTTGGCACCTTCATTGCCCTGTTCCAGGTGAAGTATCAGCACTGTGATTTTTCAGGATGAATATCCACGCCCTGGCCCCTAAGCACATGTTCTTGGGAGCCTCACCTTTCATATTTACTTTGGAGTAGCTTCTCTATCTGCGGCAGGACTATGGTACACAAATCCAACTTCCAGAGAGACCTGAAAGGAAAAGGACACGCTCTGAGACCAGAGACTTGAAGCTTTATGAGTCTGACTCGACACAAATAACTTTTTCTGACCAAAAAAACCCAGGCAATGGCACTCAAGGTCACTAAGCAAGTTCACTGACTCCCCCTTGTGCTAGTAAGTGGCAGGTCGGATGTATTTCATTTGACTCTCGGCAGAACCACTTTATGAAGCCCCAAGACTTCGATTTTCCTCATTTGCCCACCAAAGAGGCCCAGTACAACTCTGGCAGGTCCTGACACTGTAGACCTGAAGATGTGACTCCAACCACATGCATTTCACACTGCCCTGGTCCACTGGACACCAGGCAGGTGGGAGGCAGCACTCCCAGCACCCAGCCTGACAGCTCTCGGGCACCCTCAGGGCTGTTCCCACCCAGGACTCACGCTTTTTGGTTGACAATATTCAAGAGGTCCACAACAACAGACAGATCGTTGATGGCCACTGCAGAGTCCACAGAGTTCTGAGAGAGAAGGGAAAGAAGAAGTTGTCTACTGCAAAGCTCAAACTGACTACGGCAACTGATAGCAAGTGCTGCTTTTCCGAAACAGGGTAAAGGAAAGGTGGAACTGGCAGGGGAAGAGAAGATAACACTTTCATAAGAAAGTTTTCTCTGTGCTTCTTTGTGACCATTCATCTGCAGGTGTGACACAGCATCACTATGTGGTGCAGCTCTGGCGACAAAAGTTGTAAGACACTAACTTGTATCAGCACTAGTGTGGCCAGCAGGACCAGGACAGGGATCATCCCCGTGTGCCGGGCACTGACGAAGCCACATCCCAAATCCTGGGGTCGGTTCTGGGCCCCTCACAGCAAGAAGGACATGGAGAGGCTGGAGCGTGTTCAGAGAACGGCAAGGGAGCTGGGGAAGGGTCTGGAGCACAAGTCTGAGCAGGAGCAGCTGAGGGAGCTGGGGGTGTCCAGCCTGGAGACAAGGAGGCTGAGGGGAGACCTTTCGACTGTAACTGCCTGAGAGGAGATTGGAGCCAGGGTGGCGGTTGGTCTCCCAAGGAACAAGTGATACAAGCAAAGGAACAAGCAAATGGTCTCAAGTTGCTCAGGGGAGGTTTAGATTGGATATTAGGAACAATTTCTTCAGTCAAAGGGATGTCAGGCCCTGGCCCAGGCTGCCCAGGCAGTGGTGGGAGTCCCCATCCCTGGAGGTGTTTCAAGCCATGCAGATGTGGTGCTGAGGGACATGGGTGAGCACCAGACTCAGTTGAGTTAAGTTTAATGGCTGGGCTCTGTAATCATAAAGGTCTTTTCCAACCAAAACTTTGATTCTGTAATTTTAGGTAAGATGCAGAACTGGTCCCAGAGAAGACACAAGAACTGTTCAGCTGCTCCCCTTAGGAGCCTCAGGTATCTCCACATCCTTGCCTTGATATCACTGATGCTCCAGACAGCTCGCACGGTGTCCAGGTTCTTGTGGCGGCTGGTGAGCACCACACACATGGTCTCGTGTCCTTTCCTGATCTGGGACATGGCTTCCTCATCCACAAGCTCTGTCTGGCTTTGGTTTTTCACAGCCTGAAAGTACAGACACCAGTGCAAGAGCAGGAACAGAGCAGGATGGCACAGAAGGGCAAGAGCTTTCTCTGGCCTAAGCAAGAGCTGATTTTGGGCAGGAAATATAGACTTCCCTGCAGATTGTTTTATAAACATATTTTGAAATAGAAATGCTCAATTTGTTCCAATTTCAGCTACTTCTCTTTTGCCTCTCCTACTGTGCCAATCACAAACACATTTGAAGCTTTGGAAAAACTCTCAGAATTGAAAAAAGTGAGCTTTCAAAACCAGTATGTTTGGATGAAGAAATGTCTTCATGCAAACTCTGTCTTTTTACGTGAAATGTTCATCTGAAATACAAAAAAAAATTACTACAAAGTACAAATCTTGCACAATTTATTAGACTTTCAATTTGATTCCTGCCCACAACATGCTGGAATCTCTTGGCCTCTGCTCACATTTCCAGTTTGTGATCATGAGGATGCTCTGGTCTTTCTCCCTTTTTGGGACAGGGTCTTCAAGAGGACTTTGCAAGAGGCAAAGATTCCCATGGAATAATTATGAACATATAATGGCAGACCCCAGTTTTTTGAACGAATCACCCTCTAGCGTGTGGAATTGCCCAATGCCTTTGTCTCATGCCTTGCTCTCTGCTTTTAACACATTTTTCCAGAGCATGCATGCTGCTCTGTTGGGGACTGGCTCCAGCAGCCCTGAGGGGCCAACTCCACAGGAACCACAACACAAAGCAGTCAGGAGGCAGGAGGGGAAGCTGGGAGGGGAAGTACCGAGGGAGCAGGGAGAAAGCAGGAGGTAACACAGTCTCATTCAGCACTGAGGGCTGCAGGCTGCCTAAAGCACTTGAGATACTTCTGCACCTCAGGGAACCCACTTCCTGATGCCACCCAACACAGACACCAGCTGAAAACTTTTGTCCAGAGACACTTACAGGTAAAAAGTCAGAAGCCTTCAGGCCAATGGGTTCATTTCTGGCTGCAGGAATCACTGATGGCTCTGTCCTGGTCAAAGGAGTTGAAGAAGCAATTGGTGGCCTCTGAACCGGATCAAGCTGCAGGAGAAATTGGGATAAAAGCTCTAGCAGCAGAAATCTGCCCTAATCTGACATCCTTGTTTTTCCCTGACCCTCTTTCTTCTCACATCAAGGTCCTAATGCAGAAGCAGCCTACAATTTGCAAGTGTGTTTTAAGAGGCAATAAAGTATCTCTCAGGTACACACGAAATTATAATTAAGGTTTTCAAAGAACACGGAGATGCCCCAGCAGAAGCACCAAGTGCTGTCATTATCAGGACCTAAAATTAGGGCAATGGGCTGTGGACAGCCTGAAGGCAAATAGAGAATTCTGAAGAAGCAGGTGTCATATATCCTGGCTCACCAGCTGCTGCAATTTTGGCTACAAAACAGCCTCAGTGCAAGCACCTGCAGAAATCTGGCACTTGGTTATCTCCAGACTGTCCCAATTTTGAGAGGCAAGGAGAAAACACCACCGCAAGTGCAGGAAGCAAACAAAAGCAGCAGAGCCTTTGCCTGGTGGAGGTTTGGCCCTTGATTCGACTGCTCTGGCAAAACACACAAAGACTGGAGCTGCACTTTCGCTGCTCTTCAGTAAATTCGAGTCTCCAGTGCTGACATGTCTTTCAGAGTGGGAGTACAAACAGCCACTACCAGGTCACACAGTACGTACAAGTTCCTGTTTTGGCAGCGGGGTCTGGACGTCGGTAGCTTGGCTGGACTTCACTGCTTCCTGGGCAGTTATGGGCTCTACCAAGAGGGAAAGAAGTGGGAAAGCAGAAACTGATTGTTCCTTTCAAGAGGATTTGAAAGCAAAAGTTCTGCATAGCTAGACTACAAGCAGTTATTTCTGCAGACATGCAGCTCTCCCTCTTTCAAGGGCCACTAGCCCCATTCCCACCAAGGGAACATTTTCATACTCACCGTCCTCAGGAGGGGCAGGAAAGGGCTCGTTGTTTCGAGGAGGAGTTCGACCTACAGAAAGAGGGGAAAAAATAAAATTTAGGAGCATCCAAGGCTACAGATTAGTAATAGGTCAACCTTGGAGCTGGGAGGTCTCCAACAACTCCACAGATTAGGGCAATCAGTGATGTGGCAAGCAGAGTCATCTCCTTCAGACCTTGACACTATTGTTGAGTTTAGCCAAAGGTTTTCAGCCTTCAGGGATGGGAGGGATAAATCTGACCCATGTAGCTCATTGCTGCTGTAGAAGTGTGAAGCACAATAAAAGGCCCTGTCACAACAATTGCACTGGAAAAAATTCAGCTCCCACTAAATTGATTTACAGAAGTAAATCCAAATAATTACTATTTATTCTTTAGAAAGAGTATATAATTTTTCCCATTTACATAAAAAGGAGATGCAGCAACAATCTCTGCCTTAACAAAACATTTTGCCTTTCCTTCCATAATGGAAGCTGTTGATTTTATACATCAACATTCTAAGTGAATGAAGATCCCATAACACAGTAGCCCTTCCTAATCAGGACAGGAAGCCAGCACACATATAACAGAGCCCTGGATTCTGAGCCAGCCTTCAACCAGACATCACTGCACCCTAGTCAAGGTGCCACCTTCCAGCAGTTCACCAGTATGATCTGTGGTTCAGATAGAAATTGTATAAACTTCCCCAGTCACAGGCAAAGCCTTGACTATGGTGAACCAAAGCTCACTTCTAATGAAGCAGTTTAGCACCTCCAGCTCTAACCCAAACCCCATTCAAAAGGACAATAAAGCTCAGTACTGACAGATCGCATTCTTGGGCTGGAAGATCTCGTTGTAATCCTCTGCATTCTGGATCTCGGCCTTGGATTCCTTCTCATCCCGGTCATCTTCACTGCTGGGGCTGCGCCTCTCACTCTCCGAGTTGTGCTTCACTCTACTGTGGAAAAGAGAAGCTGTCAAGGCGAATCACATGGCCTCTGTGAGAGAGAGCAAGAGCACTGAGCTCCTTGTATTTTGGCTTAAAATGTTGAAATTCAACCTGCCAGCAGGCTCCTTTACCTCTGGGGCTTGCTGCAGGTAGTTGAAGGCCTGTCATAGATGCGGCGAAGGGAGGATCCCGTTGAGGTAGGTGGCACAAGAGGCTCATTGTCCCTGATCAGTCCATGAGCAACAGAACCAGACTTTGTGACTCTGCTGAGATCCACAACGAAGGAAGAGACTGTGTTTTTTTCAAAGGAAACTCCTATCTGTGGAGGCAAAAGATCAAGGTAATTCAACAGGAAGCAGGGTGCACACCAGCCTGTTTGAGAGCAGGCATGAATGACCCTGAGCAACTGTGCTTCAGAATTTCCCAGTTCAGTGCTTTGCTTTTTCAGTTTGAAGCTGCCAATGTTTCTGAAAGCCTATGATAAAATTTCTGCTAAGCATTTTCTAAATACCGGTCAAACCGAGCCCCAATTCTTTCCCCCAGAACCAAAGTAGACATCAAATGGAGCACAAGAGCCCAAAACAAAAGCCCACAAGCTCTAAGTGCTGGGCACATTGCAAGCCCTGGCCCCTCACAGTCTGACATAAGCTTAAAAGTCAGAAGGGCTGCAAGGAGGCAGGAGGATTTTATCTCATGTTTCACAGCTGCCTGCCCCCTCCCCAGAAGCAGTGGCTTACCAGCTGGTTGTTGCAGATAGATAAGTCAGCAACTTTTCCCCAGTTCACCAAGACCACATCGAAACATCGCTCTGGCTCCCAGCCGTACACACGCAGCGAGTCCTGGAAGCCACTGTACAAGCAGCAGCCATCTGGGTTGAAGAGCACACACCTAGGAGGAAAGCAGGTGGAGACTCAGGCCCAGCTTTCCAACCTTGCTCAGTCCCATGAGGACCCCAGGGCTGGGTCCCTGACTTCACAGAACACCTCCAGCCCCATTTCTGACACCATGAACCCACCGATCTGGTGTTCTTCTGTGCAACCTGGTGGGCCCCTGCAAAACTGCCAGCAGCCCAAAGTCCTCCCCAGTAAAGTCTCTCTTTGAGGAAATCTTCACCCCCACTCTAGTCCCAGTCTACTGCGCTGCAGTGGGAATTTAACACACCTGACAGGAGTGGCCTCCTCCTCAATACAGCTCACAACTTGAAACTTCTCCAAGTCCCAGAACCGAACAGTCCTGTACAGACAGCAAAACAAAAATAATCACGCAAGCCTCTGGAACTCTGCAGTAGGATCCAGGACTGGAATAATGTAATAGTAGCTAGAGCGACTTTTGCTGTTGTGCACATACGATGAACCTACACAGAGGCTGGTCAAGCTCAGACCTGAGAATCCAGCTACAGATGGCTCTGGATGCAGAGGTATTGAGAGCTGGCCCAGCACTAAGAGGACACTGGCAGGCTGAGCAGGACTGCCTGCTGCTCAGGGCACCTGGGCCAGTGAGATGCTTGAGGCTATCGAGTTGCTTTCTAGTGTGGCAGAAGGTGCCATCAATTTTGGATGAGAAGGCAAGAACTCCATGGTCTGCACACCACAGATGTGACATCCTGCTGGCTTCATGTCAGGGGCTTGCAGTGGCAGGTTTGAGTTGTGTGACATTCCTATCTTCTACATTCCTAAAAGGGCACTGGGAAAGGGAACTGATATACACAATTCTCTTCTTTCTCCCTCCCCTTACATACCTGTCAGAGCTACCAGAAGCCAAAAGGTATTCATTGGGATGGAATTCCACAACGCTTACTGGGCCAGTATGCCCTGTAAACTCAAACATTATCTTCCCAGCAGCCAGATCCCACAGCTGGAAGAAGGAAAGAAGAGAGAGACTCTTGGAAGATTTAATGTTAGAGGATTCCAATACATTTTGGATTTTCTTGTACTGGCAGCCTTCTAACACTTCTCCCCTCCAAGAACAGCCTCAAGTTTGTCACATAAAGCAATGACCAGGGAAGGAATACTGTCCCAGGCATTTAAGGGTGTATTGTTATTTTTTTCTTATTTTGTTTTTGGCATTATCTTTCAAATTTTCCATTTAATTTGTCCTCTAGGACACAATTTCTGGTTTATACTTAGAGACTGGGATAAAATACAGCAATTGCACCTGTCCCCACAGATTCTATCTCAAAAGCAAACAAACAAGAATCCAAAAGCTGAACCCCCTAGCAAGTCATCCTTCCTGTGCTCCTGTCTCCACTGAAAATTCCAGAGTGAAAGAACTGATCAGTTTATTTCACATGAAGCTGGACACAAAACGCAGTCCTTCACCCACATTCCTCCCTTTTACACATGGAACAATTGAAGTCACTGCTTCAGCTGATACTTTTCTGAATTCCTTCTCTTGCTCTGCTCAGTCCTGACAGCAATGTTCAGCCTGACCATCATGTGCAAAGTGGATGATAACACGTCCCTATGGAATTAGCAGAGCCAGAACTGGGCATGGCGAAGCAACATGCTGTGGACAACTCATTCTGTAACAGTTACTGAGACAACTGAGGCCAAGGTTTGGGTATCACAACTCTACCAACACCAGAACTCTCACCTTTCTGTGCACAGTGCCAACGGGTCTGTTGGAGAAGTGCATTTCAACACATGCAGCTCTTTTCTGGATGTTGTGGGTCACTAGACATGATTCTCATAAACAGACTGGTCCCTGCAAAGCCACAGGGCTAAGCCAGCTGCCTTATGAACTAGAGGTGTTTATGAGCAAGTAGTGGTAATTCCTGGCAAAAAAGACAATCCCAGCATTCCTAAATTACCTTTACAGTGTGATCATCAGCAGCAGAGGCCAACCATTTCCCATCAGGACTAAAGCGGAGACATCGGACTGCTTCTGTGTGACCCTGAAAGGAGAAAAACATGGGTGGGGTTTGTTTTTTTTATCTTCCTTTAGAGGAAATTCTGGCTTTACCCTTTCAATCCTACACAAGGTAAGAAGATAAAATCAAGCAACTGTTTCACAGAGTCAAAAGCTCGCAGAACACTAACCACTACACTTGGGAGCTGTCTCCATCCACACTCAAATGCGTGTAATCTCTCTCATCTAGACATTTCTGGCATTGGTCTCTTTTGGTAAATACAGACCTGGCTTAATTAGTAAGAATCAATTTTAAATTACCCAGATCCATGGGTGGTCAGATAAAAGTGCTGTGCCATTCACTTGGCTTCTATATGAAATTAATATACAGCAAGTTCTTCATGCAGAAAAAGACCCCACAAACAGAACCATCTTGGAGGAGTGGGGACTTGCATGGCAACATCAGCAACAGCATAAAGAAGGGACACTCAGGGACACCCTCCATTCCCCTAGCCAGACTGAAGCACACTAACTCCTGTGATACCTACTTCATTTTCCCATACAGTTCCCAGAGACCTCCAGAGGTTTACCAGGTCACTGCAAATCTTTTTATGTTGGAAAACTAGGACGGTAGTTGTACAAAATCACTTTAAGGTTTGCTGACAGATCTTTGACAAAAATCTTTCTGCCCTCTTCACCTGAAAACTAAGAAAGCATTTTACCTTGTACCTGTAGACACAGCCTCTTCTTCTGACATCCCAGAGCTACAGGGAAGAAAAGCAAACACAAGAAATGCTTAGAGCAGTATGTGGGGAGTCCAAGAGTCCCATCAGAACAAATGCTGTCCCTGTCACCAAGCTGTTCAACACCACAGAATGAAAACACTGAAGGGGCTGTTAAACCCCAGTTTGTTCAGGGGTACTTCCTAAGCCAATTCCCTGAGTGAGAATCACTTCTGTCAGCTATTTCTCACTCCAGCACCTCAGTTCCTACAGACAGATACCAGCCTGATGAAGCAGAGGCAACCCCCAGCAATTGGGAACTCTGCACTTGCTGACAGCAGGTCTCAGCTGGCACCTAACCCAGAGCCACATTCCACACCAGAGGAGTCACACTCATGAGCTACCCCTGTGGAAATACAAGCAGGAATTTCACAAGCACTCGCAAAGACACCTGCCCACACAAATGGCAATGACACTGTAGAGCATCTAGCACCAGCCTAGCACAAAATGCCTGCTGGTGCTCTTCAAAACAAAGACACTGCAAGTAAAGGGAGCAATCTCCAGGAAGCTGGAGTTTACCTTAACATTTGTGTCCAAAGAGCCAGATGCCAAAAAGCTTCCAAAAGGATGGAAATCAAGGCTGCAGATATTTGCTTTGTGACCAACCAAGGTACGAAGAACTGGGAAAAGGAGAAGCAGAGCAGGGAGAAGGAAAAGGGAGCAAATATTTAGTGGTTCATTCCACCCAAACAGCAAGCAGAAGTTTTGCCATGCTAAGCACATGGTACTACAATGTACATTGGACATGCTACCTATGATCTCTTCATCTGTATATCATATTTTACAGAAGTGTTTCTGATTGTACCCTTGCAATGCAATGAAGCAGCAATAGAAGACCCATGTTCGATGGTCCTAATGGAAGTCCTGTCTTTGGTGCAGAAACTAGGAATAAAACTGCAATGTCTCCATTCTGAAAATAAACCTGAAAAGCTGCACTTGGAGGCAGCTGCCAGGCAGCGTATTTTTCCACTTATTACATAGAGAGCAACATGGGGGGGGACACAGTTTTAGCCAGGACATTGGATTGCCTGCATCATTCACCCTGCAGCTATTAGACAGACCCTTTCCTGGAACATTGCAACCCTGTCCAGGCACACGCCTGACCTCCACCTCTTGGGCCCAAATATTCACACTGGACTCCTTCAACTGGCCCCCCAAGAGCAGCAAGGGACACGTAGGGAACATAAGGCAGAGAAATTATCACAGTGTTTCACCAAGTCATCAACCAAGTAACAGCCCTTGTAATTCTGGAAAACAGAAAGGACCAGTAGAACTGGTACATGGTATCTCTGAAAGCAGAGATAAACACAGAACTCAATTTCGAGGAAAAAAAATTGCTCAGCTAATAACAAGGGGTAATCTCTCACCATCATGTGTCATCTGGGACAGTCTGATGATGCCCCTGGCAGAAATCAGCTCTTAAGCCAGACCTGGAGTGGTCACTGAGACACTGGCTCATAAGTCTCCTCATATATTCAGCCAGATCAGTTCCTCTCCACTGGTACAGCCAAATCATGTCATAACTGACCTGACTAACTGTCTGAATGACAAAAGTGCTTTTTATTATTTATGCCACCTGCTGTTTGCCTTCTTAGCTCAGCCAGAAGCCTATTTTCAAGACACATTCTTTCTATGAACATGTAGCAACCTATAAGAAATATTCAGTCATTTTACAGTATTCCTTCTGGAATACATTCCAGTGATTCATGGTATCTTTGCAAACTTGGTGTAGGATTCGAGAAAAATGCAATAAATAAAACATGACTCAACAGTTGGCCTTTAAAGGACCAGAGCTCAATGAGTTCATAGCTTTTACCATCTATTAAAAATTAGGTCTTTGTCTATTTATATGGTCACGCAAGAGCAGAAGAAGAGAAAAATCACTTGAGGAAAAAAAGTTAGACCGTAAGAACTAAAGGTCAGCAAGTGGGGAGATTCCTGGACTTGTGAAGAACCTACTTAAAATCTGGTTTTGGATCCTTATATTAAGATGGACAGCTTTAAGCTGAGGCTCTGAAGAGAAATTCTATATGCCCAGTTCCTCTGTACATACACAGACTGGTCAGGAATACAGATTTCAACACACTCAGGTCAAAACCCAGAAACTACCTCCTCAGATCAGGCTCCACAAAACATCTACCGATTTCTGCTTGAGCATGCACATGGAGCTCTACTGTCAGTGGACAAAACCCCTCTAAGAGGGCTGGAAATTCAGCTGAAAGCAATGCCAGACTCTTGTTCCTTCTTAAGTTGGGCACCTTCCAGGTCAATCTAGATATTAAGCATAAGGATATTCCAAACTTACTTTTGGCAGCCTCCAGGTCCCAAACTCGAATGGACCCTGACTGGGACCCTGCAACAATGAGCTCCTCGTTGGTATTGATCTGTAGGCTCTCAATGGGTGCCGTGTGGCCTGTCAGACTCTGCAGAGAAAACCACCAGTCACAGTCCACAAACACTGACACAACCCTGTCCACTACAGCATCTGGAGAACTGTGTCCGGTTTTGGGCTCCCCAATTCATGAAGGACAAGGAACTACCAGAGAGAGTCCAGCACAGGCCAGAAAGAAGCTGAGAGGACTGGAGCACCTGCCCTGTGAGGAAAGGCTGGGAGAGCTGGGGCTGTTCAGCCTGGAGAGGAGGAGACTGAGGGGGGGATCTCATCAGTGCTGATCAGGGGGATGTGCTGCGTCAGGAGGATGGGCCAGACTCTTCTCAGGGGTGTCCAGTGACAGGACAAGGGGCAACAGGCACAAGCTGGAGCACAGGAGGTTCAAGTCAAACACAAGGAAAAACTTCTTCACTGTGAGAGAAACAGAGCCCTGGGACAGGCTGCCCAGAGAGGTTGTGGAGTCTTCTTCTCTGGAGACTTTCAAAGCCTGTCTGGACATGTTCCTGTGGGATCTACTGCAAGTGACCCTACTCTTTTCTCTTCCAACCCTGATGACTACGACTCTTTGACCACCTGGTCATGTCCCTGGTTCTCTCTTCTCATCAGCTACCAGCATGGAGAAGCATACTGAAGACCATCACTGCATACAGCACCATGCACGTAGCTTCCACCCTACCCCACTTTCTGAAGCACACTGACTAATTTTCAAAGGATGTAAAAACAGAGACACGTGTAGTTAAACACCAGGTGTGGATGCCCAGACAAGGCTGACTCATGCTTCCATTACAAAAATGATGCTGTGCAAGCACAATGGCACAGTGTTTGCTCTAAATGGGTCACCAAAGTGTCACAAACTGGTTATAAAATCAAAGCAAGAGTCAAAGCAGGGCTACCTCGAAACCTTCACGTAAGCAAGGAGCCACAGGTTGCTGCCAGAAATGAGTGTCAACAGTGATAACGTGGGGCTATTACTGAAGTACTAACTCAAGGCACAAGGTAGAAATTCACATTTACAGTTCCTTTTATCCTTGAACATATAAAAGCTTCCAAATTACAGAAGTATTTTTAAAAGGCCAGCATTTAAAACAAAAGAGTAGATAAAACTCGCTCTAGAAAACAAATCAACATACATACTACTATTGTAGACCTTTTGTTTGGATGTTCAGCAATATTCTAAGCTTTACTCCATCCTCAAACAGGTCTTCTTAACTAGCTAAGCTAGCCCTGTGCCTCCCACACAGGTATTGAGGATGGGAACACCAGCTGGAAGCTGCCTGCTCTGATGAGGTTTTCTTAGGATTTCACAGAGTCAGAGTGAAGGGGGTTGGAAGGGACCTCTGAAGATCATCTAGTCCAACCCCCCTGCCAGAGCAGGATCCCCTACAGTAGATGACACAGGAACACTTCCAGATAGGTTTTGAATGTCTCCAGAGAAGGAAACTCTACAACCTCTCTGGGCAGCCTGTCCCAGGGCTCTGTTACTCGTGCAACTGAAATCCTCCACACACTACAGCCATAACTGTCATTGTTTGGTGCAAGACAGAGCTCACACTTCAGCCAAAGTCACAATGCTACTTGAAAAGTTCCTCTTCTTCCCCTTCCCCAACACACAAACATCTGGAATTCTAACAGCATAAGCACTTAAGATTCATTTCAGAGGACAAAATATATAGCACAACCCCAAAAATCAAGATTTTTTTAAAATATACAAGAATGGCCCAAGTCAGGAGGTCCAGAACCTGGCTCTCAGAGACACCAGCTGGTAACATCTGTGGTTCCCAGGCACCACAGGAGAGGCACTGTGGTCTGCCCCCACAGGAAGGCTATGGAGATCCTCAGTCCTTCAACCTTCCTTCTTGTGGAAGGCAACACACTGATTTCAAACTACTGCCAGGCCACCACCAAGGGTGTGGAAAGACACAGCAGGAGAGACATCTGTTAAATATATTTATGGTGCGCTTTAGCTATTGCTGCCAGGGCAACAGCACTCCTTCTAACATGCTGCACCCACCACTACTCTTCCTCAGCCTACAGCAGGTTTGCAAACTATTCTGACAAATCTTGTGGTGACAATTGGTGACTGTGGGACAGGCAGGAACACATCCCTGGTGGGGATGTTTCTGCTATGAAGGCAACCTCCAGGGTATAAAACTGGCCCTTGTAGCTTGCACTATAAAACTAGCTGATCTCACACAACACTGCATTTAATTATTTGTAGCCTGGTAATGGAAGGCACAATATTCATTATCTGAGCAAGCTCTGGCCCCACAGAAGCAGCCAGCCCTCACAGAGCCTCCCTAGAGCAGTGGTCTCACCAGATTCTGTCCCTATCTTTAGCTGCATCCAGTCATCCAGGTTCGTGTTGTAAATCCTATTCACAAATCCCACAGGCTCCAGCCCAACAATCTTTCTGCTCATTCTCCACCCTCCATACCTCAGAATTAACATTCCCATCCTCTGAAAGTGGAAAATAGGCTTGTTCTTACCATGATGCAGTTGGTCTTGTTCACTGACCATATGTTGACCTGACAGTCATCTCCTCCAGTTGCCAGCAGCCGGCCAGAACTTTTCCCCAGGACTAGTGAGGAGACGTTGCTGCTGTGAGCAGTGATCTCTTCTGCACAAAACAAAGCAAACAGTTCCTGCAGACTAGTACAACAATTTTCATCTCATCCCTCCCAAAGGACTAAAAAAAATACTCGTCCTCCAGAAAAACTTTGCAGTTTGTAGTGGACAAGCTGCAGCAGACCACTGCTCAGATAAGATGTCCCACTATTACCTTGCTTCAAACAGTCCTCCTTGGCTCTGCTAAGAAGGCAGAGACATTTCCTTGAGACACCTTGAGACACTTCCTGACAAAGTTTTACAACTCCAGTGCTCACATGCTGACAAAAAAGTATCTTCTCTCACTACCAGCAGCTCAGTAGCTTTCAAAGATGCCCACATGTGGCAACCTGCTCACAGCAGCTGCTTTACCCTCAGTACCTGGGGGGTGGTCTCAGCAAGCCGAGCTGCCTGAGAAGCTGCAGTGACACACAGCAGCCTGAGTCACCTGGCAAAAGATCCTCTAATCCCCTTCTAGAAAGCAGCAGCAGTCCAGTCTGAGAGGCGCTGGCAGATTAGCAGTAGCACAGTTAGCTCCCTCACACAAAGCAGTTGGGTTCTGCAGGAGGGAGAGGTGGAGTCCCCTGCTCCCAGCTCTGGCAGAGGCATTGCTGCATTCCCACCATGTACCACAGGTGAAACTTAAGCAGCACAGTGTGAAACTGTGACAGCAGAAGGATGAATCCATATCTGAAAGGGCACAAATAAACACTGACTAAATGATGCTTAAAGACTGTTAACAAACTGAGAGGAAGCTCTGACACTGAGAGGTCTTTGTGATGACAGAACTCCAAGGAAGCCTCATCATGAAGAAACAAGTTTGGGGCAAAGGAGAAGCCAAACAAGCATCCTTGATTGGACATCTTATTTTCACTGTGGATTTTTAAATCCACTCAAATGTCTAGCAGGGGCTTTTGGCAGACGTATTTACCAATTCCTTCCTCATGCAGTTCTTTTCTTTGAAAGTTGATGGGACTTGCACACAGAACAGTTATGAAACTTGTTTATAAAAAAAGCTGGGTAGCAATCAACTCAGCTTGCATCTGGGTTGTTTTGGTAGGAGGAACAATCTTATCATTTTACACACAACACTAATCCAAAAGGATATTTCACAGCTGCAGTAATTACAGGTACTTTGATCTCAAGCTCTCAGAGAGCTTTTTGGAAAGCAAAACTGAGCAACTTTCACTTCAGTTGAGGAAACACCTTTCAAATTACAAAGGTAACTGGACCATAAATTATATGAGAAGGGTAAATCTGAAAAGATGCTTGTATTGTGTTGCAAGACCAATCTTCCACAAACAGTACAATTAGTATTAACAGACCAGCTCGCTAGTTAAAATGGAGAGATGCTGAGCATTGCTGCTGAAACGAGCAAGTCAGCACCTCTGCTTCCTCCCTCCTCCTTGATTTTGCTCTTAATACATCGCAAGTTCAGAAGTCATTGCTGAAGCATTCAAGCCTCTGCTGATAAAAGCCAGGTCCTAGCCTGATGCCAGCCTTGACCAGACACCATCATTCTCTGTCTCCATCAAGTGCCAATTTCCTTAAACCCATAATTTTTTTTTTACCCATCACTGAGTATCACTCACCAGCTCAGCAATACTAAGCTCCTAACTAAGCTCACCAAATCATTTCTAACACTCAGAATGCTTCTGGCTCTGATGAAGATGCTCAGATGGGGCAGAACTAAGCAAAAAAGACCAGGAACTTCTGCCTGCTTGAAGAGAACAGAGATCGACATAATTCCAGCTTTACCCGTAACTGGAGCTTCAGAGATGGGAAAGTAACACAGCAAACTGGCTTTCTGCTCAAAAATACACAAAATTACTAAGTAAATTATCTCAGCTCCCTTAATGTGTTATCAGTCATGGATACAGGACTTCAACTGGCTAATTCCTAGGCCCGCATCCCTGGTCTAAAGCTTGCACTTTATCAAGTGATCACTTCCCACTGCTTCTAAGCATTCCTCAACAGCCCCTATGGAATGACTCATCAATGACCAGCAAAGCAGCTAGAAATGGGACCATCAGCAAGTGGTCACTGCTCCTCTGAGAAAAAATACTGATTCTTACCGTCTCTTGTAAAGTGATTTCAAGAGAATGAGACATACAGGCCCAGCAGCACAGGGACCAGTGCATCAGTGACCAGCAGAGGGGATTCTCCCTCTCTGCTCTCGTGAGATCCCACCTGGAGCACTGTGTCCAGCTCTGGAGTCATCAGCACAAGGACATGGAGCTGTTGGAGTGGGTTTATCTGCTGGCCACAAAAAAGATCTGAGGGCTGAAGCACCTCTGCTGTGGAGACAGGCTGAGAGAGCTGGGGTTGTTTAGCCTGGAAAAGGCTTCAGGGAGACCTTATTGTGGTCTTTCAATACTTAAAGGGGGACAATAAGAAAGACAGGGACAGACTTTTTAGCAGGGCCTGTAGCAACAGGACCAGCGTGATGGTTTGAAACTGAGAGGAAAGAGTCAGACTAGATATTAGGAAGACGTTTTTTTGCAATAAGGCTGGTGAGACACTGGCCCAGGTTGCCCAGAGAGGTGGGAGATACCCCATCCCTGGAACCATTCAAGGTCAGGTTGGACGGGGTCCTCAGCCACCTGATCTGGTTGAAAATGCCCCAGCCCATGGCAGGGGGTTGGACTGGATGGGCCTGTAAAGGTCCTTTCCCACCCAAACTGCTCCGTGATCCTATTCCACCATCTTCTGTAACAAGCCAGCAACGATGAAGGGCCACCCCAAAGGGGCTGACCTGACCCCCAGGGCACTCCCCGCGCCAGCCTGGGCTCTGCAGGGGGTTTCCAGCCCTCCCTTGGCTGCTCCTGCGCTCTTCCCCGCAAGAGCCATGCGGGGTTCGGGAGGACGGCAGGAGAGGGCTGCAGCAACCGGGCAGGAAAAACACAGGCCGTGGCCCCTCGACAGCAACACTGACAAGGCCCGGCACTATTCTCCTCTGCTGCTGTTTTCCAAGTGGATTTCCACGAGGATTCCAGTCAGCAACTCGAGAGGCAGGACGGGGCTCCCCGGCCCGGGGCGGGGATGGGCTGGTTCCCATCCCAAACCGCCTCCGACCCGCGCTGCCAGCCCGGACACCCGCCCGCCCTCCCGGGCCCCGCAGCCCAGCGGCACTCACGCAGCTTCCAGGCCGTCTTCGTGGTGATGGCCACGGCCATGGCTCCGCGCGGCCGCTCCGGGGGCAGGGCTGCGGCGCCGTCCTCGTCCCGGCAAGGCTCCGCCGATGTGTCCTACCACCGCCGGGCTATGCATCCGAGCTCCCCCGGGACCGGCTCCTCACCCGCCTCCCCGTCCTGCAGGCAAAGAAACACCGGCCGCGTCACGGCGACGGCCCCGGGGAGCAGGAAGGCCGGGGCCGCAGCCCGGCGGCACCGCGGGCAGCCATCACGGCAGCGAGGGGCCGGCGGGAGCCCCGCGGGAAGCGCTGCTCACCGGGAGGCGAAGAGCAGCGGGCGCGCCCAGAAGGGCCGGGGGCGGGGGCGTTGGAACCCGGATGGCGGCAGGAGCGCCCCGGGGCCCGGTGCCCGCTCCCCCGGCGCGGCAGCCCCCGCCGCTGCCTGACAACCGGCCCCTGGCGGCCCCGCCCCGCCCCGCCCGGCCGCCAATCAGCGCCGCCGCTCCCCGGCGCCGCCAATCAGCGCCGCCGCGCCGCGCCGCCGCCCGCTTTCTGCTCCAATAGCAGCTCAGGCAGCAGCGGTTGCCGTAGCGACCGCAGAGCGGCCGGCCAATCGCAGCGCAGCTTCTTGGCGGAGCCTTTCAGGCGCGGCAGCGGGGCGGGCGGCTGGCGAGGGCCGCAGAGCCGCCATTTTGCGGCACGGCGGGCGGGGCGGGCCGCCCCGGGGGCGGGCGCTGCAGCACGCCCGGCCCGGCGCTTCCGTGAGCCGGCGGGGAGCGCCTTTCCCCTTCGCCCTTCCAGGCCCGCTGGCGGCCGAGGCGGCGGTTCCCCTCGCTGGGGCCGTGGGCGCAGCGCCCCCGGCAGCAGCGCCACTCGCCGGTTCTCCCGTCTCGTGTCGTGGCCCAGCTCCCCCTCCCTCGCGTTGCCCCCGGCGGGCCGGACCCGCCTTACGGGCGGCCCCGGGGACGTTTCCTGCCGCGGGGCCCTGCTGGGGACTCCCACGGCGCGGCTGAGGGGATCTCACGCTGTATCCTGGTCTCCGGAGCCAATTGCTCCATCAAAAGAGGAAATCAAGTTCGTTTGATACAAACTCTTGATAGTGTGTATTAGCTGATCTTTGGCAGCTGTAATGTCCCTAGTACCTGTAAAAGGATTTTGACATTAATTTTTTCTGTTGTCTTTACTGGTATTGAACTAACACTGATGAGTTCATAAGCACAGGCTGGCCCCTGTTTTTCTTCCTTTCTCTAGAGACACCTTAGGGTTTTCTTTCTCCCCAGTTCCCTGAGAGCCCTCAGTCCTTCTGCAGCCTACAGTCCTTGAGATTTGGAAATTGTTTGGCCTGAAATTCCTGATGTTCATTTTCAGTGGTGTGTTCTTACAGGAATACCTCTCTAGCTCAAAGAGCTGTTTTGAGCTTCCTCCTTTCCTGACCGGTTTCTATCCATGGTAGGTGGCCACGTTAGCTGGCAGAGGGATGCAGAGCTGCCAGGAACGTTGTGTTATGCAATAGGCTGCTGTGGTTGCTTAGAATCATAGAACAGTTTGGGTTGGAAGAGACCCTAAAGTTCATCTAGTTCCAAACCCCCTGCATGGGCAGGGACACCTCCCACTGGACCAGGTTGCTCAAGGCCCCATCCAACCTGGCCTTGAAAATACAAGGTACTGTTGTGAAACATCTCAGAGCTCCAAAACTGGGAGTTGGGAGGCCTGGGCAGAACTGGGGGATTTGCTGTGGTGGGTGTCAAAAACTGCAACCGTCTCCCACAAGAAATGCTGAATTCTCTGCTATGTCTAAGCCCAAAATTGAGTGTCTCCTTCAGAATTACAGAATTACTTTGCTTGGAAAAGACCTTAAAGATCATTAAGTCCAACCATCAACCTAACACTGACAAGTCCTTAACTAAACCATATTTCCCAAGCACTATGTCTATACACTCTTCGATACCTCCAGGGATGGTGACTCCACCACTGCCCTGAGCAGCCTGTTCAGTGCCTGATAACCCTTTTGGTGAAGAAACTCTTCCTAACACCCTTCAAGCAACACCTAAATTAATGGACTCTCTATAAGGGTAATTTGCTGTAATTTCATGAACTAGGATATTCAGATTAGGAATAATGATCTAATGGTGGCGTTTGTGTTTAACATTGTGTCCACCTCTTAAAATGTAAGCAACACACGAGAAAATTACTCTGTTTCAATAAAATAGGCAGTTAGTGGGGCTTGTTTCACTATAAAAGCCCTTTAGTGTATCTATTACACTTAAAATTGACAGCTACCTTAAAAGAAGAAATTTAATCTGCTCTGGTTCATGCTGCATTTTAGGTGTCATGTCTCTTGTTCTGCTGTATCGCAGCAAAGTAAGTTCCTGCCTTCCCCTGGCAGGGTAGTCTTCTTTGAAGGTGATGATCAGATTGTTCCTTGAAGACTGTGACTGTTGGGAACTATAGGTAGAAACATCATAGGTGTCCATGGTGCCTAATGTGCTATAGGTGACATGAGAAATAATTTCCAAGAGGTTCAGGGACTTCCATTAACACCAACACGTGACACACACCTACTGACTATTACTTGTGCATCTCAGGGAACTGTGACTAACCAAAAGACTTGATTACCTAAAATTTCTTGGATTTGGAATGCTTTTTGGATTTCTCTCAACTTCTTAACCTGTCTGCCCTTATCTGTGAATGATGAGTGGAGACACTCAAAGAGAAAAATAAAGATGTTAAAATCAAAAGTTGGTTAATTTGAGTCTTTACTGGGTTTTTGTCCGGTTTGGGCCTAAGAGGACAACAAAGAACCAGCCAAGTAGCTGCTCAGTCAACTCACCCCTCACACACACTGTGGGGAGGATAAACCCAACTAGAAGCTGTGGGTTGAGACAAGGACAAGGAGGGTTCCCTCATGGGCAAAACAGACACAATTTGAGGAAAAAATAATAATTTAATTTCACACTAATCAATGCCCACAGGACACAGACACCCCCAGAGCAGGGCTCACACACGTTACCCCACCCCTCCCTTCTTCCCAAATCCCTTTGTTCCCGGTTTCTCTCCCTCCTTCCCCCAGCAGCACAGGGGGATGGGGTTTAGTCAGGTCACAGGCTGGTGGTTCCTGCTGCTCCTTCCTCCTCAGGAAGAAGATTCCTCACAGTCCTGCCCTGCTCCCCACGGGTCCCTCCCATGGCAGAGTCCTCCACCAACCTCTGCTCCATCAGCCTTTCCCACCAGCCCCGGAGCTGCTCCAGCGCTGCCCGCAGGGTCACGGGGGCTTCGGGAACAGGCACCTCCCCTGCCCGGGGGCTTCCACGGCTGCAGATCCAGGAGTACAGGCTGCAAATCCACATTTGCCCCTCATGGCACCTTCAGGGAACGTTCCACCGTGCTCCTCCATGAGTGCAGAGGGACAGCCTGACATTTGGCCATGGGCTGCAGGGGAACTTCTCTTTGGGCACCTTCTTCCCCTTATGCCTCACTAACCTCGGGATTTTCACCCCAGCACTGCTCTCACCTCTCCAGCTCAGCTCTTTCTCCCCTGCTTGCTCTCTCCTTAGCTTTTATATAAATTATTTCAGACGTTAATGACGGAGGCTCATCTATTTGTCTTTCTAACTACCCCGCCTTGGCCACCTGAGCTGGAGGAGCTTTTAGTAGCTTCTTAGTGAAGCTACCCCTGGGCCCCCTCCCCTGCTACCGAAACCACGTCAAAACCAAGCCAGTACAGTTTTGAGGTTAATACAGAGCTCTAAACAACGTCAAAGAATTTCTGTATTTGTTGTGAACTCACAAATTCAAAATCTTTTCTTGTGCTATTTCTAAAACCAAATTATACATTTGTTAAAATATTGCTCTATTGGAAAAGAACCAATGCTCCCAAATAATCCTGCTCCTGATGTCAGCAGCTAGGGAGCAGGTTTGGGGAAGAAAAGCCCTGCAATACAGCCTGCATAATTTGTAGCAACTTCTGAAGCAGACCTTAAAGCTAAGGTCTCATTCAGACTTGTTTCAAACATGATAGACTCGCATAAGAAAACAATTGATGTAACTGTAGATGGGCCCTACAACAGAGAGAAAAGAAAAAGGCAGTGGAATGCTACAAGTTCATTCAGAGCTTCTTTAATCTGCTGATAACAGAAGACAGACTGCAGCCAAGTAGGAAAACCTTTCCAAGTTGTTTTTTTTTTCAGGCTGCTTCTACCAGGCTTCAGGGCTGATTTCCAGTGTCTGGTGTGGAGGAATAAAGACATCAGGCATGGCCAAGGTGCTCAGCAAGGCGAGGGTCCTTGCGCAGCTTCTCTTCAAGAGCAAGGTACTTCTGGGGTGCCACCTGTTTTTCCCTAGAAGAAGAAGGGGGGTATCAGAGGAAAACTGCAGCAGGACAGTAAGTAGAACATTTTACAGGACAGCTTCAGTGCTGAGCTCCTGGGGGGTGACTTGCAGAGCTCCCCTGGGCTCAGGCAGTCATTCCCAATACCTGTTGAGCCTCAGAGCTAGAATGTGGATGTGGAACATGGCTTCAGAGTAACGGGTGAGGAAGTCACCCTCCTCCTCTGTGCTGAGCTGATCCCGTTTCTCCTGAAACCACTGCTCCTTCTTCTGCAGCTCTTCCACTGCCTGTTGGGGGGAGCAAGTGACCAGCGGTCAGAGCAAGACAGAGGATAGCCAGGAGCAAAGCACAGAGAAAGGCAGGAGCCGAGATGAAGGAAACCACAAATCGGAGCCAGTTTATTTTCCTGGGGGGCAATAAGTTTCAGATGAGGTCTCAGAGAACAAGAACACAAGGGAAAAAACAGGGAACAGTGAGAGGCAGCAAAGCCTGAATGTGTTGCCTCACTGTAACCAAGAACTGGAGAACCAAAGCAGCTCTGATTGAGACAGGGGCTAAATTTCACCCTAGAGCTATTTTGCTCTTTGATTTCACATGATAATGACACAAAACATATATAAGGATGTTTATGGCTCTCTTAAAGTAATCAAAGGAGGTTTGTTCCTTGCCTGCTGACGCAATGAGAAGAGTTACTCTCCTGCCAGTGCAGAAGGGACTCCATGCACATTGTGGACAAGGCTGGGAATACCTTTTCAAAGCGTGCCTGGATGATGTTAACTTTATTAATGAGACGATGCTTCAAATCTGTCAGGCAATTATCTCTGACACGCAGGGCCTGCCCCTTGGTCATCTTCTCTCTGTAGCCAATTTGAATAAGAAAAGGTGCCAAGTAATCCTGCCCCTGTTCCTTTTGTCCTAGGAACTCATCCTCTATTGTGTTCTGGAGGGAAAAGGAAAGAAAGGGTCACGGTCCTATTTACCTGCTTTCCCAAACACTCTGCGGTGAAGCAAAATACAATCAAAGGCCCACCCCTAAAGAGGAAGTAATGTGTCTTTTTTCCTATAGTTTGATCAAAACTACTGCTTTGCATTAACTTTGCATACCAACCCTTTCCTAATGAAGTTTTTATTCTGTAGTTTCTTTTCTATCTTTCTTTTTAACACTTCTCTTAATTTGCTTGATTGCAAAGACATCTGCTACATCAAACCTGTTATCCACTGAGATGCACCAAGGGCTCTACAAAATGTGTTTATATTTGGATAGGAGATTAGGACAGAGGGTTTTGATGTAGCTGCTTCTTGGCTCTTTATCCCTGCTCTTGTTTCATGCCAGAAGTTTGATTTGTAAAACCTCTTATCACCTTTTATAACCTCTCTGTGCAGCAAAGCTCAGTCTAAAAAACATTCACAAGAAGCATCTTGGAGATCTTGAAAAACTCCAAGTAATTATTCTTGAATCTTTTTGTATTTGTCCAGAACATTTATAAGGTATTAATTTCTCAGACGTCCTGGAACAAAACTAGTTTTGCAAGTAATAAGGAAAACCAAGAAAACAATTGATTCCTATCACAGAAAGAAATGTGTATTTGCCTAACTATATGAGCCCTGCCTAGAAAGCTGCAGTTTGGAATCCATGCTCATACTCTTCCCATAATCTCTGTTATCAACTAATCCTCATGAATGATTTTCTTTATTAACTAAACAAACTAAACCAATAATCTTTCTCAGTGATGTGAGTTTTACCAGCAGGTCAGAAGGTCACAGCATGATGATGTTACATGTTCATGGGAAGTCAGCTGAAGCAGTGATGATTTACACCTGCTCAGGATTTGGCCCAGTATATTTTAGTGATACTAAAAGCTCTTCAGAGAGAATTCCTCAAAGAGAAAAAGCTTCCTTGGGATTTCTTTGTGTACATGTAATAAATCTGAGATGAATTAAGTCTGCCTACCGTGGCTTCATACTGATGTGCTCTCATTTCACTCCTTGCAGTATTATACATTGAAACTGACAATTTTATGTCATTTTCTTCATTCTTACGGATCTCCAAAATATTTAACACCTTCCAAAAAATCAGAAGAAAGACCCCTCAGCTTTCCCACAAAATGGTAGTACTTTTATATGCTTGACCTGCTAAAAGAGCAGACCCTGCATACAAGAACTGTAGCATAAGGTTAAATACAGAAGATCTATACAAATATGTTTATATCCTGCTGATGGATCAAGCCAATAGTGGTCTTATTTTTAGATTACTGCCCTGTATTAAATTCTTGAACACAATTATTGGTATTATCTGTCAGGAAAGCTCTTCTGGAGCCATAGTTACGCTGCTACTTTTGAAATTGCACTTTGGCTTAGTATTTATTTATCTTAACAGGATATACAGCACAAGCAATGTGAGTATTTTTTGCTATTAATACACTCAGACTGAGAAATTTGGCAAGGTAGTTCATGAGGTCACAGTGAACCAGCTTCAAATTTATCAAAAAGAAAAAAAAGAAAGAAAAAAAAGAAAAAGAAAGAAAAAAAAAAGGACTTTTGCGGTTTCGTTCTTAATTATCCCCAGTATTCTGTGCTAATGTAGTTGAGGATTCCCTCTCCAGCTCCTTCAGGGGCTCTTCTTCCTGACAAAAACATTTTAAAAAATCCAGTAGTTTTGCCTCCATCTGCCAGGATGTTTGTATTTACCATGAAGTAGTTACAAAGACTTCTAAGAACATGGATTTTTTACACTGGTCACAGTGTGATTAGCAGTACAAGCAATGTATTTTCTGAAGGATTTCTCTACAGTTGCTCCCACAAAAAGTCACTTCAGTATCCTGCATAAGCCTGCCTAGCAACCAAATCCACCATGGCCTACAATATCCTTTCTTTTTGATGTGATTCCCAGGCTAAAGGCAGATACATCTCAAGGTGCCCCAATTAATCTCCTGTCATTTGCTCTCTGAAACTCTCTTCCTCCCAGAGAATGAAGAGTAAGAGCAGGTGCTGGGCAGTGTGTGATGCTCCATAAATATATTAAAGTTAGCCTTTACTGAAGAGTGGCTGGGTTGCCAGCTTGGTAACTCAGCATGGAAACCAGTTTTGTAATTTTTATTACAGTTTATGGTGAAGATGCTTTGGCAACCCGTCAGTTGAAACCATTTCCATGCCTGACCGACTCTGACAAGAGTGTGGAGACCCCCCTGTTACCTCTGCTTCAGACTGCTGGACTTGCAGCTTCAGCTGCTTCTCTTCCTTTGTTAGCTCCTGCAACAACTCGTACAGAGGGAGCAGCTTCTTGGCTTTCTCAGGGCACCCAGCCTGGAAACAGACAAGCGAGTGAAAGTCAGCAGCTTGCTCTGGGTGCCCAGGACCAGGTGCTCTGCTAAGAGAACCCAGTACAATTCTGCTATAGTCACCAGTGCCACCAGTTTCCACCAGTGAAACATCTAACCCATAGTCAGCAGTTCATTACTTAATTTTGAATCCATCAGCAATGTCAGCCAGGCTACACTTTGCCACTACTGGTGTTGTGTGGTTGGAACAGGTTTTCGCGGGGTTTGAGATGAAGGGATGCACTGCAGCAACTGCATCCTGTGTGTTCTCCCCAGTGCCAAATAGAAAGTTAACAAAAACCTTGCAAAACATTTACAGATCCTGTATTTGCAATCTCTCTTTGATTTTATTCCATGTCATTGTGCAGCACCACTGCAGAATTTACTGGCAGACTTCTGCTCCTGATCAGAGACTTCCATCAATGATGTTAGTGGAGGACACACCCCTTCTCCGCAGGGGGGAATTTGGCTTAGTGCCAACATGCCACTTTTTTTTTAATATCTTTTATTTAAGGCCATCTAATAGCAATGCATTCAGCCTCAGCACCACATTCCGTGCCTGCCAGGTAAACTCTGGGATACTAAAGCAACAACGTAAACCAAGAAGTCCCTCTGAGGGAGAGACAGAGCTGGGGAAGGCTCTGGAGCACAGGTCTCATGAGAACTGGGGGTGTTCAGCCTGGAGAAAAGGAGGCTGAGGGGAGACCTCCTCTCTCTGCAACTGCCTGACAGGAGGTTGGAGCCAGGGGAGGTCGGTCTCTTCTCCCAAGTAACAAGTGATGGGACAAGAGGAAATGGCCTCAAGTTGCTCACGGGACGTTTAGGTTGGATATTGGGAACAATTTCTTCCCCAAAAGGGTTGTCAGACCCTGGCCCAGGCTGTCCAGAGCAGTGGTAGAGTCCCCACCCCTGGAAGTATTTAACAGCTGTGTAGATGTGGTGCTGAGGGACGTGGATTAGTGGTGGCCTTGGCAGGGCTGGATGAATGGTTGGATTTGATGATCTTAAAAGCCTTTTCCAACTAAAACAATTCCATTATTCTATTCTTCAAGAGAGAACAGCAGAGGAAATTTCAGCTTGCCTGCCATGAACCCACAGGACTGAGCCAAACAGTTGCTGAACCATCATCTTGCAAGACCCCAGTGGCTGTGTCTGCACTGCCTGATGACCAAGTCTGGGAAGTCTGGGAAGCTGAGCTCAGGCATGGCCAGACTAAGCCCTTCACCCTGCACCACGTCTGGTGTGCCCAGGCACTTCCAGCACAGCAGTACATCTCCAGGGGTTTGGTGTTGGCAGCCTGGAGGCTGTCTGTGAGGGAGGGCTGCAGATGGAGCAGAGGGGAAGCATGGACTGTGTCATGCTTGTAGCTCTTCCACTGAAATTTCACATTCCTGTTGTGTCTTGTGATCTAGAAAAACTTCCAAGGTGGAAGTAGTTTTTCTCCATACCTCGTATATGATGCACATTTCTGGGGTCATGACAGTTTCACGTCCTCTCCTATCATCCTCTGCTGCTTTGAATAAATCCTTCTTTGAGGCAGTAATGTATTTATCCTTGAGGTGATATGTCAGACTGATGGTCTCCTCTGTGATCAGAAAGATACGTTCTGCTACATCTTCGTCAGCAGGCTTTTCTAGGTTTCTGTGGAAACACTCCTTGATTTGCTAATGAGGGGTGAAAAGAAAGATATGGAAAGTTAGAAAACTACAAGATTTGCAGAAGGTTGGGTAAAAACCCGAGGTAAAAAAAATGGGCTTTTCTGCCTGGACTATAATGGCACCTCTCGGCTCATGGTCCTATGGTTCCTTCCTGTGCCTGAGAAAAAAAGCACAAAGATGCTTAAAGCAATAGAGAAGTCTAACTGTGGAGCTAAGTATGCTCTCCAAGCTCAAGGTTAGCTTGGGATGCATCCCTGCCTGAGGGAACTGCAGGAACAAGGTGTGTTGGAGCACAACAAAGTTTCCCACATTCCCCCAGCATAGGGAAGGAAAAAGTGTTGGGTGCTGGTCCAAAGGCAGGCCACTGCATGGCTCTGTCCTGGCAGAAGGGGCTGAGCCATACTGCCACATGTCAGATTTCCTCCCTCTTCTGTTCTCTAAATCAGGCCTGACTAGGAAGAGGCAGATTACCTGCTTGTAAGAAACCAGAGTGGTGGGACACTTGATCAGGAACCCAAATGCCATTCATTTGGGGTCAGAATACAAAGTCATTTGAGTAGTTTTGAGTCTTGTGAAAATTTCATTCCAAAATCATTGTCAAGTTTTTTTTCTTTCCTCTGACACACATTTTTCAATCTTAGTTTCCTATTTTCATTCTAGCTGCTCAGGGCAGCTCATGACAACTGGTCACACTGTAGCTCTCTGTACTGTGAGACACAGCAGCTGAACAAGGCTTGGACATCCCACCCAGATTTTTGCGTTGGCTATGCCAACTGAAAAGGAACCTAAAGCCCCAGGCAGTGTGTTTTGTACATTTTAAGTATCACAGTGACAGATATTTCTCTGTTCCTGCCTTGGCCTTACCACTATAGGCCGGGAGCTGTCAATACTGGTGCCAGCCAAGTGTACTTTCTTCACTCTTTTGCCAAACACCGTCTGCCGGACATGCAGGAAATCATCCCTGCCCACAAAGTACTCTGTCATCTCCTTAACATCTTCAACACGTTTCTGGAGGCCATCAACTCGTGCCTCATGGTAGAACTCCATTACATGTTCACTCTTTGGCTCCAGTGACTTATAGCTGTGAGCTGAGGACATAAGGCAGATGGCAAACATTTTCAGAGGCAACGATAATGTACTAAGCACTAGTGTGGCCAGAGAAGGTTCATTTTCTTCAGCAGCCAAAAAATAAAATGCAGGTAAAGAGTGTAAGAAGGGAATGCTATCTCCTCATTGCTGTGTACTAATAAGCCATGGCCTGAGGACATCAGGACAGCTTTGCAGGGCCTCTGCTTTCCTTACACAGTCCAGTGGAGTCTGGGCCCTGCTCTTCCCAAACCAGGAATGGGTGCAGCCTCTTGGGGTGAAATGCTGCTCTAGTGATAGATCTGATGCAGCACTTTCTCTCCGCAGCTGTACAACACTGACAGACCAGACCTCACCCTGAGGAGAAAGCTCCTATGTCTGTCACCTCTACTGGCAAAAGTAAATGGTATCACCCTGTATCTGGGATAGGTATGTCTTTTTCTTCTGATCTGCCCAGGACAGGCAGCTAACCCAATTCTCTACTCTCCACTGGAGACCATATTACTTATCTAGGTGATTCATCCCCTAGGTTTGCCACTTGCCCCCAACTTTGGGCTTTTGCCACTATCAGAAGGGATTCACGTGAAGTCCCAGCAGCTACAGCAGCTGCCCAGATGAGCTGGAATACCTTTAAGACTGAGGAGGTGTCCTGGGCTGAAGTAGTCTGTGGTCACCTGTGTTTGTTTATTCACTTCTCTCATAACTAGCAGGTCTTCTCGGTTTTTGAACCACTCCCTCACCTCCACTGCTTCAGTATCTGGCAGGAGACAAATGGTTTCACAACCTTAGGTCACCTTGTTGAGGAGGCAAGATTCATCTGATGAGTTCCCAGTGTCTCTGCAAGCCCCTTGTGCTGACACAGCCACAGCAGACGTTGTGTAGTCACTGGAATTGGTCCTGTGCACTAGGGCAGTTCGTAGATGACTCCTAGTCTACATTTGAGTAGATGAATTACACCTTAAGAGGGTGTATTCCTCTCCATCAACAGGAACTGAAGTCAACAGCCCAGGGGGAGGTGGCACAGTGGATAGCTATGGCTGAGCGAGAGAAAATTCACCCCAAATAAAATACATCATGATAGTGTCAGGAGGGAAGGAAAAGAGATAAGGATATTACACTACCCAAGAGGGCTAAGGACAAGACACTCTGTGTCCAGTTGGGAATCTCCATGGTTTCTTGGAGCAGCTGGAAGAATAATGCTTTTGAGTAGCTGCTCCTGTGTACACCAATGGGAACAGTCATACTATTGGATTAAATCCAATCAGCTTTCCACTTCTCTGAAGATAGAAAATCCAAGCACTTGACCTACAACACTGAACAGCCTTCACAATTGGAGTGTAAAATGGATTCAAACTCCCACAGAAACCCCTGGGAGTGCTGGAAAGTTCTGGGGCCTGATGGACAGTGAGCATGATGGAGTATTTGAACATGTGGTAACTGTGAAAACATGAGAGATGAGAAAACACCAGAGAGACTCTGGCAGCAAGGGGACCACCTCCCCCTTCCCACAGCACAGGCTGTGTTTGCTCAGGGCATCCAGGGTGTCCACTTACAGTCTGAGTCTGCGTAGATGGTGAGGCGCTTCACCAGCCCATTTTCATTCAGGTAGGGAGCCCACTTCTCCAGTTTTGCTTGCTTGTACAGGGTCACCTTCCTCCCCTGGGAACAGCGGGTCTCAAACTCTGCAATGGGCAAGAGAGGTGTCAGAAAATGTCACTCCCTTGTACTCAGCTCTAAGAAAAAGAATTAGAGAGGGAGAAAACCATGGTCTAAGGGAAACCATGTATTTTTTACTATGTTCAGCTGCCAGTAAAGCTGCTCAGCCCTTGCCTCTTGTGCTTTACTAATAGAGTAATAACCCTTTTTTCTCCCAGGCAGATAATGCCAGGGCTGTCCCTTGCACACAGGGGAAACAGAAAGTCCATCGCAGGCAAAATCATTCAGCTAGGAGGAAAACATGGGGAGTGGGGAGAGGGGCAAGTCTGTGGGGGTCCCACCCAGGCTGAGACAGCAGTGGGCAGGTGTTCCCACCAATAGCTGTTGCTGCTTCATTTACTGCACTTCATTGCTGCACCTTGTGCCCATCCTGAAGGGAGAACCCTTTGAGTGACTTATACAAACATCCAAATCCACCAAAAGCTTAGCTGGGGGGCACACAAAAGGCAAAGGCAGAATACACACCTCTGGGAGAGATCTGGATTGGGGCTACCCACGATTGCGGCATGTCCAAACTCATGTCTTCCTTTTCCTGCTGAAACAGAAGCAGAGATTTGCATTTTTAGCAGCTTCTCTTACTGTGCCAGGAGGCATTTTGGCTCCAGAGAATGCAGTGCAGGGATCAGAGCTCAGCTGGCTCTGTCAGGGCCCACACTCCTCCCGAGGACAAGAGGACAGGGCCAAGCAGCACTGCACATTTTGGAAGGAGCTTTATGGCATCCCCACACCCTCACCAGCACACTCAAACCTCATGAGATCATCTCCTCCTGGCTCAGGCTGGACAGAGGATGAAAGTGACACCTGTCATTCAAACCAGTGGCCAGCAGATAATGACAATACAGGCACTCTGCTCCCTGTGGAGCTGAAGAGAGCAGATAACCCACATGTGCTGTCTCTGGCCTTCCTCCCTCCCCCTGTGCTGCTGCTACTCCTGCTTTATCACACTCTCTTCTCCCACCATGACAACAAACCATTGTTTCCTTCCAGTACTCAGCATTTTTTTGTATATTAGAGTACATACATGATTTCTGCTACTCCACCTAGCAGCCAGGAGAGCAGGGTGCTAACCACAGCATCACAGAAGGGTCTGGGTTGGAAGGACCTTAAAGATCATCTAGTTGCAACTCCTCTGCCATGGGCCTCCTCTCCCACTAGACCAGGCTGCTCAAAGACCAGCAGAGAATGAGCATCCAGAAAAATTTCAGTTTGGGTTTTATTTTTTTTAATTATTTCCTCCCAAAGGCTGGTGCACTGGAGACCTACAGAGATCCCTAGTCACTCAGGACTCCAGAAGTGCCACTTGGAGTCCTGCCTCAAAAAGTATCAGAAGGATTGGAGAATGAGAAGAAATCTAAAGTACCAACCAATCAAAACCGTGCTAGAGCAACAGTGGTGTGCCCTGGAGAGAGCAGCAGCAGGTAGATGTGTGCAGGTCCACAAACACACCAGTTGGATACTGCATCCCCACTGCACCACTGCCACCATTTGGGTCACTCACCATGTCATCCATGGTCCTGTCAGGAAACCTCTTTTCTTTCTCAGCATCTGAGAGCTGCTGAAGAGACCTGTTGCTCCCCGAAAGCATAACTTCCCAGCGGAGAGTGTCACCCAAGTCAAAGATGAGATCCTAGACCATACAGAAGAAACCCACATAACTCTAGGGCAGTTTCAAGGGCCTGATACAAAACTGAAGGCTTCTCCTGTGTGCAGAGCTCTGGACCTGGCTGGTTGTCAGAGAGTTAAAGGAATTTAGAGAGAGCCAGGACCTCAGTGAGGTGGGCTTGTCAGACCCTTGGCTGGCTGGTGGGACCTCACAGACTGCCCCTCTACCTAGGGGGCTGCAGACCCCTTTCTTCACCGTGCCTCTGCCACAGAGAATAAGCTGCTGGAAATGCTTCAGCCTCCTTCCTCGGGCCATGCATGGCCCTAGGGTCATTCACAGGGCCTGGTGCTGCTCTAACTCAGACCCTTGCCTCCCAGACTCTACATCAGATGGGGAGTGGCTGAGATGTGGGAAGAGCCTAATCAAGATATTCTCTGCCTTGGGTCATGCCTGACAGGCACAAAAGATTCTCTGCCTTAATTGTTGGAGAGAATGGGTTTCCAACCAGCCCAAAAACCTGATATTCTGGCATTGTAGGGGTTTAACAGGTGTGATCTGTATTTTCTAGTTGAGGGTCTGGGTTATCCCGCAGTATTTCCAGAGTCTATGTAACCAGAGCAACAAGACCAGGGCAAACACAAGGAATGGTAAGTGGAAACTGGGATCACCACAAATCCTGGACTTCCCCAGGACTCAGGTTAGCCCAGCACAGGGTGCCTAAGGGCTTGTTACCTTGCAGCCATTCCGGCAGTCCTGCATGTTCACCCAGTAGTTCCTGTGGTTCCAGACGCTCTCAATGCCAAGGAAGTGCTCATCCATGGTGCTGTGGCTGTTTCCCGTGAAGGGGTTGATGAAGAAAGTCTCGGGAACCTCCCTCTTCCCAGACAGAACCAAAACCCAGGCATGTACCCGTAAGCCACTCCAAGGGTCACGCTTGAGCTTTCCTACTTCCTGTAATGCAGAGGACAGCTCAGTACCTATTGCCATTTTATTGCCACTTAGTCCAACCCAATAGCGATCTTATCCTCTCCACTGCACACTTCTAAAGATCTCCAGGCCTTTAACACTCCTCAGGAGAATGAGGTACCCACCACACATTGCTGTGCCAGCACACACTGTGTTCCCAGAGGCCAAGTTCTCCTGGCCATGATCAGGGTTGTGTTGTACTTCCTCGCAGAGGGTGGTGAGCTCCTCTATTTGGTCAGCCATTACCTGTCTCAGCTCGTGCTTCTAGAGTTACCATGAAGGCAACTTCACTAACTCACCGTGACCTGCTCCTCTTCTCTTCCCTTGTTCTTTTGAGCAGCTTCAGTTTCTGCCTTCTTCTTGGCCTCCTGCTGAAGCTCAAACATGCTCTGCTGGTCTGGTAAGGGCTTAATTCTGGACTTCATCCCGTATTTCGGTACCTGCCTCCACAAAAGCAGGGTATTGCTGTGAGACCCAGCACAGACCAAGAAAAGGGAGAGAATGTACAGGTTACAGGTGCCTCTCAGTTCTCAACCCAGGCTGTCCGAGAAGGTGGTTGAGCCACCATCCCTGGAGACATCTAAGAAGACAGATGTAGTGCCAGGGGACAGGGTTTAGTGGTGGATGCAGCAGAGTTAGGGTAGTAGTTGGACTTGATGAAGGTCTTTTCCCACCAGAATGATACTGTGAACCCTTGTCAGTTTGCCATACTGGACCTGGTGATCAGGAATTCCACAAAGCCAAAGGAGCCTCCTAAAGAACTGTGGAAAATCACTCAAAAGATCCTTTTGGTGAAGTCCCTGCCTGGTACACACTGAACCCCAGGGTGAACCTGAAGCTATTTCCACTAGCTCAACTCTGGGGCTCACTGGAAATGAACAGGCTGAGCACATGTGCTGGGCTCCTACCTGCCCGCTCACTGCAGGTCTCACCTCCTGTGGCTTCATGAGCAGTGGGCACAGCTCCAGGGTCTCATCCAGGGAGCACATCTGGCGGGTGGCGTAGCCGTGCACGCAGTAGGCATCGTACCCGGCCCCGAGCAGCAGGGAGCACAGCACCACACTGAAGTCAAAGCAGTTCCCTCGCTGGTATTTCAGGATGGTGGTTGGGGAATAGAGTTTACTGGGCTTGAAAGAGAGAGATGAACATTTCCAGTGCTCATCTTGTGAAGCTGCAACACACACCAGGCAGAGAGAGGAGACAGGGGGCACTGCCAATATCCTTGGGTCTCGCCCCCATAGGGAATCTGCTGTATGAAATTCTTCTGTAAACCCCAGTTCCCATAAAACCCCTTGTCACAAGCCGGTACTGGGGTAGACTTATGTGGGGAAGAAAAGAACCGTTTCCCACACCCCTCCAAAGTGATCTAGGGAAACTCTGCCCCCAACTCTGGTGACAAATTTAACCATGGGGAGAGATGGACAGGACAAGCTCATGAAACTGCTGAAAAACTAATACTAACTACCACTCTGGAGTGTGGCTTACCTCCACCTCCAGCTGGTCTGGTCTGTCTGCAGCAGAAGACCCATAAGCTAAATTATAGATCAAAGCAGGGAACACATTCCCTTCTGGCTCTCCCCAGTGAGCAAGAAAGGGATCAATATGCACATCTAGAGAGGTTCTACAGAGTCTTCTCCCAGATCTCAGGCATCACCTTAGGTGATCAAGGCAGTCTCTGTCTGCTAAATGGAGATATATTCTCCATGGTCACAAAGCACCAGAGCTCCCTTGGACACCCTGGGACTCTTGGGACACACTTGGCCAACATGGAGCTTTGTAGATAGATGGTTTGGGCCTCTCTGCAGGGCGCTGGCAGCCCCTGATGGCTAGAGTGTGCTCCCTTTGTCCCAGTTGATTCACACCAGCCGAGAACTTGCCCCAACTCTGGCATCATTCCTTCTTGCCAGTCTAGAAACCTCCCTTCAGCCACCCCATAATATCCCCAAAATTGGGATAGAAAGGTCTAAAGCCCCAGAGAACTGACCACTGAGGTCATGTATCATCCTCTGGGCTTTATATGCTCCTTTGTTCCACAGTGTCTTGGTCTTTGGAGGGCAAGTTTGTCAGCCATTGCAACCCACTACAGACCAGCTGGTCATCTGGGGTGACTGAGGACAGGGTCAGGCCCAATCTCGTAGAAACGGTGCTTGATTGCTTGACAGGTACAACACTGTGCACATACTGGGATTATGGGTCCAAACAGTGCATAGGACCTGGGAAAACTGGGAGGTTGCCTAAGTTATGAGGGGTCGAAGACTGTTGCAATCCCAACCACTGGGGTTCCCACACTGTGTCCTGCTGAGAGGCCCTTCTGACACCTCCATGGTGAGGCTCTTGTGATGGGACTGCAGCCCTGTTCTTACTGGTGCAATGGGGGACTCAAGAGGCTCCATGGTGAGGTAATCAGAGACAAAGCTGGCACAGCCATCCCAGTGCTGCAGCTCCGGGTACGGCAGCAGGGTCGGCCTCAACGTTGTGCTCACAAACTTCTAGAAGGCAACCAGAGGATTTTGGTTAGCCAACAGGTGCCTGGCAGAGTCTCCTGACCAAAGCCATCCTCAGACCACCCCTGGATGTTGCAGCTCATGCTCAGGATCTCCCTAGAGCCTATCAAAGAGGATCAGTTACCCTCCTTGCCTCTTCTGAGATGGAAATTGCACAGGGCTGAGAGGCCATCTGCTTGTCTGTGGCTAACACTTCCAGCTCATCTCACACACATTTGAGATGCAAGCCAGTTCTCTTAGTTTTCAAGCAAGACAAATAGCTTCTGCCCTTTCCAGCTTTTACATCCAGCACTAGGCATGTGTTTCAGTGGAGGACTTGGAAATGCTGGGCTAATAGCTGGACTCGATGATCTTTAAGGTCTTTTCCAACCAAAACCATCCTATGATTCTATGATATTTTTGCCTTGTATGTTACTGATATAATAAATGTTGGGGAAAGCTGGTCCAAAGTAGCAATTCCAGATGTGTAGGGGTCCATCAGGTCCAGAACTAGACAACTGTTGAGCAGCCTGGGCCTATTCCTAAACAAAACCAGACTACAAACTTCCACATTTACTTCTGTCCAGGTTTAACACTGGCAATTCAAGAAATGTCAGATGGTCTTTGTACACCACTCTCCCTTCACTGAAAGGGAAAGAGAATTAAGGGGGAGAGACTTCCAGATTGGAAACTAAACTACACAGCTTTAACGAAACAGTAATGATGAAAAAGAAGTTCAGAATAAGACCTAGCTCTGGATTCAGACCCTGTATCTGTGGCAGAGCCTGAGCCTCATCTGTTTCATGTGTTTCTTTATGTTTCTGTGGTCTTTTCCTTTTCCTAAGCTGCAGGGCTGTGACCCGCCCGCAGCCCACGTGGCACCACCACCCTTCCCAAGGTGCTGTGTGCCTGCTCAGGGTGCTGTGGGCACAGCAAAGGGGTTCCCATCCCCTTTGCCCACGAAGGAGGGCAGGAAGGGCAATATGGAAGCCCAGTGCCCCCACGCTGTGCCTAGCCCCACGCCAGTCCCTACCTGCAGGCCGCACTCGTTGACCGGGTGCAGAAAGAGCAGCTTGCGGTCAGGGCAGAGGTGACTGTACTGCTGGAGGAAATGCTCAGCCACCAGCAGCAGCTTCTCTTCCTTCAGGGAATTTGTGTGGTACAAGGACGGTAACTGGGATGTGTCAATGGAGCTCCAGTCAAAATCACTTCCGTGTCAGGAGGAGGCAAAGAAACACAGGTATTAAGCCAGGTGCAATTCAAACAAGGTGACCTGCTATCAAAACATGGCAAGGGCTCCCTGTTTCCCAGGGGAAAAAAAAGAGGAATCATATCCAAGGACATTGTTTTGACATAGCCAAGCTTCTCCGGACTGACAGCAAGCTGCCATATACCCAGAGGCTCATGGTGTCACAACACAGCAGCAGATGAATCAATGTACAATGAAGTGAGTCTCACTCACACTCTGGGATAAACACACCGGGCACATGGATCTGGGTCACTGCTCTCCCTGTGCAAGGGGACCACATGTGCCATCCACATGTGCAAACTCCCCATGGACCCCAACGGGGCCATCCCTGCTCATCACAGTAACTGTCAGACACACATGACTTACAGGACATCACTTGGGACAAAGACTTGCTCCTCAGACACCTCTGTCTCCACATCCTGGAGGTTATCACTGGAATCCAAAGCCTTCAGCTCTTCTCTTTGCTCCTCTTCCTCCTTCTCCTCCAGGACATCCATTCTGCCTCCTGGACACTGCAGAAATGCACACACTGGAGTGAATTCAGGGCTGGGACCCACAAACACAGCAACACAGAAACACCCGGATTCTGGCTGCAGACGTTTAGTACGTGAGCACTGCTGAGGCAGCCAGAACCGCAACAGCAACGGGCGAGCACTGACTGAGTTTGGGCTGGGCTTGGTAAATAAGCAGCTCTGTATTCCTGAATGCCCCAAGCACTGAGGAGCTGGCAGAACGGGGGAGCCGGGCTTCTAGGGCACCACACACATCGCGGTATGTCCCCCGTGCCCGTGGAAATGCCGCATCCCCCATCCTGCCTGGGGGGCTGCCAGCCGGGCAGCAGCTCCAGAAATCCACCAGACACCTGCAGATGGCCCGCGGCCCCCGCCGCCCAAGGCCTTGCGGGGAGGGGACGTTCCGCAGCAATCAGCGCTCTCCAAGGACAAGACGGCTGCTTTTATCGTTTGTTTACCGGCTGGGAAAGCTGGGGGCTGTTTGCTTCCCCTCCCTGCGGTCAGGCCGACCCCGGGAGGAGCAGATACCAAGGAGGCACAGGCCTTGCCCCGGGAGGGGCAGGGGGCGGCGGGACGGGGGATGTGCCGGGGCCCAGCGCTGCCCCCCGGCCTCTGCACCGCCCGGCAGCCCCGCGGCGCTCGGGGTGCTCCCCCGACCCCCCACCGCCTCCCAGCCGGCCTCCCCGCCGAGCTGCCCGCAGGCCTCCCTCCCACCAGGCCTCCCTCCCGCCGAGCCTCCCGCCGCCGCCCCCGGGCCTCCCTCCCGCCGCCGCCGGGCCGCGCACCACGGCAACGCCCGCGGCAGGGCCTGGCGCCGGGCCCGCCTCGCGGCTCCCGGGGCCCTTCCCTGCCTGCCCCCCGCGCCCACCTCGGCGCCTCTTCAGCCCACACTGCAGGCTACCCTGATCCCTGCCGGAGCCCACCCTGCGTCTCCCCCGGGGCCTGCACCGCTTCCCCCGGGAGGTCCCGCCGGGCCCACCCGCCTCCTCGGGCCGCTCGGTCTCTCCCAGGGCTTCCCCCGCCGCGTCGTCCTCAAGTGAAGTGAGGGGGAAGGGGCCAAGTCTGCCCACCAGCACAGCCTGTGCCAGCGGCTCCTTGCTGGCCACAAGGCTCATGAACTTCACTCTCGTAAAAAAAAAAATTCCCCCATTCCTTATCCTTTTCCTTTGCTGCTTTCTAAGCCTGCAGGCTGCGCGGCTTTGCAGCTCCCAGCAAGTCTGTACAAGCTTCTGTCCCGTGAATTGCTTTGTGAAATATGCAACTGAAAGCAGAGATTCTGGTCCAAAAGCTGGCAGCAGGGCACGGCAGGAGGCCTTTGTGGTTTTTTTGTTGTTTGTTTTTTGTTTGGTTGGTTAGTTGGTTTTTTTATTTGTTTGGTTTTTGTTTTTTTCGTAATCCGCAGGTCATTAAGCAGTAGACTGGGGAAGGTGCTAAACACCTTTGCTTTCTGGTTTTCACAATGATTAGGAAGAAACTTGGATGGCTGGATGTTCACCTGCGTGTTAAGGTGACTGTAGCAACTGCAGCTGTGAGGATGTACTGAGTATCACCAATCAAGAAGCAACACTTGGAGTGATCAGGGCTAATTGCATCTGGTTATGGTTCCTCTCACAAAGCATGGTAGGACCAAGCCCTCATCCCTCCATCTCTCACCAGTACCGCTCACCAGATCTAAGATGTCAGAGGTCATTAAAAAAGCAGCTGAACCAAACACGTGTTTGTGAAACCACTCACCTTGGGCCTTTATCTGGCCTTGGCGGGCACGCTGCCCTATCTGTTGTTACTGCTGCCTCAAGAGCACTACTGCAAAGAAAGTCGGATGCACAAAACCCCAGTTTCCCAGGGATTTTGCGGTTACTCCCCTTGTTTGGGATCCCATCAGGGTCGTGAATTGGGTCGGTGTTGGTGAGCTAATCAGAAGGGCTGCCCGTGCCAGAGGATGGGCTTTTGCTGAGTCTTCTCCCTGGTGGCCGGAGGATGCTGAGCTGGCTCTTGTGCAATCTTGTGTGGGGGAGAGAGATGAGCTGCTGATATAAGGCCCACGGTGGGAGCACAAGAGCAACCCAGGACAGTGGTGGCTGAAGGAGCATCGGGTGGCCTGGCAATGGTGAGTGGGGTGAGAACGGGGTGAGATCTTGGCACTGGTGGGACCTCTCCAAGCTGCTGCAGCAAGCAGGGAGCAGGGCAGGGAAGGAGCCCTCCTTGCCCAGAGCTCCGGTGGATGCAGCCCCTTGGGGTACACGATGTGCTGCCAGACCAGAGCTCCATGGGGAGCAAAGCCAAATGATCCTGGGAAAACAATGGCAACTTCTTTATCTCATGAAGAGAAAGAATAGGTAAAAGCTCTGTGAAGCAGTTACATGCCTCCTTGTTATGATACAGGTTACTGGAAAAGCAAGGATCCCTTTGCAAATCCAAACTCTTCAAAAGAGCTGTAGTGGGAGGAAGGAAACTCCTCTCCTCTTCAGGAGCCTGGACTGGTGCCTCAGTTGTGCAGTTTTACTCCCAGTGCCAGTTCCTACTGAAATGTAGATTTATTCCTGCAGGTCTGGTTTCTCCCACCCCTTCTTTCTGGCATAGCTACCTAAATTCAGGACAGCTTCTGACCATCGTGTTAGCCCATGGGTGGGAGAGCATTGCTGATCTCGCCCTTTGGTATAGGAAATGTCTTTGTGCTGTTGAACCTGGAGTTTCTGGAGGAAATACAGTACAGAAATTATCCCACCTGTGCTTGACTGTTGACTCTGAATGACTGCAAACCACTCCAGTGAGCATGCTAAAAAACCAAATTACCCAGAGCCTGCTTGTTTTTACAGGGAAGGACTGTGAGGTGTTTGCTGCTGGTCTCTGCCCTCTGCCTGGCCTGCTGCGAAGGCTACAAGAGTGAGTTGTGTGCTCTGTCCCTGCCAGGTCATAGATGGGTAGTTTGGAAAGGAGAGGTCAAACCCCCACCTGCTCCATGTCCAGGTTGCTCATTCCAGGCACCGGGAATGGCTGCTATGGGGCATCAACAGAGCAGGGCTCAGGGAGCAGAGACTGGGGTGCTAGGGCCAGCAAAAGGCAGACCCCTCTGGCATTCCATCCCAGCCACACTCAGTGGAGATGGGCAGAGGTGCTATGACATGCCACCACCCTCCTTGCTAGCTGCTGACAGGCTCCATAGCTCTGATCCAGCTTACAGCCATGCTGGGGAGGTGTCCCAGGCTCACATTGTCTCAGGTGAGCTGTGGCAGGATCTTCCTTAGATGAACCTGCTTTGGCTGTAAGTGAGGATCTCAGCCCTTGGAGCTGGGCAAGGCTTCACACTATGGCATGAGTTTGCTCTCACATCTCTCGCAGGGGAGATGTTCTTGCTGCATTTCAGCTCACTGGCCATTCCTTTGCTGCAGGTGAGCTGGCCAGCCCCCATGGCCCCAGGAGGGGGGTTGCCCCCCACCTCAGGAGAAGCCTGGATGCCTGCCTGCCAAACCCATGTCAGCACCAGGGACACTGCCAGGCAGTGGAGGACAAAGCAGTTTGCAGCTGCAAACCAGGCTTCACGGGGGTGTTCTGCCAAGGTAAGGCTGGGAACGCTGGTGAGCCCTCCCTAATCTGTCCACAGACACCAGAGGGAAGGGTGGTGGGCACGGTGTGCTGATGTTACCACTGCTCCTCCAAGAGGACTTCCCAGCTCCTAGTTCAGGTGCATTCCCCAACACCACTGTGTCCTGACTACACATTGGTACAAGGCTAGTCACAGGCTGTGTTCTTCTTCCCCAAAAGTCTTAGTTCCTGTAAGAAGGGGCCCTTGGGTGTCCAGAAGCCATGTGGTGGTGTAGCTGTGCAGCAGGGCATGTGGAGCACAGCTGCCTCCCAGTCAACCACACAGACTCCGGCACAGCTAAGTGAGGGCTCCTTCCAGACACTGACCAAAAACTGTTTTTTCTCTGCCTGAAGAGGAGGAACCCCATGTGGTGCCCTTGGCAGGCTGCAGGGATTCTGTAGGTAGCCCTATAAAGTGGCCAGACCCACGACATCAGCCTTTGGTGTCTTGAGCTTAAGGACAGTGTCTGCTCAGAGTAGGGGCAGCCATGGACTTGTGCAGGTCTCAGACAAGCAGTACAACACAAAAGATCCTCATTCATTCTGCTCATTCTGTTCATTTCCAAAGGTTTGTCTTTTGCCCCTTTTGCGCTGAAGAGCCCTGCCAACAGCCCCCAGCAGGGCTGGGATGAGGGGCTGTAGAGCTCCATGGGACTGCACCATCCCATAGCTGACCTAGGGCTCCTTCAGGCTTCTTCCTTATTGCTATTGCAGATGGCTTTTTCCCCCAGATGTGATACTCAGATTGGCCTGTGAGGAAGAGCACATGAAGATGATGGTGAGGAAGGAGGTGTTTGACCTCTTGAAAATCCCCCGGGAGCTTGTCCACCTGAAGAACCAGGCATGCAAGGTCTCAGAAAGGGAAGAAGAGGGCGAGCTGTTTTTTGCAGCCACTCTCACAGGTGAAAACCACACTGCCTGTGGCTCAATAATCCAGGTGAGGATCCAGCAGAGCCTCTCTGCTTAGCCCTGAAGCTGTGAGAGGAGAAGACTTGTGGAGTGGGGACAGCAAGGGGAAGAACCAGAGACTTTTTCTTTTATATCTGGCTGCTGTAAAGTTCTTGTTCCCCTTGGCAGGCTACCCTGGGGAGTGTCAGAAAGCTCTCCTGCCTCCACCAAAGCCCTGCTGGCAGCACATCTTGTCTTCTTCAGCAGAGCATGGAAGTCTCAGTGTGCTGTTTAGTAGCTGATGACGACCCATGGCTTTCTGGCAGCACCTTCTGACCTCTGCAGCCCTGGCCACTGCCCCATGGTCCCTCACTGGGTGTGTGGCTCACAGAGGGGGCAGAGGAACTGGTGCTCCAGCTGAACCTTGCACAGGAGGGCCCTCACTAGTGTTCAGTGTGCTGGCTGCTCCAGTGATGGTTGCCAGTAGCCCCTGGAAACAGGGCTTGAGCGAAAACCTCAGCAAATATCCAGAAAGCCTAGAGCAGCTGTAGCTGGGTTGCACCATCTGAACTGGAGCTTGAAGCTCCGTGTATGGACTTAGACAGGGTCTGGAGACTTGGTTTCTGTGTCATTCCAGCAAAACAGCTCCCACGTGTTGTACTCCAACATCATCGAGTCGGAGCGGGAAGCAGTCCAGGGGGTGATCTCCAGGAGTTCTCAGCTGGAGGTGCATTTCTCCTGCCTCTACGCCTACGAGCAGGTGGTGAAACTGCCCTTTTCTCTCACTGCTGTTGACAAGTGAGTGGTCCCTCTTCATCTGGCTGCTGACATGGTACCTTGGAGCTTGAAGGAAAAGTAGATGCCTTCCATGAGGTGATCTGCAAAGGCCCTGGGGAGCCACTAGGGAGCTCTGGGAGCAATGCCACATCAGGGTGCCTCCCTTTCTTTTGCCCTCCTTGCTTTTCAACCCAAGGTTTGGGCCTGGGACAGAGCCAAACTGGACACCAACCATTCTCTTATCCTCACTGCTTGAAACCAGCTAGCCAAAACATAAAGGTTGGGAACTGCAAGATGCCCCCACCAGGACCCTGTGGAGGTGCAGGTCAGGATCCCCTGGGTTGCCTTTCTTGTAGTCCAGCAGGTCAGTGGGAGCCCCTGGAGCCATGTGCCTCTGTGAGCATGTGGAGCAGACACAGGGAACTGAGAGGCAGGTCAGGGCCTGGCTCTCACCAAGCTCCTCAGGAGTGGAGGTACATCCAGAGTCATAGAATCATGGAATCATAGAATGGTTTGGGTTGGATGGGACCTTAAAGATCATCTAGTCCAACCCCCCTGCCATGGGCAGGGAAACCTCCTACTAGACCAGGTTGCTCCAAGCCCCATCCAACTTGCCCTTGAACACTTCCAGGGATGGGGCAGCTACAGCTTCCCTGGGCAACCTGGGCTGGTGTCTCGCCACCCCCATAGTGAAGAATTTCCTCCAAGTATCTACTCTAAATCTCCCCTCTTTCAGCTTAAAACTGTTCTCTCTCATCTGCTCACTCCACCCTACTGTCCAAAGTCCCTTCACAGCTTTCCTGGAGCCCCTTCAGGCACTGGAAGATGCTCTAAGGTCTCCCTGGAGCCTTATCCAGGCTGAACACCCCCAACTCTCCCAGCCTGTCTCCAGAGCAGAGCTGCTCCAGCCCTTGGATCATCTCTGTGGCCTCCTTTGGATTCACTCCAATAGCCACGAGTCCTTCCTGTGTTGGGGGCCCCAGCACACCTGTGCTGGTGGTCTGATTTCTGCTACATCCTCCTGCCTTCTTGTTCTGCTCATGAGGTCTCCTTATCTCCTCTCAGGCTGGTGCAGTTCGTGGTCAGAGAAGGACACTTCAACGTCAGCATGAAACTGTACAAGACCCCCTCCTACCTCCAGCCTTATCACCTACCCACCACAGCCATCCCTGTCACCAACATGCTCTATGTCCTGCTGAAGCTAGAAGGGCAGCACCAGCTCAAATACTTTTTGCTGAGCGTTGAGGACTGCTGGGCCACACCAAGTGCAGATCCCTATCAGGACGTGAGGCACGAGCTCATTGAGAAGGGGTGAGTGGAGCGTCCCTGACACATCTGGTCTCCTTGCACCATGAGCACAGTCATGTCTCTGCTGGGTGTTAAGGACAGGTTGCTGGGAGGGAGCTGGAACCGATGGTGGACACCATCATTGAACAGGTGGAACAGCCCCACACATGAGCCCCCTAAGCACACTGAACCAAGTCCCCTCTCCTGATCCTGCTCTGCCTTCCCTCTATCATCACTCCTTCCCAGCTGGGGAGAAGGTCAGGAGGGGAGACCTTGCTGGGATGTGCAGAGGGGTCTCTACTGAAGAGCTTGCCTTAGGGACAGCTACAGCCATGCTAAAGCCACTAATGTGCATTTCTGGGAGGCAGGAACCATAACCAGGCTCACTCCACCTCTGGAGAGCAGCTGTGGCCCCACAGAGCAAGACACGAGCCAGCTCCTGTGCTGATGGCAGCTTGTCCCTGAGCTGGGCACAGTGCAGGGTGCCAAGGAAAGGCAGCCCCATCAGCACCAAGACAGGAATAGTCCTGGTCAACTAAGCATGGGGGCTCCATCCAGTCCCTGTGTGCTGTCCCAGGCTGGGATGCCCTGCTTGTTTGTCACCTCCTGACTCAGCCACCATGTCCCAGGTGTCCCCAGGATGAGACAGTGACATACTTGAATGCTGTTGGAGAAAGCACTTCTGCCAAGTTCAGCTTCCAGATGTTTCAGTTTGCTGGTTACCCCGAGCTGTTCCTGCACTGCCGTGTCCGGCTCTGTCTCCCTGGCAGCCTGGAGCCCTGTGCCAAGGTGAGCTCTGCCATGGTCTGCACCATACCCTGGAGAAGGGGCTGTGCTCTGGTTTTGGGTGCCTCAGCACAGTAAACACCTCACCACACCAGGAGCTCACCCCAGCACCCTGATCTGTAAGAGAGCTTGAACCCACCAGAGAGCTCCTTTCCCTCTTCCCTCTCTCTCTGCTGGGAACTTGCAGGAAGATAAGTTGATGCTTGAACTAGGGGAGGAGCAGGTTAAGGGCCACCAGGAGCCAGCTCCTCCCATTCTCTGGGGTCTTGGCTACAGCCTCAGCTGTGCCCCTGCCGGAGGAGACTACTGGGACAGCTCCTTATCCCAGAGCAGGTTTCTCCCCTGCCCTCTGGTCACATCATCTTTCCTTGGCTTTGTTGGCAGCAATGCCCCAGGTACTCAAGGACCAGGCGGGCACTGGCAGATGACTACAATAAGATTGTCTCCTATGGGCCCATCCATCTGCTGGCTGATCCTTCCTTGGGAGCAGAGACCCACCATTCCAGGACTGACCCACAGGACCCAGGGGGTAGGTATGTCCCTCCACAGAGGGCAGGAGCAGGTCACAGACCCTTGGTACTGTCTGGGCAACACCAGGTTGTTAGAAAGCCTCCTCAAACCACTGCCCTGCTCACAAGAATGGAGTCTTTCAGGTGTCATGGCCACACAGAGTGTGCTCCAGTAGCCAGACCAGCACAGAGGGGTTAGCTCTGTGTCAGGGGCTCCAACCCAGTCACAGTTCGGGCTGAGCCAGGGCACGGGACCAAGGCCAGGAGGCTGTGGGTGCTGCATCCTGGGCAAGGAGGGCTGGACCTCCCCCCATCAGCCCAACAAGGCTGCTTTGAGCCCTGAGGGCAACCCAGGGAGTCCAGGGAGGTCCAGGAGCAGGGCCAGGGGTGAGCCCACCTGCAGCACAGCTCAGAGACCATGAATGCTGAGCTAAGGGAGCCCCTGTTGAGGTGCCGAGTCCTGCCAGTCCCTCAGGGCCTTGGAGCACCCCCAGCTCTGGCAGCTCCCACCCTTCTCAGGAGATGACCTCCCTGAATCTGCCCCTGGCAAGGAGATGCCATGTCAGGGCTTAGCGCCAGCTCAGGGGACCCCAACATGTAACCAACCTTTCTCCTTCAGCAGGACCTGGCCCGTGGCTCCTGGGGGCTCTGGTCCCGCTCGGTGCCCTGGCTGTGCTCGTGGCTGCAGCTGCCGCCGTCGGTGCCAGGCGGCGAGCGGGGTAGGGAACGGCTGGCTCCAAATAAACCTGGTAGCAGCAGAGAGGCTCTGGACTGTGTCTTTGCAGGGGTTTCTTGGGATGGTTGGATGCAAAGTGTGATTCAAGGATGAGTTGTATCACAAGGGTCGTGTTCCTTGTAGCACCTCAAGGACCTTCTGATCCTCTTGGCCTGCACTCCCTAGACTCGAGACGTGTACCCAGAAAAGCTGGGGTGCAAGAGCAGCTCTAGCTGCTGAGCTCTGGTGGGATCCAGCTGTAGCACATCCTGCCTCTGGGCTCGGCCTGGGGATTGCATGGAGCAGAGGGCATAACCAGGGGGTTTGTTCAGTCTTCCTCACCCTCAGCAGGTGGTTGGTTTGGGCAGGGGTAGATCCCCCTGTGCAGAGCAGGGGATCGATGCATTGCTAAACAACCTCATTTGTAGAGAACAAATATCCAGAACCCTGGAGTGCAGGAGAGGGTTGGGAAGGTCCTTCCTTGGGCTTTCCTCCTCCCCAGACAGCCCCCAGGGTGCTTGGGAAGCTGGAGGTACCTACACTAGGAACTTGCCCACCAGAGCTGGACTTTGCTGGTTCTGTGGGTTGTGAAAGCAGCATCAGCAGAAAAAGGGCCACCGTGTGTGTTTGTGTGTGTGTCTGTATGTCTGTGTTTGTGTCAGTGTGTGTCTGTGTGTTTGTGTGTCTGTGTGTACACCTGCCCATAGAGTTTCTCCTTTCACTCATGACAAATGGCCAGCAAGATTTTTGCCCATCCCTGATCTTAAGCCAAGAACAACCAATACTGGAAGCAGTAAAGACTAAACCCTGAGTGCTCAGACATCGGGCAGAAATTTTAACACCAAGAACCAGCAAGGAGAAGAGGGTTCTCCCAGCAAGGGGGTGCGTGGGGACATTCGGCTGAAGCTCATGTCCTTGTGGAAATTGTTGCTTGGTGTTTCTCAGGAGGGATGTCCAGCAGATCCCTGCCCAAAGGCCTTGGCCCTGGTCTGTTGGAAGAGGACGTGTTGCAAAGAAGCTTGTGGGATTTATCTTTTTTGGCTGATTCCCAGCCCTGAACCTCCTGAATTGGGGCTGGAGCAAATCAGTCCTCTCACCTCCAAGAGTAGGAAAACCCACCACTGGGCTGGTCCAGCACCAAAGGCCATCTCTACTGAAAAGTGGGATGGCTCCATCCTGGCTGAAGGTGGGCAGTTCCCTCCTCATCCCCACAAGAGCCCCTGGGGAAGGAAATCAGGAGCACTTCAAGACCATGGGCAGCTGCAGCCTAGAGGGACTTTGGCCAAAGGCATGAGACATCCTTGCCCAAGGATCCTTGCTCTTTGCCCAAGGCAGGTCACTGGGAACAAAAGAGCCAAAGCAAAGAGCACTGATAAGGTGGATGTTGCCCACCAAAGGGTAAACTGAGGCACAGTGAAGTGACCCTTCGGGCCCTGTGGGGAAGCTGCATCCATGTGGATGGGAGCTCATACTAAGCAGGTGCCTGTGCAGGCAGGAGCGAGGCTGGACCAGCAGGTAGTCCTGGGAGACTGTGGTGGTTTTGTTGTATCTGGTGATGTGGGAGAGGGAGCCAGTGATCTCCTTTGTCTTCAGGTAGTAGAGGAGGACCAGCCAGATGAATATGAAGATTCCTGAGGCAGGCAGGAAGGCAGACACTCAGCAGCACCAGCAGGACATGGTGGGAAGTGTCATGTGGGGATGCTGCTGGCACTTCCCTGCCACTTTCAGGGAGTCCCCCTAGCTCACTCCTGATCCTGCAGGAGGGTCTCCCCACGGTTCAGGTGAGCTATTTGGCTGGGACATGCCCTGGGTGCACCATGTCTATGTTCCTCTGCTAAGGAATGGCTTCCCTGGAGGAAAGCCACTCCTGGTGGAGGTGACATAGTTGGGAGCCATGACCAGCTCCACACCAGTGGCTGGAACCTGCCACTTGACATGCCCTGCCAAAGGGATGGGCATGGCTGTTCTGAGAAGATGCTGGTGCCTTGGGACCCCTGGTCAGCCCACAGCCAGGCTGGTTCCTGCTTCCTACATCTTCCCCACCCCATGCTAGGGAGCCCATCTCAGAGCTGGCCCTGACCTTGGAGGGAGCTGAGGATAAAGTGAAGAGGTAGAGCATGGGGGCAGAGGAGGTGCCATGGGTGAGGAACCACAGGGCCCAGGTGGCTCCCAGCAGGCAGAAGACCCTCACTGCCACCAGGGCCACCTCCCAGGCCTTGCAGTCCCCATGCATCACCCCTGTGCCCTTGCAGGCAGCAGGTGACCCCACAGTGCTGGGATGCAGGGAGCTCTGTTACTGGTCCCAGGATGGGGAAACACTGGGTGCTGCCCTAGGGATGGGACAAACCTGGCCAAGGGATGGATCCCTTTGGAAAGCCCAGCAGAGAAGCCAGTGCACTCTGAGCAGGATCAGCTTTTAATGGGCATAGGCTGGTGTGTGGGTGCTCATCCCGCTTCTACACCAACCAAAAATATACATCCAACAAAATAACAAAAATAGATTATTTCAGCAGCTGGAGGGGTTGCTGGGGCAGAGTGATCCTGTCTGCACTGGGGAAGGACCCTCTCGGTGACCACTCACCACAGCTGAAGACGAGGCCTTTCCCACCCACCATCCCCAGTCTCGGAGCATCAGAGGGGACATCCAGAGGCTCCAGGGACCCTATCCCTGCCCATCCCACTCTCCGCAGCCCTTGCTGCCCAGATGAGCTTCCCACCCTCCTGCCCCAAGGGTACCAAGGTGAGGGATGCTGCTGCCCAGTGGGGCACTGGAGGGGGGGAAACTGGGGAGCAGTCCAGCAGAGGTGAGAGGCTAGGGTGGCCTGGGGTGGCCAGGTCTGCTGTGGTTCCCTGGGCTTCCAGCAGCACAAGACGTGTGGGAGCAAAGAGACATCATCAGACCCTCCCACAGCCACCCCAGGGCTCAGCCCTGGCTGCTGTTGGGCTGCAGTTTGACACTGTCGGAGCTGCTCTGTGAGTCAGAGGGCTTTCTGGCCTGCAGCACCATGGTCCAGTACCAGAGGAAGATGAGGAAACCTGGGAGAGGAGGGAAGAATCACTGAGTCATTTAGGTTGGAAACAAATCATTGAATCATTGACTCATTCAATCACTGACTCATTCAATCATTGAATCATGGAATGGTTTGGCTTGGAAGGGACCTTAAAGGTTGTCACCCAACCTCCCATGGGCAGGGACACCTTCCACTAGATCAGGTTGCTCCAACCTGGCCTTGAACACTTTAAAAGACCTTTAAGACCATCAAGTCCAACCATTAACCCAGCCCTGCCAAAGCCACCACTGATCCATGTCCCTCAGCACCACACCTACACAGCTTTGAAATCCCTCCTGGGATGGGGACTCCACCACTGCCCTGGGCAGCCTGGGCCAGGGCCTGATAGCCCTCTGGGGGAAGCAATTGTTCCCAATATCCAATCTAAACCTCCCCTGGCACAACGTGAGGATGTTCCTTCCTGTTGCTTGTTCCCTGGGAGCAGAGCCCAACACCTCAAGGGCAGGAAGGGTGGATGAACACCCTCTAAGGACCAACAGCAGTCACAAGTCACAAGCAAGCCTGCAGCCTGCCAGAGATGGCTCCTCTCATATCCCATCACCGCTCCACCCCCGTGAGTGCCCTGATTCCCTATGGAGGAGCCCAGCATTCCAGGCTCACCTTGCAGGGAGTTGACAATGGTAAAGATATAGAGAGAAACAAGGCGGAAGACTCCGGAGGTGAAGGAGAAGAAGACCAATGCCCAGGGAATGCCCAGTAGGATGCTCAGCCCAAAGAGAGCTAGGACGTGCTTGAGCTTGTGGCCTTTCTTGTTCTGCCGGAGGATCTCCCGGACCATGGCTCCCAGCATGACCGAGTTAAAGAGGAACACCAGGCTGAAGAATCCCAGGTTCACAATGTTATGGATCAGGGGGCTTGTGATCCAGCATCTGGAGGGAGGAGAAAGAGCAGAGGGTTATGCTGTGTCATCCCACAGGGACATGAGCTGGAGGAGTTGGGGGAAGCACAAAGCTGTAGAGCAAACTCAGCCCCCCACTTGGTTAAACACAGAGGAGGGGTCCCCCACCCTGCACAAAAACCCAGAGAAGCCACCAGTGGGCTAAGGAAAGTCTGTAGAACACAGTGAAGGTTTAGCCAGTTGACTTTATCTAAGACCAGGGAAACCATTTCCCACTACTTACATGGTTGCGTTGGTGAATTTGCCACCAATGGATTCATAGACAGGAATGGAGAAGGGGCCATAGTTTGTCCAGCTCACCAGGAAGATCAGTGACACACAGAAGAAGGGAAGTCCTGGGTGGCAAGAACAGAGTCAAGTGGCTTTCCTACTCCCTGGGCCTCAGACCTTTTGGAAGGACTGGTTGCCCCTTTCTCCCCATACAAACCAACATCCTCCCTCCCAAGGGGCTCCTGAGGATGGAGCACCCAACAAGGACACCTGCCATGAGCCCAGGAGTGAGTTGTGCTCTGCTGACCCCAGCTGGGCAGCTCCCAGGGCTGTGGAATTTTAGGTCACGAAAGATCATGAGATCTTCCTACTGAGTCTCCTTCTCCACCAAGTCTCTTGACAGAGAGATCCCCTCTTCTCTCACATATCTGCTCCCCTACATCTCCATCTCCATCCCTATCCAGGCACTGTAGATGGTGGTAAAGACCTACTTGGGTGCCCCTCCACCTCACTGCCTGTGCCCTCAGGGCATCTCTCCCCCCCACCATGCTTACCCCAGCCCACCAGGCAGAGCTTGAGGAGGAAGTGGTCATGGTAGGCATTGAAGACTTCGACCACAAGCCGGTAGAGATTGTAGCCCTCGATGCCCATCCAGGTGAGGCAGCTGAGGAGGGAGAAGTGCAGGAACAGCCCCCCAGCTCTGCAGATTGCCTCGCTGCTGCTGGAAGCCAAGTGCTCGGAGATGAGGAAAGTGACATCCAGGAGGAAGATGGCGCCCAGCAGGTTCATGTGGATGTGCATGCTCGTGACCTGGTCTCGCTGCTTGCTTCTGGAGAAGTGAGGAGAGACCTCACCACCATGCCTGGACAGCATCCTCAGTGTCCCACAACACCCCACAGCTCCAGCTGGGGCAACTTGCCCCCATCAGAAGACCCAGGAGACTCTAGTGATGTTGGGCTGAGAACCTAACCCCAGGGGTGGGACCACCTGTTACAGGAGCAAACTCAGGTCCCTGCAGCTGACCCTGTGTTTCAGGTCTAGGCCATGAAGGGTTGGGAGTGACATCATTTCAGCTCTGAATCATCCATGTAGGATCAGTGACATAACTCAGGAGAAGACACTCATGCTCTCCACTGGGCCCTTGAAAAGATCTTTGCAGGCTTCTGCTTGCCAGATCAACAACCAAGGTAATTTTCCCAAATAATTGAAAACAACCAATGTTCGCAAGCACGCTGCTCGAGAACTGACCAAGGGGGTGGTTCCTGGAGAGAACTTGGCTTTCCTCAAGCATGGCTCCTTCACCATGCTTCTAGCCAAGCCACCAACTGCATTTGGAGAGCTTGCACTCACCCAGGTACAGTGGCAATGGTCAGGACACAGATAGGGAGTGTGGGGTCACCTGTCAGACCATACCTGAAGTAGAGGAAGAGGATGGTGCAAATGGATGCCAAAGCTGAGATCAGGCAGCCAATGTAGGTTATAATGCTCAGGTAGTCCCTGTGTACGTAAGTGATCTCCGGGGAGGACACCTGAGGAGGAGGAACAAGACATGGTGAGGAAGGTCAGCTGGTGGGGACAATGCAGAGAGCTGTGGGAAGGTGGTACCCACCATCAGCACAGCAAAGTAGGTGAGGTGGTTGCACCTGCAGTCTGTCCAACTGCTCCCTGGTGCTGTCACACAACCATAGGTGTCCCAGCTCCCCAGTCTGCCTGTGCAGGAGAAAGGGAGAATGTCTGGTGAGCAGCAGGAACATCTGCCTCAGGTTCATTGATCTTCAGGGAAAAGTGTCCAGGCCAGGGAGGAAGGTCAAAAGTGGAGGTCCCAGTTTGTCCCATGCGAAGCACACCGACTCAGAGAGCACCCATCCCTAGGGAGGGACACAGCTCCCAGGTTATCTACTGAGGGAAAACTGGAATGCAGCCTCATGGGAAAGGAATGTGGAGCTGGAGCGAGGGAGGGAGGAGCAGAGCAGATGTACCCCCAGCTTGGTGGGGCCGTAGGGCCCTGCAAAGGAGCCAAGGCAGAATGTGGCTTCACAGCCAAGTGCAGCAGCACTCACCGGTGGTGTCTTCCTGCCAGAAGACACACAGTGGGGTCACATTCCTCTGCAATGACAAAAGCACAGGTCCCCATCAGGATGAAGCTGTGGGTCTGTGGCCCAGCCAGCACATCTGACAGGGGAGAAGGTGGGGCAGGAGGTGAGATGGTCTCAGGAGACAGTCCCCTATGACGGGGGTGGGCTGCAGGCAGGACCGTTCTCTTGGTGGCTGGTGGAGCAGATGCCTCCTCTCACGTCCCCTTTTTGAAACCAGGGGCTGAGCTTTGAGCAAGCACCTGACAGGATCATGAATGAGCTGAGGGACTGGAGATCAGGCTGGAGGTGACACATCTGCAAAGCAGCATTTCCTGGACAGGTGCAGGCACCACCATCAGTGCACATAGTGAAGCCATGATCATGATACAACCCCAGAAGGCAAAGCAGACCCTCTACAGACCAGCCAAGGGCAAGGATTGTGACTGCTCTCTAAGCTGGCATGGCCTCTGCCCTCTTTGCCCCTCCATTCCTGTGTGACCAGGCCTGATGAGGCTGGTTCCCCACCTACCGACAGCTGGTGATGGAAGAAAGTGAGGACCACTGGATCAGAGAGGTTGGCCACCACTGTGTCCACCAGGGAGATGCCAACCACCTTGTCACCCAGGATGTGGCTGCTGTTTTCATCCTGTGGGAGAAGAGGAGGTGATGGCAGTGTGGGAAGGGAGAGCTGCTGGGTGTGATGTGGGTGAGAATCCCCAAGGAGGAGGTCCCGTGCCTCTTTCCACTTCAAGATTCTAACTCATAGAATCCCAGACTGATTTGGGTTGGAAGGGACCTTAAAGGCACCCCACCATGCCACACACGTGGGCATTACCTGGAACATGGTCTGGCTGTTGATGTCCATAAGGAGCACCCTGTGCTCCACCACGTCCTCCCTCTCCTTTGCCATCATGAACAGGCTGCTAGGCAGGTCCACAGCGAAACCATGGACCTCTCCACCTTTCTGCAAGGAGAGACTCATCAGGAGAGAGCTTGGGAGAGGATGCCAGAGGGCCAAGCCCACCAGGGCAGGCTGCCCAGTACCCACCTCTCTTTGGGAAGAAAAGGCCAGGTGCTGGGGAGCTGGAGTGGGCTGGACCCTCAGGACGGTGGCCTGCACAGTGCCCTTCCCAAAGGTCTGGTTCTGCCCTTCAAGCTCCACCTTGGCCAGTGTCTTCTCCAGCTCCCCGAGTTTGCTGCCAGGGAAGGGGTGCAGTGAGTGGGATGTAGTGGGAATGGCACTGGAGGCAGCAGAAATGGTACTGGAGGCAGTGGAAATGGCACAAAGCCAGGAACTCACCACCGAAACACCCACTGGTCCCTGTCTTCTGGCTCCGAGGGGTGGGCAATAAGGCTGTCCAAGGTGGTGAGCTGCTCCTCCACATCCTGATCCCAGACAGGCAGGTTCTCAGGAGAGGCTGTCAGGGACACAGAAGGAAATGCCATAAGATGCACAGGCTTCCCTGTGCCCCAAACCAACTGGGCACAGCCCTGATGGGAGCAGAAAGCCAAGGGCTTCAAGGTGGCTCCAAGCCTGGGGAGCTGATGGAGATCCCAACCCAGAGGGCTTCCCTGCTGCCCACAGCTCAGCTTCCACTGAGACCATTGGGACCCTGCTGCTGAGGCAGTGTGGACAGGGCCCTCGGAGACCCCTGCCAAGGCATCCCAGGATTTTAGGGGCAAACCACTTCTGAAAATCTCAATTTGCAGGGAGCCTGGGTAAGAGGAGAGAGGCTTCTGGGCTGCTTCAAGCAAACCTACACCCCGTTCCACTGCCCTTCAGATGTGTCTTCACATTAGCATACACTGGGCCACCACCCCTCTGCTGATGGCTTGGACAAGCTGGTGATGAAATTAACCCTTTATTTCATTAATATTGAGGTGCCTTTACCAGGGAAGAAGTACTGAGATCTGCTGTAATGGGAGATGTTCTTCCCGCCCTTTGAGATGTAGGAGACATTGAAGATCGGGGTGCTGGTTCTTTTGGTCTCCTGGCTCTCCCTGCCTCGGGGGATGCTGCTGGCAGGGTCTCCACCCAGGAGGAAGCTCTGCTTCCCATAGGCCAGTTGCAGGGTCCTGTTGGCCTGGAACCAGTAGATGCAGAAGCGGTACCTGCCCAAGGCCGAGGGCAAGATGTACTTGTAGTAAGAGTTCCTCCTGCTCGGCGAAAAGGGCCTTTTGATTATCAGCGCCTGGGCTGTGTTCTCGATGGAGATGGTGGCCGGGCCATGCTCATAGATGACAGAGCTGTCCTCAGTCTGGTTTCGGTCCCCGCAGAAGCTGAAGTCGTGGTCCCAGCGGCTGATGGATCCCACCCCTGCGTCGCACAAGTGCCCGGAGAGGCTGGGTCAGCCAGAGGGGCTGGAGCACCGTGCCCCCGCGACAGCCTCTCACATGCCACACCGGGCTCCCTGCCCCAGACATCCCGACTCCCAGCCCATCCTGGATGGGCTGCATGGCACTGGCCACCTTCCCGACATCCCCATGGCTGTGCTGGGAGGGTTTGCTGGGGAGCCAAGGCTCCTGGGATGGCAGGACACCCCATCTCTTGGTGCCACCCTTGCCCAGGTGCCACCACCCACGTTAGCAGAGACCAACAGAGGAGCTCTCCATCCCCAGAGCATCTCCTTTCTCTGGAAAGGACCCATCCTGCCCTAGAGACCCCACAAGGGGCACATCGGCCCATTAGACGTTTCGTCTCTCTGGAAGCCATGGCTGCAAACACCCCTTGGTGGCCTCAGCTAGTTTTCTGGGGTGACAAATACTTCTAGCAGCCCAAACCTGGCACACCAGACAGAGGCAGGATGCAGTTTGGGCAACCTACCTTGGAGGGGGGAGAGAAGGAACAGAAGGAAGACCTTCATCCTGGGCAGCTCGCCTTTGGCTTGGCCTCCAAGGAGATGGCAGGCCTGGAAGGGCACAAAGAAAAGGGGCCACAGGAGTGTTTGAATCTCACCCATCCAATGGGGATGGCGAGCAAAGGCTGTGCTGGTGGGACACTGGTGGTGTCACCACCAGCTCCTGAGTGTCTCTACCAACAGGAGAAGCCACAAGCGGCTGCAAGGCTGGGAGGGATGGGGAGGCTGGTGGCTGGTCCCCGGCTCCTGGCACTGAGAGGAAGCCCCACAGCCCTGCACAGCCTCCAACCACCAGCGATCCCACACTGGGGGGTCCCCTCTTCAGCTCCCCACTCCACATGGTCCCACAGGCCTTGGCTGCTTATCGTGACAGGAACAGAAGGAAATGGTGGTTTCCCAACTCACCAGCCCTAAAATTATTTTATCAGGTGCTTTCAGCTCCTGCAGATCAGCTGAAGGATCAGGCACGTTGCAGGCTGCTCTGGCCACTCAGAAATGTGCTCTGCCAGGCTCACCCTGGTGACACTGACACTGGTGGTTGCCAAAGCCCCTACTGCCCCTTGCAACCAGCCCAGCAGTGTCCTCCAGGTCACCTTTCCCATCCCTTCATCCCACACTCTGCTCCACCACCCTCTTCTCTGTCTTTACACATGTCCTGTGACCTGCCCCAGGCCAGTGCCCCAGGGTGCTGCCTCACCCACCACAGACCTCACACCTGCAGACCTTCCCATCCTGCCTCCACCTTCCCACCACCACAACGTGCATCTCCAGGATGTACAGAGCTTCACCTCCTCCTCACCCTGCTGATGCCCCAGCCGTGGGTCAAGGCTGGTGGGACCCATTCTTCTAGGATCTGGCACCCCCCCAAGGTGGGGCAGCATTGGTGGGGGCTGTTAGACCAGGTGGCAGAGCCGAACATTTGCCGACACCCAAAGCCAAGCTGGCACCCAGTCTGCCACTCCACATCCCGCTCTGGCACCGCTCCCAAGCTGCCCTTCCTGAAAGCCACGGCAGGGCCATATCCTGCTTCATGTGCTGCCAGTGGGCACCAGGGCACCCACCAGCATCACCCACAAAGGCCCACAGGCTTTCCCAGCCCTTCCATCTTCCTAGATAGGAACACTGGGGGAAAACTGCTTCCTGGAAAACTCAGTGTCCTTGCTTCTCCCACCAGCAGGGATTTCTCCCAAAGGTTCCTGTGGCAGGCACAGATCCAGGGCCCATCCTGAGCCAGCACATGGCTCGCTCAGCGTCCCTCCCTGTTTGCTTCTTCCAGTAGTTTATCACCAGAAGACGGAGGCTTCAGGTTGTTAGTTAACCTGCTGCTGTGGGTCTAACTGAGTGTGGCACTAATGAGGTTTCCCAGGGCAGGCTGGGAGGGCGCAGCACAGGTATGATTTGCCAAGAGCAGCTGGATGTGGATGAGCTCGGAGCTTCCAGTGAAACTTGGGAATCCCACGTGTATCTGAAAAGCACAGATCTGGGGGAGCAAAATTCCAGTGGTGATGGGAAACACCTGGATGGCTCAGAAGCAACAGAGCCCATGTGCCTGGAAAGCGTTCCCTCCGGATGAGGAATGCCGAATCCCAATGAGGCTTCAGCCCAAACCACAGTGCTGGCTCCACTGGGATTTCACCAGGGTGGTCAGAGGACAGGATCAGGCCCGTTCAGCCTTTACTCAACTGGGAAATCCCTGTGATGTGGGTGGGGTAGCTGGTATTTCCCCTCCGAGCCCTATATGGTCCTGCTCGCCCCGACGCCATTTGCTGTTTCCTGAGCTGAACAATAGCAAGAGAAAATCCCCCCAAAATGGTTTTGCAGCGATTCCCATCCGTGCTGGTGATAAGCAGCTCTGGAGGGAGCGGGATCCTGCCCCATCATCTTCCCATTCCTGGGTGGCAGTGGGGACACGCAGCATTGCTGCCCCCCGGTAACCAGGGGCAGTGATGCCACATGTCCCCGCTGCCACCAGGACATCTCCCCAGTGTCACCCCTCTTCAAAAGCCTCCTGGTTTGGTCCCAAAATCTGCCAGATCATGTAAAAAGAGGCAGCAGGCACATGGCCAGATCTCCAGCCCCAGGCATCACATCGTATCCTGCCATTGCCATTAAAAGAACACATTGGTCTTGGGAAGAAAAGGCAAGGAATAATATTGCACCTTCTAACCCTGGAGACAGATGGGGAAAAAAAAAAACAACACAAAAAACACAAATCAAACATAACCCCCCCCCCAGAAATAAAAGCCAAGTGTTTACTGCTCTTTGGCTGACTTGGCAACAGGTATTTCAGCTTCTGGGGGTGACACACGGCTCTTGGACATGACGTTTTTCCCTAGGAGAAGGGAAGATGCTCTGATGCCTCAAACAAACACCGGAAACAGGGAGATCCAGGGGCTTTTATCTGTATTTTCCTTCCAGGTCCGTTAGGAAAATACACCAACACACTGTTCCTCAAGATGCTAACGAGCCTGCAGCTTATCACCCACAGCCTGTTATCCAAGGGAGGGCCTGGGAAGCAGGGAGGGAAACGGAGGCAGAGAGACGCAGGCCAGAACGGGCTCCCCGAGATGTAGAGCAGCTTTGCATGAGCAGCCACCAATGTGCTCTGAGGCTGCCAAGGAGGTGGGTACCCCAGCGGGGACCCTCCACAAAGGAGATGCCCCCACATTGGCCACTCGGGTGCTTCACAAAGTGCCCTACTCCTTGGCCAGCAGCCCATAGTTAGTCACAGCATCAGCACGTGAGCCCTTCCCAGCAGCAGCGGGCAGCAAGGTCTGACCCTGTGCGTCTGGCAGTGCCCAAGGAGCTGAGCTGCAGCTGCCCCACAGCCCAGCTATGCCAAGCCTGCCCCATGGGATGGGGCACAGAGGCTCAGCTTTTCCCAGGCCATTGCACACAACACCCAGCATCCACAAGCTGAGTCTTGCCAACATAAAACCAGACCTGATAAAGATTCCCACTGAAGCAGTGCAGCTCCCTGCCAGATCTCTCCAGCACCAGCCTCTGGCAACCATCCCTCCCTGACTTGGTGTAGGGAGAGCCAAGGGGAGGCTGGCACAGGCACAACACCAGTGGCAGAGGCTCGTGAGATGGAACGTTTGCTTCAAGTTGGGTGTTAACCTTCACATTTTTAAAAAATGACCATTACTTAAAGCCCACCACAGACGGAAATGCTGCAGGGAGCTAATGCCGCGCTTCCCTCAGCGCCTGGGCAACACAGGCGGGTAGGGTGGCCTGGCAAGCCTGCAGCTGCAGCAGGGCTGCAAACAGGCTGCACAGGAGCAGGTACGGCTGTGGCCAACCAAAGGCTGCTGTGAAATGGGAAGGAAGTGGTGCAGGTTGTCACCACAGTGTGCCCCCACCACTCAGCCTTCTCTGGGAGCAATTTCTCAGTCCCCTCAAGCTTGTACCGTCCCTTCACTCAACCCACTCCCCTGGGTTTTAAAAGCTTCCAAACACCCCATCCCCTTCCAGGTCTTGTTCCCCTCCCATCAGCAAGGTCCCCGCTGCCCACCTCTGTGTGCTGGGAAAGGGAAGTCTGGGGCAGCGCAGAGCAGCCCAGGACCACATCAAAACCACCTCTAGGCATTTGGAGTTTCGCATGGGAAGCAGCCAACCTGGAGCCCAGTGAGTGAGCCTGGTCCCAGTGGGCTTTTCTGGCTGCAGAAAAGCCAAGTGCTGCCAGGGCGAAGGCTGCAGCACCCCAGAAGCTAGGTAAGAGCCACGTGCCCACCCCCCCCCCCCCCCATCTCTGCCAAACCCCAGCTGTTGGTGAGCTGATAGGAAAAGAGTTGGCAGGTCCGAGCCCTCCCAAAAAACAGGAACCAGCAAGCTGCTGCCCAGCTGGTACCACCAGGAGCCACTGGCCACAAACCCTGCAGCACTGCATCCCCCCACCACCTGTGGGTGCCACTGCACAGTGCAGGGACAGCCCGCCCTGGGGGTCCCTGTCCCAGCAGCACGCAGTTGCTTGCAAACCTGTCGCTCTGCAAATAGCAGCCCCCAGGCCATGGGATTAAGAGCTGGATGGCAACCAAGTATGCAGCAATTTTAGGCCTTGGCTTAATTCACATGGGAGCTGCAGCCCCAGCAAGGGCACGGCAAAACCCATGCTGGCTGCAGTCGCGGGCTGAAAGGATTTGTGCGTCCCACTCATTCCCAAAATGCTCCTGGCTCCCTGCTGGCAGGGGAGCTTGGAGGGGTGTTACTGCAGCCCTCAGACTGCAAAATGAGTTTTGGCTGCCTTCCCTCCCCAACAGCCATCGGGACTTGCTGCCAGGAGGTTATTCCAGGAGACTTCGTTTCAATTCTCCAACTGGGTTGTGCTGGTCCCTCTGGAGGGGCAGCTCAGGCAGCTTGTGGGTAGGAAGCACCCGGAGCATCCTCCAGCCCACAGCAGCGTGCCGGGACCAGCAGCGGCAGGGCGAGATGCGGCAGGAGGAATGCCCCCCAACAGGCATTTTAGAAGAGGGAGATCATCCTGTCGAGACACGCCGACGGTCCCACAGGATGCTGCACCCTTCACTGGGAGAGAGGAAGAGCAACGGGGCGCGCCGGGGTGGGAAGCGATGGCCACTGGCGGCGGGGCTTCGCGGGGTTCAGCTGTGCCACGGGCAGCAGCCGGGAGCAGCTGGTCCCGGCGGCTCAGGGGACTTCAGGGCTTCTCCGCCAGGGAATTCAGCCTGGCTCCGGGGCAGGAGCGAGGAGCTCGGCGGCAGGGGAAGGAGGGCAAGCCCCACCGAGCAAAGGTGGAGGCTTCACCAGACAGCTCCCACCTCGGCCATGAGGAGGGATCCCCGGTCGCAGCCCGGACGGAGGAGTCGCACCCATCGCTCCCGCGCGGGAAGGCGAAACATCCCCGAGCACACGGGAGCAGGGTGCATCCCAAACCCCCACGGATCAACCCTTAGCTCCGTCCAGAGAGGCTGCACCCCAGGATGCTGCCCAGCGGCACGAGCCCCAGGCCCCCAGAGCTCCCCTGTCCTCCCAGTGCTGCTGGGCTGGCCCAGGGGTGACACGCCAGAGCATCGCTCGCCCGCGGCCCCGCCGTCTCGCCGCCCGCACCGAGGACCCCGCAGCATCCCTTCCCAGTACCCCCAGCCAGGGCGCGCCCCTCACCGTGGCCTTTAGAAGCCCGAAAGCAAACACCAGATCCCAGCTCCCTCCCCCCGCCCGCTCGGCTCAGCCGCTCCCTGCCGCCCCGATACCTGTGCCCGGGTCGGGCTGGGCGCTGGCCCGGCCCAGCGCCGCTCGGCTCGGTCCGGCACCGCTCAGCTCGGCTCGCCTGGGCTTCGCTCGGCACCTTGCAGTCCAGCCCGGCGACGCTCGCCGCGGTGCAGCGGCATAAACCGTCCCGCCCACCCCCCGTGCCCCCGCCCCGTCCCCCCGAGCTGGCGGTGACTCAGCGGGGCGGGATCGGGACGGGTCGCGCCGCAGCGACCGCTCCGAGACCCTCCGAGATCGCTGCGGGGGTCACGGGGCCACCTGCCCTCGCTCACGGCACCTGCCCGGCTCCGTCCAACCCCGCCGGGCCCAGCCCGGTTCATCCAGGCTCGGGCTGGGAGTACCGGGCTGGGAGCACCGGGCTGGGAGCACCGGGCTGAATCACCGAGACCGGGAATGAGACCAGGACCGGGCTGGTTGGGGGACCGCAGCTGGGGAGAGCCTGGGTGCCCCGTCCCTTCAGACCCCCATCCCACTGGTGCCCCCCATCCTACTGGTGCCCCGTCCCGCCGCCCTGGAGCTCGGGGCTGGCGGGCAGCCAGCAGAGGGAAGGAGCTGGAGCGGGCGGGCTGCACGCCTGGCTGCCAACGGGATTAAAAAATAACAATTAATGGGAAAACAGCCGGGACGGGGCGTCCCTGTGAACTCTGTCCTGCTCCCTGCAGGAAACGAGGGAGGCGAGAAGCAGGGCAAGGAGCCCAGGCCCCGAAGTGGGGGAGCGGGAATGGGGCCCCCATCCCAGGGGAAGATGGGCCGGGATGTGAGGTGCAGAGCATGGATGTGACCCCCCAGCCAGGTCCCACGGCTCCCACCACCCATCCTCAGGCTGGAGATGGGCATCCCGCCCCTGGGGACCCTGTATGGTGGTGGGAGGTGAGTCTGGAGGCATCGTGGCAGCGATAGGCACTGCAGGAGCGGACAAAGCCGCTGCCAAGCGGATGCCAAAACCGCATCCAGCTATGCCAGCCCTTTGTGTGCCATGAAAAGCTGCCGGGCCAGAGAACGCCGGGGCTGCTGGGAGCCGGAGGGAGGAGGGAGGGCAAGGAGGGCTCCGGGAAGTGCCCTGGGTAAATAGTTGCTCTTGCAGTTATTTTCAATGGCTTGAATGAGACTTTTATTTCTGCTGGGGGAAGGGTGGAAACAACCTCCTGCTCCAGCAGGGAAGGCGATGGAGATAAAAGGCGGGTCAGGACTGGAGGAGCCGTAGCTGCACTGGGACCGCTGGAGCGAGGGACGACCCGCACCCTTGCATTGTCCCCCAGCTTGGTTTGGTTTCCAGCTCCGTGCCCAGAATTTCCCCGGCTCCCGTGGGAACCGGTTCCCACGGGAAGCAGCTCATGAGACCGGACCGTGGCTAATGCAGCCACCTTTGAAGCCCAACCCCCCCGCAGGGAGCGGGGCCGGCTTCGAAACACACGCTCCTGGCAGCCGGAGGCACGAGGGCATCGCTGCGAGCCGAGCCTCCTGCTGAGGGTCATCCCGACCGGCTCCACCAGGAAATGCCGTAAATCCACCTCCTGGGAATAACGCTGCTAAACCCAGCGGCGACTCCCACGGGTCAGGCTCTCCTGGAGGGGGGATCAGGTGCAGACCCCTCGTCCCAGTGAGGAAAGGACATCTTAGGCCATCTTTTTGCTGCTGTTTATAGAACAAAGAGCCTTTTGTATGCACTTGACGTTATCAGTAGTTATTTTTGGGTCGACGTCTGCAGTTGTTGATGTTATCGAGATTATCTGTAAATCCACAGCCAGGCTGCTGTCTTCAAACGTGCTGGCGGAGTGCAAGAGGGAGGAAATCCTTGTACTGCCCTTTGCCAGGGACATTGCCCTTGGGCTCAGGCCAGTGGCACTCGCTCAGCCTGGAAAGGGTTTATTGTTCAACCTGGGGAGTTCCTCAAAGCCCTAAAAGTTCCTCAAAACCCTCAAAGCTCTTCAAAGCCCTAAAAGTTCCCCAAAGTCCTAAAAGCTCCTAAAAATCCTAGAAGATCCTAAACCCCTAAAAGTTCCTAAGCCCCCTAAAAGTTCCTAAGCCCCCTAAAAGTTCCTAAAAACCCTGAAAGCTCCTAAAAGCCATAAAAGCTCCAAAGCCCTAAAAGATCCTAAACCTCCTAAAAGATCCTGAAAGCCCTAAATAGTCCTGAAGCCCTATTGGTTCCTAAAAACCCTACAAGCTAATAAAGTCCTAAAAGTTCTCAAAAGCCTTAAAAGACCCTAATGTTCCTAAACTTCCTAAATATCCTTAAAGTTCCTAAAAAATCCTGAAAGGCCTAAAGTTTCCTAAAGCCCTAAAACTTCTAAAAATCCTAAAAGCTCCTAGAAGTTCCTAAAAGCCCCAAAACTTCCTAAGTGCTCTGCAGGGCTGCAGTGCTGGTGGTGGGTGAGCAGCAGAGTGCTGGTGGCATGGCCAGGAGATGGGCAGGCTCCAGCACGTCCCACCAAGCTCCCTGCAAGGCAGAGGTGTCCCCATGCTGAGCTGGCAAGTGCCAGCCCTGGCTCAGGGTGTCAAGACCCCCCCTAAAAGCCCCTTGGAAGCCCATACAATCATGGAATTGTTTTGGTTGGAAAAGTCTTTAAGATCATAAAGTCCAACCATTGACACAGCACTGCCAAGGCCACCGCTAACCCATGTCCCTCAGCACCACAACTAAGTTGCTTTGAAACCCCTCCAGGGATGGGGACTCCATCCCTGCCCTGGGCAGCCTGGGCCAGGGCCTGACAGCCCTCTGGGGAATAAATTGTTCCCGATATCCAATCTAAACCTCCCCTGGTGCGACTTGTGGTTGTTTCCTCTTGGTTTGTCACTTGTTCCTTGGGAGCAGAGACCGGCCCCCCCTGGCTCCAACCTCCTCTCAGGCAGCTGCAGGGCCAGCAGGTCTCCCCTCAGCCTCCTTGTCTCCAGGCTGGACACCCCCAGCTCCCTCAGCTGCTCCTGCTCACGCTTGTGCTCCAGACCCTTCCCCAGCTCCCTTGCCCTTCTCTGGACATGTTCCAGCCCCTCCATGTCCTTCTTGTCCTGAGGGGCCCAGAACTGACCCCAGGATTTGAGGTGTGGCCTCAGCAGTGCCCAGCACAGGGGGATGATCCCTGCCCTGGTCCTGCTGGTACAAGCCAGAATGCTGGTGGCCACCTGGGCACACACTGGCTCATATTCAGCCACTGTTGACCAACACCCCCAGGTCCTTTTCTGCCAGACACTTTACAGCCACTCTGCCTCAAGCCTGTAGCAGTGTCTGGGGTTGTTGTGACCCAAATGCAGGACCCAGCACTTGGCCTTGTAGACCCTCATACAATTGGCTTCAAAACATGGATCCAGCCTGTCCAGATCCTTCTGCAGAACCTCAACCCATCGATCCAGCCTATTCAGGTCCCTCTGCAGAGCTGGAACCCATTGATCCAGCCGGTCCAGATTCCTCTGCAGAGCCTCAACCCATGGATCCAGCCTGCAGGTGGGAGGGAATGCCTGGAGGTCCTGATCCAAATCCAGTGAGCGATGCCAGCCTTGGGAACCTCAGAGACTGGCGATGCCAGGGGAGCCCAAGGAAACTCCATAGCTGCCTCGAGTGGCTCCAGGTGTTCCTGCTCCCCCATTGCTCTCCCTTCCTCAGCCAAAACTACATCCAACAGGAAGGGGGCCCGCATGTGGGGGTGTCTCCCTCAGGCAGCAGCAATAACAAGTCACCAGGTGCCAGGGCTGTAAAACCCAACTGTAGGGAGAGCAATAAACCCAACTTATTTGTTTAGGCACAACTTTGCAAATTAACCTGCCACGGTGTCAGGGAAGTCCACTGGGGGGAAACTGATCCCAGGGTTATTAGCACAAGCAGGGGTGAGAATGATCCCATGGGATGCAGGAACTGGGCTGGTCTGCTCCCCAGCAGCCAAGTTCCAGAGGTGGATCCCAAAAAAGAGCCAAGGTCTTTACCTCCACCCCCACCCCCATCCCATTCCCAAATGGATTTAGTCTCTTCCCTGGCTGCTTGTTTCCCCAAAATTTGAAGGGTTTGCAGGATTTCCATAGGTTTACCCTTCAGGCTGGGGCTAGCACCAGGGCGTGAAGGCACTGTGGTGAAGTCAAGCCCTTTCCTAGAGAAAACAAGGACGGCACAACCTCTGGCAGCTTGGCACCAGCTGCCTGCCTGATAAGGTGCAGCAGAAGGCAAACAGGATCACTTCTGCTTGGGGAGGTTGGATGAGATCCCCCTTCTCCTGCCTGTGGCACCCTGGCACTGGGGGTGCTGGGAGCCCACCAGCACTCCCTGAGGATCTCAGGGGGTGTTTTGATCCAGCTCCTGGGACAGTGGAGCAAAAAGCGCCTTTGCTGCTCCAGGTCCCCAACAGGCCCAGCTCCCTGCAGACCACTGTGTCCCACCAATCCACAGCAGGCCCAGCTCCTCAAGGACCACCATGTCCTGTGGGTGCCATGTTCCTGGTGCTGTGTTCCTGCTGTTGGGAAGCCACCAACCAAGCAATTGTTTTCCAAGCAGCACCGGATACCGGAACAAGGTGTATTCACACGCCGGCACTGATGTGATTCATGCTCCAAGCCCCAGCATTGCAAGATGGGGAGGAAGGAGCATGGAAAGTACATCCCGAGCACAACCAAAGTGACGGAGCTGCTGCCACCGGGATGTGACTCTCCCTTGATGGGGCTCATGGGGGACGAGGCAGGCACTTGGCACCTCACCAAACCCCCAGGCTTCTTACTGAATAGCTGAAGTCATTCGCCGGAGCGGTGAGACACGCACAGCTCATGGCCACGCAGTGGGAATGGCTTTTGTCCTGGCCATTGGCGGGAGGGACAGGAACTCGCCAACTCTGGCTGCTCTTTGTGCACGGAACAAAGAACAAGAGCCAGCAGCTTTCCTCCCTACCCAGAAGCAGGCCTTGGGAAGCAGCTGGAAAGGGAAAGGATGAGCATAGGAAAGCAGTGACAGGCAGCGTGTCACCCTGTGATGCCTGGTCCCCTGACACAGGACTAGAACCAGGCAGCACCAGCAAATGGCTCCTCACTGGTCCGGCCCAAGCTACAGGCACGGGGCTGGTGGGTGCCCTGCTGCCGCCACAGGCAGATCTGTGGCCATGCCAGCGCCCCTTCCTCTGCCTGTGTGCGATCATCCTGTGCCATCCCAAGGCGGCTCAGATGTCCCCTCACCCTGTCAGCAGCTCCTCCGCACTGGAACCAGCACCGCTAACCAGCGCTGCTAACCAGCACCACTATCCAGCGCCACCAACCAGTGCCACTAATGTGCAGCACTAGCCAGCACCATTAACCAGCACTACTAACCGGCACCCCTAACCAGCAGCACCAACCCTTTGCGCCCGCCGCCCGCTGCCCCCGCCCGCAGCCGGGACATCCCCGCCACCCTCGTGCCATCTAGCGGGACCGGCCCGCACGACACGGCCGAGCGCGGGGACCCGCCCGCGGGTGACAGCGGGGCGGCCACGGGACCCCGGGCAGAGCCAGACCCCTCCTCCGGCGCCAGGCGAGGCTGCAGCGGCGATTGACCGGCGCTTCCACGAGGTGTCACCCCAGCAGCGGCAGCTCGTGTTGGTGGCCGGGCTGCCCGGGCACAGCGCGGGCCCCGGGGGAGCGCAGCGATGGGGGTCCCGGCCGCTGCCCCCTGCGGAGGGCAGTACCTGCGGCCCAGGAACCGCCTTTGCAGCCCAAACCCTTCCCTGGCAGAACGCGCGGTGTCTGCGGTGCCAGCTGTCCCGCCCGGGGGAATGCCACCGTGTCCTCCGGGAGCTGCTCCCCTCACAGCCCCTCACCCCGGCTTCAGGGCGCTGCGTCTGGAGCAGTTGCCGCCAGGGCCTGGCATGCTCCGGTGGTGCACGGTGACCTCCCACAGGTGGATGAAGGCACCCGTGGGTGGTGGCACCACCATCCCTGCCATGGGTGCACCCAGCAAGGAGCAGGAGGTGACACGGATCCTGTTGCTCCCAGCCCACAGGGTGCCCATCCCCCATGGCTCCTCCGGTGCCCCCCACCACACTTGCAGGGAATTGAGTGGGGTGAGGAGGCAGGGCTGGGGGTGAGGAGGATGCTGCAGTTGGAGAATGCCCCAGGTGGTGCTCAGCAGGCAGCTCAGCCCCAGTACTGTCAGCCTGCCACATCCTCCACAGTATCGTCACCACCCACCTGTGCTGAGTGGCAGGATGGGGGGCATAATGGGCCAGCGGGCTGGTGAGCCAGCACCTGGAGCTGGGGCTGTCCTGGGGACAATGGCCAGCACCCCAAGAAGGGGCTAGGCACAGGAGGGGCATGACAGCACGCGGCAAGATGGAGATGGGTCACCAAAAAGTGGCACCTGGCCAAGCTGTGGCTGGCTCCTGACGGCCTCAGCCATGTGTGCTTGGGATGCATGCAGTGCTTGGAGGGAGCAGGGTGCGTGGCATGCCCAGGGTGCCCAGGGTGCCTGGGGAGACCCCCTCACTCAGTCTCATTCCTGCAGCCTTCAGAGGTGCTGATGGTGTGGTATGTAACTCTCTGGCAGATAAAATGAGCCACCATGGCCAGTGTGGGCAGAACTGGGGACAAGCTATGTGGGGCCATGAGGAGGAGGAGGTGGAAGGTCTCAGTGGTCATGGAGGCCAGGGCAGAGGCCGGTGGTGACCTGGCAGAGAGCCTCGGTGCCAGCGCCAGTGGCATGATGGGCAGGCAGCCACCTGGCAAGGAGGTGCAGGTGGGTCCTGGTCGTGTTGTCCCTCAGCTGCTGCATTCAAGAAAGGGAGGACAGGGGTGCTGGTGGGTGCCCACTGGATGGCAGCGCGCTGCCTGGCACGTTGTGGTTAACATGGCACAGCACGTTGGCATGCACGGCACGGCAAGGCGAGGCACGGCACAGCACAGCACGACACAGAATGGCACAGCAGGGCACAGCACAGCATGGCACAGCACAGAACGGCCCGGCACGGCACAGCACAACATGGCAGCAACACAGCACAGCACGGCACGGCAAGGCGAGGCACGGCACAGCACAGCACGACACAGAATGGCACAGCAGGGCACAGCACAGCATGGCACAGCACAGAACGGCCCGGCACGGCACAGCACAACATGGCAGCAACACAGCACAGCACGGCACAGCATGGCACAGTACGACATGGTGGCAGCACAGCACAGCACAGCACGGCACAGCACGGCACAGCACGGCACAGCACGGCACAGTACGACATGGTGGCAGCACAGCACAGCACAGCATGGCACGGCACAGCACGGCACGGCATGGTGGCAGCACAGCAGGGCACAGCACAGCACGGCACAGCACAGCACAGCACGACATGGTGGCAGCACAGCAGGGCACAGCACAGAACGGCACGGCATAGCACAGCACAGCACAGTATGACACGGCACAGCACAGCAGGGCATGGCACAGAATGGCACGGCACAGCACATAACAGCACAGCAGGGCATGGCACAGCATGGCACGGCACAGCACGGTATGGCACGGCACAGCACAGCAGGGCATGGCACAGCATGGCACAGCATGGCACGGCACAGCACAGCACGGCATGGCACGGCACAGCGCGGCATGGCATGGCACGGCATGGCTCTACCTGGAGAAGCCACCGGGCAGGAGCATGCACAGAATCACTGAATCACAGACTCACCAAGGCTGGAAAAGACCACTGAGATCCTCAAGTCCAGCCTATGATCTGACACCACCACATCAGCCAGACCATGGCACTAAGTGCCCTCACCTGACCACAACCTCTATTCAGGTAGTTGAAGAGAATGAGAAGGTCCCCCCTGAGTCTCCTCTTCTCCAGGCTAAACAGCCCCAGCTCCCTCAGCCTCTCTCTGTAAGACTTTCCCTCCAGTCCCTTCACCAGCCTCGTTGTCTCCTCTGGACCTGCTCCAGCACCTCAAGGTCCTTCTTGCAGTGAGGGGCCCAGAGCTGCCCCCAGGACTCAAGGTGAGACCTCACCAGGGCTGAGCACAGGGGGAGAATCACATCCCTGCTCCTGCTGGCCACACCATTCCTGATACAAGCCAGGATGCCATTGGCCTTCTGGGCCACCTGGGCACACTGCTGGCTCATGTCCAACCAGTTGTCAACCAGTGCTCCCAGGTCCCTCTGTGCTGGGCTGCTCTCCAGCCACTCTTCCCCCAGCCTGTAGAGCTGCAGGGGGTTATTGTGGCCAAAGTGTAGGACCTGGCACTTGGCCTTGTTGAACCTCGTGCCACTGACTTGGCCCATTGACCCGGCTTGTCCAGGTCCCCCTGCAGCTTCTTCCTGCCCTCCAGCAGATTGAAACCCCCCCTCCGAGCTTTGTGTCATCCATGAATTTACTAAGGGTGGACTCCATCCCCTCATCCAGGTCATTGAGATGTTGAATAGGACTGGGCCCAGTACTGATCCCTGGGGGACACCACTGGTCACCAGATGCCAGCTGGATGCAGCTTCATTCATCACCACTCTCTGGGCCCTGTCATCAACCCAGCCAAGAGTGCACCTGTCCAAGCCATGGGCAGCCAGCTGTTCCAGGAGGATGCTGTGGAGACTTTGTCAAAGACTTTGCTGAAGTCTAGGTAGACCACATCCAGAGCCTTTCCCTCATCCACTAGGCAGATCACCCAGTCATAGAAGAAGATCAGATTAGTCAGGCAGGACCTTCCTTTCCTAAACCCATGTTGGCTGGACCTGATCTCCTGGTTGTCTTCTACATGCCGGTTGATGGCAACCAGGATGATCTGCTCCATAACCTTGCCAGGCACCGAGGTCAGGCTGACAGGCCTATACTTCCCTGGATCCTCCTTCCAGCCCTTCTTGTGGATGGGGTCACAAAGGCCAACCTCCAGTCATCTAGGACCTCTCCCGTCAGCCAGGACTGGTGATCAATGACTGGCAGCAGCTTGGCCAGCTCTTCCATCAGCTCTCTCAGCACCCTGGGATGAATCCCACCCGGACCCATGGACTTGTTTGGATCTAAGTGGCACAGCAGGTCCCTAACTACTTCCTCCTGGATTACAGGAAGGGGATTCTGCTCCCCATCCCTGTCTGTCAACTCAGGAACCCAGGTGTCCTGAGGATGGCTGGTCTTCTTGTTAAAGACTGAGGCAAAGAATGTAAGTCCCTCAGCCTTTTTCTTGTACTCTGTTACTAAGTTCCCTTCCTCATCCAATAAGGAATGAAGATTTTCCCTGACCCTCCTTTTATTATGAATGTATTTATAACAGCACTTTTTATTGTCCTTAACAGAAATGGTCAGATCAAGTTCTAACTGAGCTTTTGCATCTCTAACTCCCTTTCTACATGCCCTTACGATATCCTTAAACGCCTCCTGATTGACCTGCCCCTTTTCTCAAAGTTGATACACTCTTCTTTTTATTCCTGAGTTCTTGCAGAAGCTCCTTGCTCAACCAGGCTGGGCTTCTTCCCTGACAGCTGCTTTTTCAGCACACAGGGACATCCTGCTCCTGCACCTTCATCATGTCACTCTTAAAGCAAGCCCAGCCTTCCTGGGCCCCTTTGTTTTTGAGGGCTGCTTCCCAAGGGACTCTGCAAACCAGTGTCCTGAAGAGACCAAAGGCAGTCCTCTGGAAGTCCAAGGTAGGGATTTTGCTGATGACCCTCCTAACTTCACCACATATTGAAGATTCCGCCATATCTTGGTCGCTGTGCCCAAAATGACCTCCAGCCTTTACATCCCCCACAAGACCTTCTCTGTTAACAATCCAGCAGGTCCAGCAGGGCACTTTCCCTCACCACTTGTGTTAGGAAGTTGTCCTCCACACACTCCAGGAACCTCTAGGACTGTTCCCTCTCTTCTGTGTTATGTTTCCAGATGACATCAGGCAAGTTGAAGTTCCCTGCGAGAACAAGGACAAGACCTCTCCCAGCTGCTTATGGAATATTTCATCAGCCTCTACCTCGTGGCTCGGGGGTGGCAGCCGAGGCAGCAGTTGCTGGTGCTGGTGTTGGTGCTGGTGCTGGTGCTGGTACTGGCGTGGTGATGCCATCCTGAGCAGCCTGGGCTCAGGGTGCCTGCCAGGACCCACTGGGAGCTGGGAGGGGCTGAGCAGGGCAGCACCCACCTGCTGGGAACGGGGTAAGGAGACTTACAAAGCCACCCCATGGCCACCTCCCCTTGCACCACGTACACCTCCTGCATCCTGTAGTCCCCCACCCACCTACACATCTCCAGGGAGGAGGAGGAAGGATGGAGGGAAGGGGAAAAGAGGGAGATGGAAGGAGGAACCAAAGGGGGAAGGAGGGAAACAGGGAAGGAAAATGGGAAAAGAGGAAGGGGAAGGAGAGCTGCAGACCAGCAGGATGGTGAAGGTAAAGTGAGGTGGTGGCAGTGGCAGCTAACAGTGTCCTCCCCATGAATGGTCTTGCAGCCCTGCCTGTGCCAGCTGCCTGTGCTGCCCGTGCTGGCTGAGAGGCACAGGTGGCACAGCAGCCAGGGGACGGGGACATCAAGGGGACCTCAAGCTCTGCAAGGGCTGCTCAGACAGGCGATGCCTTTGTGGTGGGACCAAGCTGGCATTGCACCCATCCTGGCTGCAGCCACACTGGCTCCAGGCTGCCAGAAGATGACAGGCATTGGTGGCACTGGAGGCATCCTGCTGGAAAGGGACAGAGGGGGAAACTGGGGAACATCTCTGCTTCCTGGGGACCCCAGAAACTTCTGGTCCCAATGAAGAGGACACACTTTTTCTTTCCCCAAGTCCAGGGGGAATGTTGGTGCTAGGACCCCCCCAGCTCATGCCCATGGTGGAGCCCAGCTCACCAGGCAGAACTGTATCTCGACAGGGTGGCTGATCCCAGCCAAGCTCCCAGCACCTTGTTTTTCAGCACAAAGCTGTTGTGGGCACCCTGCAAGTGGCAGAGTGCCTGCATGGTGTCCCCAGGACAGTCCACCAGCCTGAGTGTGGCAGGGGGGTGGGTGACAGTGTGGGCATGCTGCTGGCCAAGGGTACTCAGGGGCTCCAGGTGAGGACCTGCAGCTCACCTGGAAGATGCAGGGGCTGTGGCTGTAAAGCAGACAAGCTCCTACTTCACTCCCCATGCTGCCCCCACTGTCCCCCCCCCAGCACAGCCACCCCAGTTACCTGTGTGGGATCCCTCAGCCCTGGCAGCAGCTCCAGCTCTGCTGCGGTGCCTGCAGACACAGATATGGCAGCAGCTCCCACCTTGATGCTGGAGCCTTCCCAGCCCATAGCACACAAGGGGCTGTGGGTGGAGGTCCATCACCCACGGATGGGCATGCCTGTCCCACCACCCCTGCTGTGGGGTGAGCACAGGGCAGATGCATCACACCAGGATGCTTTCCTGGTGGGATTTCACACCTTGGTGGGCTCCCAGGTCCTAAGCATGGGGGTTCAGCTGACAGGCAGACACGTGACTGCAAAACCTGCCTTGTCCTGCAGGAAGGGACCTTGGCCAGAGTGGTTGGACCTCCCTGGCAGGGCAGCCCCCTGGCCTGGTGAACTGCCATGATGCCACCACACAGGCCCCTTGCACTGAGATGGGGAAGTCGCCCCAAATGCTCCCCACCACTGTTTCCCTCTCTCTTTCCATCATGGGGAGGTGGGGGCCAGAGCTTATTTGGCTTCATCAGAAGAGCTTCAGGATGGAAACCCTGGCTCTGGGCTTTAGAAGCCCCCCAGCTTTACCCCAGTGATGGTGCTGGGGACCTGCAGCCCTGGCTGCCTGCAGCACCCCAGCAGAGCTGCATCTCAGTAGACTTTGCTAGCACAAAGCATACTTGTAGGATGATGGAAGGGATAATGGAAGGTGATGTGAGCAAGTGTCAGCCACCCCTGCATCGCCTGGCACCTCCCACCAGGGTGGAGGGATGGAAGGGGCCTGGGGGTACTGGCATCCCCTGGGAACAGCCCCAGCAGCATGGGGGACACCAACTATCCTGCTGCTGAGGCTGAACCCTCTGAAGTGCTCCATCATGAACACATAGGTCTCCATCACGTCACCCATGAAGTTGCATTTCTCTCTGTGGGCCAGCTTCTCTTCCACAGGGAGAGTGTTCAGGGCAGGGTGCAGCAGGATTTGGCCCCCATGGGCCTGGGAGGGTGTGTGGGGGGCCGGTACTCACCTCTCCCCAGTGTGGAGGGACTGCAGCAGCCCTGCTGCAGCTCCTCCAGGGTGTCCACCTCACTCTCCACCTCTTCTAGTTCTGACAGAGCCATTTCAGGAGCCAAGCCAGATTATGGCACCCTGTCCTGCTCCCTGCCTGTGTCCTGGGCAGCATCAAGCAGAGCATTGCCAGCTGGGTGACAGGGTGGTTGTCTCACTCAGCACAGGTGTGGCCCCACCTCAAGTGCTGGGGGCAGTTTTGGGTGCCTTGATATAAGAAAGACATCACACAATGAGAGTGTACCCAGAGGATGGCAACCAAGGTGGTGAAAGGTCTCCACGACAAGACTTAGGAGGAGGATCTGAGGTCATTTGGCTGTTCAGTTTGGAGAAGAGAAGGCTGAGGAATCACCTCATCGCTGATGGGTGACCTCATCACAGTTTACAGCTTCCTCCAGGGGGACAGCAGAGGGAGAGGTGCTGATCTCTCTCTGGTGACCAGCAATAGGACATGTGGATGGAGCTGTGTCAGGGGAAGTTCAGGTTGGACATTAGGAGAAGGTTCTTCACTAAGAGAGTGGCTGGTCGCTGGTCCCTGGAACAGGCTCCCAAGGGAAGTGGTGATGGCATCAAGCCTCTCAAAGCTCAAGCAGCATCCGGACTGTGCTCTTAGTCATGTGGTTTAGATGATCCTGATTGGTCCCTTCCAACTCCAAATTCTGTGATCCCACGTTACTACTACAGTTGGATACTGGACGGCCAGGACGGAGTCAGCACCCTCCACAAGACACCCAGCTCCCCAGCAATGCCAGCCAGCGCAGATGAAGGAAAAGTGGTCTTTATTTTTCCCAAAAAATGGTTAATTTTGCCCCAAAAGGCTTCACCTTGTGCTGCAAGGGCTGCTGGGTTCAGCTGCAGGGACGTGGCCACAGGGAGCAAGGGCAGCTCAGCCACCCTGATGACCACCACGGGGCAGCAATGCCACCCTGTTCTTGCCCAGCAGCTACAGCCACTCATGCAACATGTCTCCAGGTCTCAGGTCACAGCACAGGACAACAACTTGCCTCTGTCTAACCCACCCTGAAGCTGGGAGGGATTTAAGGGGGTCTTCTGGGCACAGCCAGGCTGGAAACCCAGAGCTGGAGGAGAAGGGTGCCAGGAGGACAGTCCATGGCTCACACAGATGGGTCACTGTCCACAACCTCAGGTAATGTGCCCTGGACCAAGGATGTTGGGTTTTTGCAAGGGCAAAACCTACAGATCCCAGGATGCTGAACCTGCCAACGCCCCTGACAAACTCACACCCAACCAAACAGTAAAAATACACCTGGAAAAACCCTTCCCAGCTTTCAAAGCCTGATTTTAGTACTGGGAATAGGTTCAAACCCAACCCACCAGCATCCACCAGCAGCTCCAGCCAAACCGCCTGCAAAAGCTCTTTCCTGGCTGCGAGCGAAGCCCCTGCTCGAGACACAGGGATGAGGGTGAGGGAGAGCCAGACATCCCCGCCTCCAGCTTTTTGGGGTTGCTTCCAGTGGAAAAATACCAGGCTTGGAAAGAACATGCATGGGCATTTGCACTTTTGCTTTAATTTTCTTTCTTTTTTCCCTGCTTTGCTTGATGATGAGGGAGAAAAGATGTCCCATTGGTGTCCAATGGGATTACTTGTCCCGTGGGACACAAATCCTCTGAAAAGCATCTAGAAAAGGAGAAAATCTTGCAGACAAATGGTGACTGTTTGGGGCTTTGCTGCTTGGTTGGAGCAGGATGGAGCCAGCACTGGCACATGCAGAAGCATCTGGGACCCGCACATTTATGGGGACCTTAGCATCAGGATGTCCTGTGTCCCTTGGGTTCCTTCCCAAGCCCCAGACTCATGGATTTGGAGCTCATGGATGCCAATCGTGCTGGAGCATCCAGAGCCACGGAGAAGAAATGCCAGGGCTGCTCTGATCCATACCACCCGCTCCCCAGCCACTGGTCCCCCAGCCCTGGCACCAGCAGCTCCCCCCGAAGGCAGGAGAGGAACCGGGGCCCAGGCTGAGGTCTGGCAGCTGCAACCCCACGTGCATCCCGCCTGTGCGTGAACACCCCCGCAAATCCGTGTGAGCACACACCCGTGCAAGCCCAACACCCACCCGTCGTGGGCGCTTGAGCAACCACAACCACGTGCGACCGGCAGCACGCAACCTCTCGTGTACAAACACTTGCACACACCACGCTTGTGTGCAGCCTGTGCCAACCCACGCAGTGGGGCTGTGCGTGGGCATGGCTGTGCACCCACTGCTCGGGACAGGCATTCAGTGCCCCCCCCGCCTGCAGAACCCACCCTCGAGCACGCTCTCCCGTGGACAACCCACGGCCGTGGGTGCTCCGGGCGTGCTCCCGTGGGCATCGCACGGTGCCGGTACTCCCGTGGGCACTGCAGGAGGCCGGTGCTCCCGTGAGCGTTCCGGGGGTGCCGGTGCTCCCCGTGAGCTCCCACTGGTGTTGCACGGTGCTGGTGTTCCCCCCACGGCCGCGTGTGCCAGCACGGCGGCCATCGCCACGGGGCTGCACCGCCGGGCACGGCCCCGGCCTGAAAACACGCGTGTAACCCCCCCTTTCCCAGCAAAACCCTCTGGGAACCCACGCGTGCAAGCACGCGCCCCCGAGCAAGGCCCCCCCTCTCTTTTCCCGGTGCCAAAAGCCCCCCCGGGAGCCCCCGCGGCGGCGGGACACGCACCGCGAGCACGGCCCGGGCTGCGGCGGCGGGACCGGCCCCGTCCCCTCCCGGGCGCGGGCGGGGGGCGGGCGCGGCGGGGGGAGGAGGAGGAGGAGGGGGCGGAGGAGGAGACTCGGCGGCAGCGCCTGGGCGCGGGGCTGCCCGCTCCGCCGCTCCGACACCGGTGAGGGAGCGGGCCGGGCCGGGCCGGCGGCGGGACGCGGCACCGGCGGCACCGGGAAACTTGCGGGAAACTTTGGCGGGGGGAGGGAGGGATGAGCGGACGCGCTGGGCCGGGCAGGGAGGCGGCGGGGCGGGCCAGGCAGTACCCGGGGAGGGCCGAGCCGGGCAGGGCCGCGCCGAGCCGGGCGGTACCGGCCGTCCCGGGCCGGGCGGGGCGCGGCGGGAGCGCAGGAATGCGGCGGGTCCCGCCGGCCCGGCCGCGTCACGGCCCGCGGCGAAGCGGCAGCGCCCGCGGCCAATGGAGGAGCGCGGGGGGCGGGCGGGCCCGTCCCCGAGGGGGCCCGGAGCGGGGCCGGGGGGGCTGCGGGGCTGCTGGGGACCCGCGCGCACGCCCGTGGGAGCCGCGGGAATGTCTGTGTTCCCTGGGGAATCGCACGGGGACCGGAGCCCCCGTGGGTGTTCTAGTGGTGCCCGTGATCCACGCGTGGCTCCGTGGGCGCTGCACGGCTGTGGGTGCTCCGGGCGTGCTCCCGTGGGCATCGCACGGTGCGGTGCTCCCGTGGGCACTGCAGGAGCCCGGTGCTCCCGTGGGTGTTCCGGGGGTGCCGGTGCTCCCGTGTGCTCCCACGGGTGTTGCAGGGTGCTGCTGCTCCTGTGGGCACCACACAGCACACCGGGGCTCTGCCGGGGCCCGCTCGTGTCAGGACCCGGTTTCCCCCCCGCAGAGCACAGGCCAAGGCTCGCCTTGAGTTTTACCCAAACTTCACCATTTCAGCAAATACCATCAGAAAACTAATTGTTACCCCCGAGCAGAGCCCACAGCTGCCGTCGGTCGCTGCTCCTGCTGGCCTGGCACCGGCTCTCACACACTGGCCGGATTTGGCAGCGGATCTGGCTGCACTGTCCCAAAAACCTGCCGCGGCTGCGGGCTGGTGGGGCCGGACTCTGCAGTTATCCCATTACGGCGCGGCTGGCTCCCATTAGGGTTTCCTGGGGCGGTTTGCCCGCCTACCCGGGCTGGCTAAGAGGTCCATGCCGGGCTGCAGCCGGTCAGTGCCACCCTTTGTTGTGGCACCACTGGAAAGCGGGTCTGGCCGCCCCGGGCACGTCTTGCCACCGTTGTTGTGGCCGGTCTGGGCCTCTGGCGCAGCTCCTGCCCCGCTGGCTGGTTCGGGCTTCAACCCCTGCTGGAGCTGCCAGGGTGCAGCCAGGTCTCCCTGCCACAGCACTGGAAATGGTCTTGGAGGCTCACAGATTATGTCATCAAGAAGACCTCGTGTGGATGACGTCATCTGGATGACACGTAGATGACATTGCCTCCAGAGCACTGGGAGAGGTGCCCTGGGCCGGGCTGGTGCCAGCTGCAGTGCCAAACTGGGACACGGTGCTGGTGGTCAGGTGGGCTGGGCACCTCACTGGGGTGGTCCCTGGGGACCTGGCTGGGACCATCAATTGGCTTCTCGCTGTGGTCATCACCAGGCACCTCACTATAGTGTTCACTGGGGGCCCTGCCAGGGTTCTTGCTGGGGACCTCACTGGGGTCTTCCCTGGGGACCATCACCAGGGACCTCACTGGAGTTCTCCCTGGGCACCTGGCTGGGGCTCTCACTTGGCTCCTCACTGCTGGCATCCTCAAGGACCCAGCTGAGGACATCACTGGGGATCTGACCAGCGTCCATACCAGGGACCTCATCACTCAGTGTGACGCCCCCAAAACCAGGGACCATACCTCGCTTCCCTCCAGCTGTGCCCCCTCTTCCCTCCACCTCCCCCTGACCCCTCCTCTCCCCACAGGTCCCCCGGCAGAGCTGCTGCCCCGCCAGTGACTGCCATGCCCTAGGGAAGACCTGCCATGAGCCAAAGTGGGGCCTCCCGCCTGGCCGGCTCCCCACCGCTGCCAGGGGGCTCGCTGCTGGCCCTGCTGGCCCCTGAACCCTCCCCATCTCCCCCCAGTGGGACCCCCTCACCCGGCCCCCCGCCTGCCCTGCTGGAAGGGGACTGGGAAGGGCGGGAGGAGCTGCGGCTGCGGGAGCTGGAGGAGGCGCGGGCGCGGGCAGCCCAGATGGAGAAGACCATGCGGTGG